>NW_020948774.1:1915398-2241022 GCF_900497805.2 Vombatus ursinus
CCTCAGTCTTTTCATCTATAAAATGAGGGGGTTAGATGAAGTGATTTCTAAGGTACCTTCTTCCTCCAGATCTTCCCGGGACCTTAGATATCCCCTCCTTCACCCTTTACATTTTACCGATGAGAGGCCAAAAGGAGACATGACTTGTCCAAAAGTACACAAGTAGTCAGTGGCTGAGGAGAGACTCAAAATCGGATCACACATCTGTGTCATTGCACCATATTAGCAGAGAAATGAGTGAACTGGAAACAAAGCAGATTTTGCCATGAGCAAACAAGGTTGCTAGTGAATTCTTCTGTTTCCACCAGCTGCAAAGAGCATGAGTTGTTTTAGCTGTGGCAAGTTCAAGTTGTCAGTCATGAAGTAGGATGCACTCAGGCCCTCACCACCAAAACAGTGTTTGCCACTCCTGAGCTGAATATGTGACTGTCATACGTCAATCTGCTTTGATCAGATGAGTTTTGGGGATGCAATTGTAAGTAGGTGCACTGATGAGATGCAGGAGGCTTCCAAGATGATAGAATGCAGCCCTTCATTGTGTTTCAATAATGTTTTCCTTTTCTTTTTTCAAAGTACTTTTCAGCCTTCTATCTTGTTTTGCCCCATTTGCATCCCATTTAGACATAGAGAACAGATGGTTGCAGTCCTTAGCTGAGGAAACTGAAGAAGCCCAAGGTCATATGGGTAGTTAATGGTGGAGCTGTGTCTAAAGCTCAGGTTTCCTGCTTCACAGCTCAATGGCCCATCTACTAGGCCACAGAATATGAAATGACTCTGAGTTAGGTTAGAAAGAGGAAGACAGGGCTTTATAAAGTGAGAAGAGAGGGCCATTCCCCATTGCTGTGGCCAAGTACCTATGTGCTGGGTAGTATGTTAATTACAGGCACTGGAAGAGGGGTGTTTTATAAAGATTAAAAATCCCTACTCATAATAAGCTTACATTCTAATGGGGGAGACACGTATATATGTATGTATATGGTATAACTATGACATTAATACATTTACACACACATAAATATAAAGTAATTTGAGAGACTACTAGCAATTGGAGGGGACGGGAAAAGCTACATGTAGAAAGTGATACCTGAATTTTATCTTAAAGGAAGAGATTCTTTGAGGTGGAGGTAACAAAGGAACGTTTCCCAGGAGTGTAGTAATGACATTCAGTGAAAAGGCACAGATATAGGAGATTAGTGTCGTGAGTAGATGGCAGAGTTGGAGGGAGAATAACTTCCTTCAGTGAGACTGGAAAGATAGGTTAGGGTTGGATTGTGAAGAGAGATAGAACATTGGAGGAGTTTATATTTTGTCCTATAGGCAGTAGGAAGCTATTAGAATAGATTGAATAAAGGAGTTTCATTGTCAGATTTGCACTTAAGGAAATTACTTTGGCAGCAGTGAGGAGGGTAGACTGGAGACATGAGAGATGTGAGGCAGGTCTATTGCAATAATTTAGGTGAAAGGTTATGGGGAACTGAATTCAGGTTGTAGCAGTGTGATTGGAGAGAAGGGATCAGATGGCAGAGGACCCAGCCATGAAAAGGTAGGGGTGTGTGTGTGTGTGTGTGTGTGTGTGTGTGTGTGTGTGTGTGTGTACAGTGCAATACTCATTCTTTCTGAAGGGCATTAGTAAGTACCCCCAAGGCTTTCTATTCCCATGAGAAAAACTTGGAAATGATGGCATTAAAAGTTTCTCTAGAAACTCCTGAACATATGTACACAATGTGGTTTAATACAAGGTACTAGAGGAAGGAGGGCACTAGCTGTTGGGGAGGGGGAATTAGGAGAGGTTTCAAGTCAAGATGGCGATTTGAACTACATCTTTTTCTGAAGCATTTATTTTACGTAAATTCATTTTTTTTTATTTTTTTAGGCAATTGGGATTAAGTGACTTGCCCAGCTAGTAAGTGTCAAGTGTTTGGTCTGAGGCTGGATTTGAACTCAGGTCCTCCTGACTTTAGGGCCAGTGCTTTAACAAATAGCTTTTTGGCCAGGCTCGCCAAAAAATTCCCACATTAGTTATGTCTAAGTATATATATATATATATGGATATAAACATAGAATTATATATGTATACGTATATACATACAAATATGTATATATGATTATTCTAAGTCCCTTTGTTAGGAGACAGGCATCATGCTCTATCACCAGTGCTCTAGAATCATGATTTTTCATTGCATTGCTCAAAGTCCTTTCAACTTCCAAAGTTGTTTTTATAATGTTGTTTTAATTATAGTCATTGTTCACCTGGTTCTGTTTACTCTCCTCAGTTCACATGAGCTTTCTCAAGTTTCTCTGAGACACTGTCTACTTCATTATTTCTTATGGTGCAACAGTATTCCATTATATTCATTGTGAGCTGTATCTGAGAGGAAGATTTACATTCCAGATATGGGGGATGGCCAGTGCAAAGGCATGGAGGTGAGAGATTCAGTATCATAAGAGAATAACAGAGAGAAAGCCAGTTTGACTGGACCAAAAGAAATTCAAATCCTCTCTCATTCCTGATTCCTCCTTTGGATTTCCCTCTGCTTCTAGGGATGGCAAGGTCTGTATGGATCCATCAGTCTGCCTGTTTCCTGGAACTAGGGTGGATTAAGGCAAGGCAGTATAGGGCTGGATTTAGGATCCAACAGATCTGGGTTCAAGTTCCTGATCATCTTCTAACTGTGGTATTATGGGTAATCAATCAACCAACAGGTATTTATGTGCCATATGGTCCAGACACTGTACTAGACATTGGGGATAACCAAGATAAAAATGAAAGTCTTCACCTTCAAGGAGCTTATGTCCTATTGAAGGGAAGCTATGTGTGCATATAAATAGATACAACGTTATGTCCAAGGTAATTTTGCAGGGGATGTCTTAGCAGCCAGGTGGGACCAGGAAAGGTGTCTTGTGGAATCCGGCCCTTGAGTTACCTTGGAAGGAAGCTAAACAAGAAGTGCAAGGGAAAGAGAAGCATTGGGGAGAAGCTGTGTTTAGGCAGCAAGATCAGAGGTGGAATGTCAGGTGTGATGGACAGCAAGAAGGCCAATTTGGGTTCATGGAGATGAGGATTGTATATCACAAGGCTGGAAAGTTAAGTTGCACCAGGTGGTGAAAGGCTCCAGAAGCCAAACAGAGGAGTCTTCTTCTGCGGGGATCCTGCCCTCAGAAATCACATTTCATTTACACTATATAGATTTTGTATATTCAATTTTTTTTTTGGTGTGTTGTCTATCTCATTAGAATGGGAGCACCTTGAAGGCAGGGATCATGTCGTTTCTTTTCTTTGTATCCTCAGTGCTTAGCAGTGCCTGGCTGCAGAAAGTAAATGCTTAATAAATGCTTGTTTACTGAGTCATTTAACTTTACAGACCTTCCTTTTCTTTATCTATAACAGGGATGTCAGGTATAGTACTTGTGTGTGTATGTGGGGGGGGCGGATTTAAAAGTATACAAAACACCCTGCGCTCTCTAAGGGACTATTTTATAAAAGTCAGCTATTTTTGATACTATCTTGTGACCTTGGGGCAAGCCATTGCCCCTCTCTGGGTCTCAGTTTCCATATTTGTCATGTGTGGGGTTGGGTGGATGGTTTCCAGTCCTGCTTTAAATCCTGGGATCCTTAGTTAAGGCTCCGGTCACAGTCTCGCTCCCTTTACCCTCACAGCCACCACGGTGGAGCCGCAGCCCGAGGGCTGGCTTGGCCCCTGCACTGCAGTGCAGTGAGGAGGCTGGGTGGCCTCTTGGCTCCTGGTGAGCTCATCGATCAGAGCAGCCCCTGCTCAACCCCACCGGGCTGGGCTCTACCTGGCAAAGCTGCTGGCTTTCCCTCCCTCCTCTCCTACCTTTTTATAGGGGCACCTCCCCCATCTTCCCTTGCCTGACCTCCCCCCTCCACTCTCCTGTTTCCCTCCCCGCCTTCCCCCTCCCCCCCCTTTCCCTCAGTGCTTCAGGATGATTTCATTTTACACGACAGCGCGCATCCCTGTCAAAGCAAATTAAGAGAAATTAATGCATGAGGCTTGAACAGACTGGGAAGCGTTTGGAGGCCGTGGCAGGATGGGCAGAGAGGAGGGCAGCCTGTGGGAAGGAAGGTATTTTTCTTGTCTTATTCTGTGTAGGGCATGGAGTCACATCAGCCCTTGCGGGAGCGCTGGGCGCGGAGGGGGAGGGTGGACACCGTCTTCATTGAGTTGCCTAGTCTCTTATCCGGCTCTGACTGCTAACTCCCATCCCCCTACTTCATGGAATCTTTCTTTATCTCTCTGCTTGACGGGATGTACACTAAGCTTAATTTTAGGATCATACGTTTAGAGCTGAAAGGGACCTTAGAGAGGGTCCAACCTCCTCATTTTATACATGAGGAAATTGAGGCTGGCTGAGGTTAAGGGACCTGCCTGAGGTCACTCTGGTAGTAATTGGCAGAGGCCAAAATTGAACCCAGGTCCTGTGACTCCAAAGCGAGCTCTTTTCACAACAACAGCTAGAGAGCTGCCTGTTCTCCTGTCCTATCTGGGATTACAGAGGTATTTGATGAGCTCAGCAGTTCTGAAAATGGGAAATCTGCCTTTGTGATTCTATTCCCTTACCCTCCTCCTGTTTTCTCTGGGAAAGAGGTATGCATGTGCCAATTTCCCCCCCCCTTTTTTTTTTACTGGAAGTGCAAAGGATCTATCAAGGATGGGATGGAATCGTTGCCAGTGTATGAAAATGCAGGGCCTTAAAATGGGGGAAAAGCCATAAGCATTGTACTTGCTCTCCAAGCATTTTCTCCTAAAGGCTGAAGTTTTGTATTTCCCTTTTGAGATCCGATCTCTTGGCTAGATAGCAACTGGAAAGAAACCTCCTAGGCATCCTGCCTTCTGGGAAGCCTTGTGGTGATTTGGGACGAGGGCTGGATTTGAGGTCAGAGGACCCAGATCTTCAGCTCAGCCTTGCCTGTTATTTATTACCTGTGCAATCTTGGGCAAGTCATTCTTGTACATCTCTTAGCTTGAGTTTTCTAGGGTGCTTCCTAACTTGAAAATAATAAGTGATAATCACACATATATTATATATAATATGTATAAAATGTAAATATATTAAAATATTTTGTTATTCTGGGAAACACCAACATTATGGCATAATAATGACTTCTTAGTATTAAGTATGTACATCTGGAGTAATGCAAGTTACCTGTGCTATTAATTATAACAACATTATTGATTCACTAAATTATATATAAAATAAATCAAAAAGGAATGTTCTTATTTCACCATAAAAAAGAAGAGAAAAAGAAAATTGTATATGAAATTATAAATTTCTACAACATATAACTTGTCTTATACACACATATGTGTAGACCATGTTAGTTTTAAAGCTTTCTTGTCTTTATCTCCCTCAGAACTCTGCTGTATATATTTTTTAAAAAATGCTTCAATGACACTCTTTTAGAGGGGAGGAGGCATCATTATCTCATGTCCTCCCCCAACTACTTCCTTCCTAATTAAAAATCTCTTGCAACAAAACATAGTTAAGCAAAACAAATGCACATATTGGCCTTATAAAAAATGTTTATCTAATTCTTTACTGCTAATCTATCACTTTTCTGGCAGGAAGAGGGTAGCATGAGTCATTATTGGTGCTCTGGAGTCATGATTGGTCATTAGATCATTGGATCAGAGTTCTTGCATCTTTCACACTTGTTTTTCTTTATAACATAGTCATTGTGTAACTTTCTCTTCTGGTACTGCTCACTTCACTCTTGCAAGAGGTCATATAAGTCTTCTCAATTTTCTCTGAATTTATTAGTTTCATTATTTTGTACAATATGGTAACCATTCCATTCCATTCATATAGCTTAGCTTGTTCAGCCATTGCACAATTGATGGGTCCAGTTCTTTGCTACAATGGAAGAAGTTATATTCCTCATCATGGTATCTCTGGGTCAAAAGTATGCATAGCTTAGTGACCCTTGAGGTATAATTCCAAATTGCTTTCCAGTTCAGCTCATGTACATCACAGCTCCATCAACAGTACTTTACTGCAATGACCTCCCACAAACTCTTCAACAATTGCCGTTTTTCTTTCTTTTTTTTTGGTCATTTTTGCCAAACTGATGAGTGTAAGGTGGAACCTCAGAGTTCATAACATGAGTATTTCTGTTATTTTCAGTGATTTAGAAAATTTTTTTGTGTAATTGTTTATCGCTTAGATTTCATCCCTGGATAACTGTCCCTTCATATTGGGGAAAGGCTTTGGTACTTTTTCTATCAGTTTTCTATGTATTTTGGATATCAGATCTTGCTGCAAACATTTTTCCCATTCTGTTTGCCCATTCCCATAACTGTTTCTCTTCTAATCTTAGCTGAGCTGATTTTGTTTGTGTAAAAGTTTTTCAATTTTATGTGATCAAAATTATCCACTTTATCTCCCATGATATCCTCTATTCCTTGTGGGGCATAAACCCTTCTACTTTCTACAGTTGCATAAATGATCTCCTTTCTGATATGACCTTTTATATCTAGATCATGTACTGACATATTTTTTCATAATGATTGTTTTGTGTTTTTTAAAAATTTTGGTATATTGTCTTACTGTTGTCATTTCAGGGGTGAGATGATCAGGTTGAGTTTTATAAACCTATAATTTGTTCTTTCACCCATCATTTCTTTGGGTTTAAGTTATTTAATCTCCATTTAAGTTTTAATGCTTTCTTCAGTGGTCTTTTATTGAATATAATTTTGGTTGTACTCACTTAAGGATCTAGTTAATATTTTTGTTTTTCTGTATTCCTTTTGAAGTTTTTGTCTTAGCCAAAGGTGCCATACCTATGAGAGAAATATATAGCTACATATCTATGTAAATATAGATATCTAGATATAGTGACATATATTCCTTTCACTTTCTATTTAGTAATTGTTGTTTCTGACTTTTCTAAAAATCTGTTCAGATCCTTAACTTTTTTCCTGCTTATCTTTTTGTTAGATTTTTCCATGTCTGAAAAGGATATATTTAGGTCTCCAGCTATTCCAGTTTTTCTGTATATTTCTCCCTATAATTTGATGAACTTTTCCTTTAAATATTTAAATACTATCACATTTAATCCATGTATATTAATTATTGATATTATTTCATTTCCTATGGTGTCTTTTAAGCATTTTCAAAGAAAAAATATTAATGCAATACTCTTTGTTTAATTCAGTCTGCCAAAAACATTTAACATTGTTCTAACTCCAAGCATTTTTAACTAAGGGAAAGAAATGCCCAAATTGGAATAGTCCTTCTGTTCCCTCTGACATCTCTTTACCCCAAGGAAATTTGAGGTAACATTTATAGATCTTGAACTAAGTAGAGGTTATGTTAAAATATAGTTGGGTTAACCTTTCAGAATAGTTACTTAATCTTCAAGTAGAACTGACTCAATTAAAGCACTGACCATTCCTTTCAATGATTGGAAGACTCTCCTCCCTGGCATCAATATCTTAATCCTTTTTTTAATTAAAAAAGGACATTTTCTTTGGGTGGGCCTTTGGTCAATAGAGTTAAGAGATAGGGAAGGCAAGGATTTTGACTTGAGAAGAGGTAACTTACATCCTGAGTTTTGGACTCCATCATTAACAGTTTTCTTAAGGATAGCCTTTTGTTCTTGTCCTACCTACCTGGCCAAGTTTGGAAAGGGTTTTTAGACTAGATTATTTCTTAATATTTCTAGAGAAACTGTAAAAGAGGTTTTTAATATGCTTCCACAGCATATTAAACTTTCACTTTTTATTTCTCTTATTCATGTCTATTTTTCCTATTGCCTTGTCCAAGATCATGATTGCTACCACTACTTTTTTTATATGCCTTAAGTATAAATTGTGTGCCAGCCTTACATTTTAACTCTATGAGTCTTTGTTTCAAGCGTGTGTGTGTGTGTGTGTGTGTGTGTGTGTGTGTGTGTGTGTGTGTGTTTAAACATATTGTTGGAGTCTCCTTTCTAATCTGTTCTGCTCCCTTCTTCCAGTTTATGGATGAATTTATCCTACCTTTGTTCATGGTTATGATTGTAAATTGTGTATTTTACTCCCAATATATCTTATACTTTTTCCTCTCTTTGTCTCCAACCCCTCTCTATTATAAAGAAGAATGTTATGAGAAGTGTGATCAATATTGCTGATCAGTAATTCATCTGCCTCCAAATTATTATCCCTCTTCTCTTCCTTTTTTCCAGACCCTATTCACTGGATCTTACCCATTTTTTCTTCCCCTTAAGTCCTTCTTCATGACCAATCTTCAGAAGTTGATGTTTGTTTTGCTTGCAACTGTTCCTTCTCTAACTCTTCCTGGAATCCCAAGCCTTCCTTCTGTCCCTACTTGAATTTAATGTATTTCCACAACAAACTGTGTGTTTGCATGCACGCATGTATTTGTATTTCTGCTTGACCCTCCTTTGTCTGATTTAGAGAACAGTTTCATGTATTGCTAGCAACCCTCACCCCTTTCTCCATCTTTGTGTAGCTTTGTTCTTACCTATCCCAATTATGAGAAATAGTAAGTCTTATAACTTTCTTCTTCATTTTTCCCTGTTATATTACTTTCCCCTTCTCTTCTCCTTCCTCTCAAGACCATCAGGACAGGGAAAAACTACCAAGACTCTCTGTCTTATTTACCTCCCTCTGTGACTCTGAAAGACATTAGGGTCCTAATGGGACACTTATCTTTTTTCCCCTATTGGAATGTAAGCACTTCATAAATTGTTTAGGACTTTCTAAGTCTCTGCTGTGTTCTGGTGTTTTAATAAGGAATGCTTGAAAGTCCTCTATACCATTAAAGGAAAATTTTCTCATTATATTCAGTCTGGCAGGTTGTTATTTTTGGTTGTAAATCTCTATCTTTTGCCTTTTGGAAAATTAAATTCCAGAATTTTCTCTCCTTTATAGTTGTAATTTCTAAGTCTTGTATGATTCTGATTGTAGTTCCTTGGTACTTAAACTTTGTGGCTGCTTGCAGTGTTGTTGTTGGATTTTTTTTTTTAAATTAGAAACTCTGGATTTTTTTTTCTGTAATATTTCTGAGAGTTTTCATTTTTGGGTTTTCATTTAGGAGATAACTAGTAAATTCTTTCTATTTTCATTTTGCCTACTGGTTCTAGAACTGGGAAGATTTAATTTATGATACTGTTTGGTCAGAGTTTTCAGTTTTCAATTATTCTTAAATTATCTCTTCATGACTTGCTTTCAAGGTCAGTTTTTTGATAGACATCTTACATTTTCTTTTATTTTTCAATTTTTAAAATTTTGTTCTAACATTTGTTGTCTCATAGAGTCATTGAGTTGTGCTTGTTCTGTCCCAATTTTCATGGAGTCTATAACTTGGGTAAGGTTTTCTGTCTTCTGTTCTAAGCTATTTATCTTCTTGTTCAGAATGTTGCCTGCTCAGTCTTCAAATATGCAGTCAGAACTCTGCAGGTTTCTGCGTCCCCATGCAGTTGAATCTAGGTTTCCTGCCATTCCTCCCCACATTCCTCCAGATTTGCAGGCTTCAGGTACCCCCTGAAGAATCTTCTCTGGTCTGAGATCTTCCTGCTTGCTAACTTGCTCTTTTACTAGCTTTCTGATGAAGTGATCCTGCAGGCTTTTAGTTGTTTGTCCTTTTTGTAGGTTTCATTCTTGTCCTGGGTGAAGACACATACTGCAGTTTTTCTTTAGACTTCTGGATCATTATTTGGTCTGGTGCTATTTTTAGATCTTTTTGGGAGTACATGTCATTGAACCTGTAACCTTTCGTGCCACCATCTTAAATGGAAGGTTGCAATGAATTCATCTTAAATAGAATAGCACAGCAATTTCAGGAGACTCAGTGTGCCAACTGAGGGCCATGATGCATTCCATGCATATATATGTTCGCAATGTAAATGTGGTATGTGGGGTAACTGCCCACACTGTAGCACCTCATCCTTCTTATCTGGGCATGTGGAAGCCTACTTACTCTCATAGTTGATTGGCTGGTTCACTCCAGTCTGCTTTCACACAAACAGATCTAGTTTTCCATAGAAGAACTACAGTTCTACTCAGATTATCTTTTTTTTAACTAAATAATGTTTTATTTTTTCCCAATTACATGTAAAGATAGTTCTCAACATTCATTTTTTATAAGATTGTGAGTTCCAAATTGTTTTCTCTCTCTCTCCCTCCCTTCACCCCCCTGTCCCCAAGACAGCAAGCAATCTGATATAGGTTATACATCCTACTCAGATTATCTTAGGGCACTAAGGACTATCTTGTTGAAGGGAAATTTACTTCTCCTACTTACCACTCTAGCTCTTTTATTTTTCACTTTAGCTCTTGATGCCACCTCCCACTAATGCATTTTTACCCAATCAGCTATTCATAATAATGCCACGTTAGATTTTAAACAAAACATTCACTTTGCAATAAAGCAAAAGTAATAATAGTAGTATTATTGGTACTGATATTAAATCAAATGTATAAATAATAAGTAAGTCACAATCTGCATGTAAACCTTGGTTTACACTCTTGCACTGATGCACTCAGTATCTATGAGGAAGAATGGGTTCCCATTTACAGAAATCTGCCAAGGAGGCTCATGAATGAGGAAAACCATTGTGCTCAGAGTTACTTAAAACTCTGGGATTGTAGCCTTAGGTGTCCTCTTTCTGTTTCAGCAACTATATGTAAAAGTTCCTCGATGATTTTAGCTTCTTTTGTTGCATAGTTACTTCTACTGCTCAATAAAGTTGAGGCAAAGTGGCACAGTGAATAAATAGAATGCAGGACTTTGAGGTCAGGAACATGAGTTCAAATCCTGCCTTACAAACTTATTAGCTGTGTGATCCTTTGAGCAAGTCTCTTAACACCTCTGAGCCTGAGTTTCCTCAGAGGATTCTTGTGATAATCAAATGAGACAACATAGACACTATTTAAATAGTAGTTATTATTATTATCCACTCTCTGCTAGATATAACACATCTCTTCCAACCTAGTCAATCTTCTCAGTGATTTCTCTCATTCTCTGCTTCCAATCTGTTCCTTTTCTCTGCTACATTTTTTTTCTCAAAAGCAACTATAGAATCCATTATTTCCAGCTTCAGTCTTGGCTGACTCAGTTCTGGAATCTGTCCTTTCCCCTCTTCCTCCCTTTTCTTCTCTTTCTGGGGGCAGACTATAATCAGATAAATTACATTTGTCCTGTAATCATGCCAGTTTTGTTGTCCTTATCTCCCTAGTTTATAATAGCTTATCATATTCAAAACTCAGCAACTGCTTGGCTAAGAACTCTCAGAGTGTAACTCCCAGCAAACTGTCTACTGTTTTTCTTAGAATTCTGAGTAGGCTTAACTCAGGAACAAACCTTAAAGGGACAGTACGTTACAACACAATGCCTGTCTCTGCCCTGTTACCACAAAGACAGATGGGAAGATGAATGGGCTTGGAGGCAAAATGATAAGGTGAGAGTAAAGATTCAGTGGAAGTGAAATAGAGGGTGGGGTGGGAATAGGCTTCAGAGGGCAGATCACCCATTGTGGGATGGAGGACCTAAGCATTTCTCCTTTCCTGTAACTGAGTGAAGGAGATCCTCTCTTCATGAGACTCCATTTCTTACACATGGTATATCAATAATTCCATAGATTGAAACATCTCATTAGGGTGGGCATATCAGCACAGTATGGTACAATGGAAGGAATGTTTGCTTTGGATTCAGAGGACCTGAATTCAATTCTTTCCTGGGTCACTTCCTACCTATATGATCCTGGGTAAGTCTCTTAACTTCTCTGGGCCTCTCTGTAAAAGGAAGGGATTATACTAGCCATCCTCTAAGGTCCCTTCCAACTCTAAATGTTTGATTCTATGATCTATAATCCTATGCCTTCTCAGCCTATGGGGCTCTTGTCCCGTTCTTTGATAAATTCCTCCATGGAGGATTTCACCTACATGCGGTAGGGTATTCCTCTGGCTATTTTAATATTTTGAGGCTACCGGTACAACACTCAGGTTGTTCATCTGTCATTCCTCACTATGATGCTGTGATTGGCCCACCTCTTTCTCTGGTCATATTTTAATGGTTATAAAGATGTTTTTGTTTTTGTTGTTGTTGTTATTGTTTTTTACTAAAAGCCATGTGAGTGGTAAGAAAGAAAGGAAAAAGCACTTATTAGTGAATAACCATTTGTTAATTAACTGCTTAACATATGCAAAGCACAGTAAGCATTGGATATACAAATAGAGAAGCAAGTACTCCCACAGAGCTGACATTGTAGTAAGGGGGGACAGCACACATGGAAGAGTTTAGTTGTAGGGCTGATGGAAAGGTCCAGTGGTCCTAGGAGCAAGGTGTATGTAATGAATCTTCTTTAGCATCATTTCTATTATTAAATTCATATCCATTTTAGATGTTGAACCATTTGATAGGCCCAAGGACTTGGTGGGGTGTGTGTGTGTGTGTGTGTGTGTGTGTGTGTGTGTACGTACTTTCTTTCTTAGGTCTTCCACATCTGTGACTACTGAGGAGGCTAGGGATGCAGCAGTTAATCACCATTGAACTGCCCCCTCCATGGCTTCAGGGTGGGGTATACTAGAAGTAGGGTTCCATGGCTAGGGGCAGGTTGGGATGGCAATTCCTCTGACTTTTGGGCTTAACTGCCCCATTGGTGGCAGTTGCTCTGCAGATGGTGTTGGGGATGGTGGGGTTGGTGGGCTATCTCCACAAAGATTGCTCCCCTGAACGATGGTTGCAGGGGCTGGGCTGGGAGCAAAGATGTTCTTTTATTTTAGACTGCCGTCTTCTGGTCTCTCTGCCAGGATGCTTTCCAGCTGGTTCAAACTTCATGTGTTCATTTCTCATACTTTAACTCTCTAGGATGGCATAACTGTACACCTCATAAAACTGGCATCTATCACATGCCAATACTTTACCAACTGTACCAATGTATTGCTGATTTTTAATGCATAGCTTTAGTTCCTGGGTTTTGATTGGTAGTAATATCTGTAATTAATCTTTAGACTCTGCCTTTCCCCCCGTCGCCCCCCGCTTCGACTAGGTAAGTTGAGAGTAGGAAGTATTATGGGAAAGGACCTTGGCTAGACAGATGTTTAGGGTAGGTAAAAGCCCTACTGTACTAGTCTGATTTGTGAATGAGTGAGATTATTAGAGAAATCTACTTGAATTCTGGGTTCCCAAACAGAATTTTGAAGAGACGCCCCTGTCCTCTCTAATCCTCTGTTCCCCAGAACACTCTCTTGATTCATCAAGGTGTAGAGGAAAACTACCCTGTACCATACACTCTAAACTGCTGCACCAATGGAATTTCTCTGTTATAACTGAGCCACAAGAAGCTTTTCAATCTAGAAATTCAGAGTTAGGTCTTCCTTCCTTGATTCTGTTAGTTTTATCATTTCTTACATCCTCATTGGGCTGTTTATATAGTTGGAGGGAATGACTTTCTGCTCTCTGTAGATGAGGTTCATGAGAAAAAAGATCTGGGAGTTTTAATGATCTGAAGCTTAATAATACCATGAACTTGCAAAAAAAAACCCCAAAAAACCAACAACCGCATAGCTACTGCAAACATAACATGTGTTAACAAGAGGCATTTTATCCAGGGCAAAGGAGGTAATGGTCTCACTGTGCTATTCCTTAATGAGATACCATCTGGAATGTTGCATCCAGCTCTGGGTGTTGTTGTTTGTCCTTCAATTTTGAAGAGGACCAGTGACATCATGGGGTGATGTCTTGACTTGCTCATTAATTGGATTTCAGTGAGGCAGAGTTGTGCAAAGTCATCAACCACACTTTCTCTTCCAGAGTCATCGAAGTCCAGTGGGAAGACAAAAATCAGGATGACTGGTGATGGGTGCAGTGGGTACCACATTTTTAGAGGGATGTTGACAAAGGGTCTGGAGATCTGGGTCATGGGAAGAGCTGATTGAGGGACCTGAGAGACATTTACTCAAAAGAAGAGAAGACTTAGTAGAGACATAAATGCTTGTCTTCCGATTTTTGAAGGCCTCTCTTATGGAAGGATTTCGATGTATCAAGGGGCGGAGGGGTAGAGTGGATAGAACCTGGGACTTGGAGCCAGGAAAATCTGGGTTCAAATCTTGGTCTGCCACTTACTAGGTGGGTGATTCTGGGCACTTAACCACCGTGAGCCTCAGTTTCCTCATTACGAAATGGGGAAAATACAAGTATGTATTCACTGAGATTTTGAGAAGATCAAATGAGATAGTGTATGTAAAATGCTTTGCAATCTTTAAAGTGCTATGTAAATGTGAAATATTCTTATATTCTGTGTGGTCCCAGAACAGACCTAAAATTGGGGAATGAAGGCAGATTTTGCCTCAATATAATAATAATGATGATAATATTTATGTAGGACTTTATATATATCATCTCATGTGAGGTAGGTTCTATTATTATTCTCATTTTAAGGGTGAGGAAACTGAGGCATAGGGAACTTAAGTGACTTGCCCAGGGTCACAGAGGTAGTAAGTATCTGAGGCAGGATTCTCAATCTGGTCATCTTCCTATTTTCAAGTCTCATAATCTATCCACTGTGCCACTTAGCTGCCTAGCTAAAAGAGATCTTAATATAAAAAAAGATTTCTTTTTTTTACTTTTTGGTGAGGCAGTTGGGGTTAAATGACTTACCCAGGGTCACACAGCTAGTAAGTGTCAAGTGTCTGAGGCCGGATTTGAACTCAGGTCCTCCTGATTCCAAGGCCAGAGCTCTATCTACTGCACCACCTAACTGCCCCTAAAAAAAGATTTCTTATGATCATATTTGTCCAACAGCAGAATTGGCTATTTTTGAGGTGGTGACCTTCTCTTCACTGGAAGTGTTCAAGAGGAGAATGGGTGATGTATTAGGGATGTTGGACTAAGGGCAGTTAGATGGTATAAAGGTAGAACACTGGTCCTGGAGTCAGGAAGACCTGAGTTCAAATGTGACCCCAGACATTTTCCAGTTGTGTGATTCTGAGCAAATCACTTAACCTCTGTATGTCTCAGTTTCCTCAAATGTAGAACGGAAATAATAATAGCCCTTATCTCCCAGGGTTGTTGTGAGGATTATATAAGATAATGTTTATAAAATGCTTAGCACAGTGCCTGGGAACTCAATAGGTGCTATATACATGCTAGCTATCATCATTATTATTACTAGGGATTTCCTGCATGGGGTATGGGAGGTTGGACTAGGTGACCTTTAAGGTTGATTCTAACTCTGAGATTCTATCATTCTCTAAAGTCCCAGAATGGAATGATCATATCTAGAAATAAAGTATTATTGTTTTTAATTCTGTTTGTACTGGCCACGCTCTAACTCAGCAAAAATGCTGGCCTGAGTTGCATGAGTTCCTTCCTGAGTTGAAATCCTGTTTGCATCACACTGGGTTTGGTGCTTGTGTGCATGAGAGTGACTGAGCAATGAGAAGTTCCTCCTCAGGTTCTGATCCCCTGCCATCTCTTTCCTCGCCTCCCTGCCCCCTCCAAAGTACATTGCTTACCTGAGCAGAGGCTGCTGGGTTTTATTTGTTTGTTTCTTTAGAACACTGAGGTCTCAGGAAAGTAGAGGAGAAGGAACTGAGAGCCAGGCTGCCTCCACTGACCTCTGGGGCTGCTTCCAGTTCATCTCCTTTTTTGCTGATGTCACTGTGTGAGCATGTTTCTGTTGGCTTTATAATTAGAGTGCAAAGCAGATAGATGGCCTGACGTTTCTCATTTAGTAGTTTGTCTACTTAAGATAATTGGATTTTCAGGATCCCAAAAGCCAGGATCTTTTTCTGGAGTACTACTGCCTTAGTGTATCTGTTGCTAGCTTCTTCTACCCTGGATGGTTAACTGAGCCATGCTTAGAGTGTACCTAGTGTGTCTGGCCACAAGCCAAGTAAAATAAAGGTTTTTATGAATAAAGATTTTAAAAAAGATCTCAGATTCTGCTGAATGGGGCAAAAGACCTGGGTGGGGGAGGGGGTGTGATTTATCCCCCCACCCTCATCCCTTGAATTTCACATCTGGTGTCTGTTAGTATCATGGGACGTAATAACTGATATTAATATTACACTGTGGAGTTTGCGAAATTTTGCTTTATATGTGTTGTCTTATTCATACTTTACAGCAAATTTGTGAGATTGGTACTATAAGTTTCTTTACCTTCCCTTTAAAGATTGGAAGCTGCGGCATAAAGAGGTTATGAGACTTGTCCGCGGTTACACAGCTAAGTGAGTATTAAAGACAGGATTCAAACCCGGGTCTTTCTGACTCTAGGTCTGTCATGCTCAAAAACACTTTGATTTTACAGATGGAAAAACAGGCTTAGGGAAGGAATTTTAGGAGCATGTATAGATTTAGATCAGGAAGCAGTCTTAGAGATCATCTCATTTTATAGATGAGGACTCAGCCCAGGTTACAGAAATAGTGACCCAAGTGGCACTTGAACCCAGGACTCTGACCCTAAAGCCAGCGTTCTCTCTACTGTATCACACTGAACTGTCCAAGGTGGCACAAGCGTTAAGTAGCAGAGCCAGGATTTGAACCCATGTCTCCTGACATAGCTCTTTTGGCTATGTATTATTGTGCCTTTGTTTTGTGGGCACTGATGTTTGGCGTGAGATGATACTATTTGTGCCTTGATGGGCCTTCTTTTTGTACAACAAGAAAAGTACCTTCACTCTTGTCAATAAATAACAAATGGGAAAAGTTCTGAGAGTTCCTCTGGATGTGGTAGATAGAAGGGAAGGAGGATTGGGGGAGGCGTTATATACTGTGTGTGTATGTACAAAGTGGTTATAATTATTGTTACTCTATGTGTTTGTGTGATAAGAGTAAAAGCCAAGTACTGTGATATTGACAGAGGTGTCTTCGGTGTTTGCTGTCCTTGCTTCTTCAGGGCCAGTTGGCTGTTTCCAAGCAGTGGAGGTTCCTGGAGTTGAGAAAAGGCTGTGCAAACCAGGGGAACAGTCATGTTTAGCTGTGGGTGGGAGTGCGGGAGGGATCCTTTTCAAGGGTACCATTGTCCTAGTATATCTGTCTCTAGCTTCTTCTGCCCTACATGGTCAATGGACCCCTGCTTAAAGAGTGACCAGTATGTCTGGCCCTATACAAGTCAAGTAAGAATGGGGAAGGGTGGTAAGCCACAAGGCTAGAGACTTAAAAATTATTTGTGTTATGTTCAAATCAGCAAGTCAAGTCAAGAAGTATGTGTGAGGCACTGTGCTAAACACAGCATTGTTCAGTGGAGAGTATTTAGTATGCCTCCTGCACAGAGCATTAATTCTTTAAGCATATATGAAGTACCAACTATATGCAGAGCACTGTGGTAAGTACAAAGTTTAGTTAAGACATGGTCCCTGCCTTTTTGGTGTTTATAGTCTAATAAGAGGATAAGACACCAATGGAGATAACTAAAACAAACCATATTTAGTAAGAGTATTAGAGGGACATGGATGTTATAGTGCAGTGGTTTCCAAAGCATTTTGTTCCCTGAATCCCTTTCAAAAACAATAAGGTGCAGGTAGGTGGCATAGTGGATAGAGCACTGGCCCTGGATTCAGGAGGACCTGAGTTCAAATTTGGCCTCAGACGTATAACACTTATTAGCTGTGTGACCCTGGGCAAGTCACATAACCCCTTTGCCTAGCCTCCCCCCCCCCCAAAAAAAAACAATAACAAAATGTTTTGTGAACTCCCAGGGTAATTTAATATACTACTTATAATATCCTGCAATTATTTACTGCTTAAGTCACCATTAAAGAACCGCTTTGATGAGAGCAAAATCTCCAAGGACTTCTCAAGGCTCAAAATAGGAACCAGTGGTGTAATGGCTAGAGAGCCAACTTGAGAGATAGGTCTGGGTTCGAATCTCACCTCTGACACATACTGGCAGTATGACCCTAGGCATTCATTTAACCCCTCATTGCCCAAGCAACTCAGTAAGACTGTAAGTTGTACAGAAGATATGATAGAGGAAGTTTCTTCTTGGGAGCTCTCTCTATTAATGAAATAAAAAAAATCTGGAAAAAAGGAAAAATGACAGAGATGAAAAAAGGATTCTCTCTGAGGTCAGAGGGGGAGATCACAACCAAATAGGAAAATAATTGAAGGCTGCATGAGAGAGAGCTTATCTTTGGGTTTAAAGGAGTCAGCTTCACAGATGTAAGGCGGATTTGATAAGGCTAGATAGCTATTCATCTGGAAAAAAATCTGAGGATTTTAGCGGATTGTGAACCCAGTATCAATAGTGTTAATTGGCAATCACAAAAGATAATATGTGCTTTTAAATTTTTTCTTTTTGTAAAATAAGAAAAATTTCTTATTTTAAGAGATGCGTTCAAGCAATCAATAAACATTTATTAGTTTACCATATGCTGCACTTAACAAGGTGCTATGTTAACAATGAGGTGCTAATATGATCCCTTTATAAAATATGAACATCTTCCTATTCCATCCATTAACATAGTGCTGGGTGCATAGTAAGCATTTGATAAATGTCTGTTGACTGACTGGCTGATACTTGTCATGAATGAAATTAGAGTAGCTTCAAATTGGGTGGGCTAAAATTTAGCCCTGAGGGTCTTTAAAAGCCTAAGGTGCTAGCTCTGCAACCAATTCTTTAGTTCAAACCATCAATTAAAAGAGAATCTAGAATATGAAAGGGAATTGCTTTAGAGGGGGAGGAGAGAATTTTTCTTTCCACTTCTTCTCTGGAGGGGAAGCTAATCAGCCAGTAGGAGCAGAGACCTGGGTAGAGAAAGCAATCATTAGGCAGAAGCAGCTCTGAGGGGCATGGCCTCTAGCCCCAGAAAAAAGAGCTGGTTATAGGTTAAAGATAGAGGTAGCTCTGGAAATTGAGAGGCAAGCAAGAAAGGAACAAACTTGGGGAACTCAACTGAGCATTCAGCCCAATAGAGACCCCACATTCAGTGGGGAACTTTGTGAGGACTCTGCAAAGAGAGAAGGGATAATGGGGCCCTGCATTATTGTAGATGTTTAGTTGCTTTGGCCACATGTATTTCCTACATGTGTACTTCATGACCATTGTACTCTGTAACCACTCTTATCACATATGCTGTATGAATTAGTGAGAGAGAATGTGCCCCAGCTTCATGGGAGAATGTTTTGTAGCTATTATTTTTACTATGTGCAGAACTTTCCAATTTTATGTAATCAAAATTGTCCATTTTATGTCCTGTGATCTTTTCTTTCCCTTATTTGGTTAAGAATTCTCCCCCTGTCCATAGCTACACAAGTTATTTCCTTCCCTGTTTCTCTAATTTGAGACTATGACTTTATATATGTAGGTCATGAATCCATTTGGAGCTTATTATAGTATGTTGTATCAGATATTGGTCTAAACATAATTTCTGCCAGACTCTTCCCAATTTTCTCATTAGTTTTTGAGGAATAATAAGTCCTTACCTGAGTTGTTATGTTGCTCGGGTTTATCAAATACTATGATTCGATGTTTGCTTGATTCTGAATATTTTGTACCTAATCTGTCCCACTCTCCCACTGTTCTATTTTTTAACCAGTACCAAATAGCTTTGATGATTACTGCTTTGTAGTAAAGTTTGATATCTGCTACTGCTAAGATTCTCCTCCTACTTTTTTTTCATTATTCCCCTTGATATTCTTGATTGTTTTCTTCCTCCAAATGAATTTTGTTCCTGTTTTATTCTATAAAGTAACCCTTTGTTTGTTTGATTGGTAAGGTATTCAAAAAAGTAAATTATTTCAGGTAGTATTATCACTTTTATCATATTAACAGAGCCCAAACATAAGTAATTGGTATATTTCCAATTACTTCGTTCTGTCTTTATGTCCATAAAAGTGTTTTTAGTTGTACTCATATAATTCCTGTGTGTCTTAGTAGGTATGCTAAATTTTTTTTATATTTTGTAGCAATTTTGTTTGGAATTTATCTTTCTATTCACGGAATGCTGTAGTAGCTATTTTAGGCTTCTATTGCCACAGTATCTCCTTGGTCCAGGCCTTGTAATGGGCTTCCTGCTACCTCTTCCTTCTATGTTTTGTAGGTGATTTGCAGAAAGGCTAATGATTATTGTGGGTTTGTTTTATACCTGTTCACTGAAGTTTCTAATTACTTCAGCTAAATTTTTGTTGACTCTCTAAGGTCCTCTAAGTTAGTGATGATGTTATATTCAAAAAGTGATCTTTTGTTTCCTCTTTTCTTAGCCTTATTTCCTCAATTTATTGTGCTCATATAATTGCTAAAGTGAGCATTAATCAAATAACAGTGGTAGCCATGAATGTCCTTGCTTTGCTCCAGTCTTAATGGAAAGGCCTCTTTTTCCGTTATAGATTGTTTTTTTTTTTTTTAGATAGATGCTACATTAAGGAATGGTCCATTTATTCGTATGCTCTTTTCTATTTTTTTCCCCCAAAGATCATGTGGAGAGCTCCTAGAGGAAGGACACACCAGATTGGTGAAGGGCATTGAGTTCAAGTCATTTGAACACTGTGTGAAGGAAATTGAGTGTTTAATGTGGACAGAACTTAGTGGGGCCTGAGCTGTCTCTAAGTATTTGAAAGACCTTCATGTGGAAGTGAGATTAGACTTGCTTTGTTTGGCCCCAAAGAGAAGAACTAGAGTAATAGGAGGTATTTGCAAAGAGGCAAACTTAGACTTGATAAAAGGCAAAAACTTTATAACCATTAGAGCTATCCCAGAATGGAATGGGTGACCTCAAAAGGTAGAAGTTTCTCCCTCATTGAAGGTCTTTAGATGAAGAATGGATCACTAGTTGGGTATGCTGTAGAGGTAATATTTTTCCCCCAGGCATGGGTTAGACTTGATGGCCTCTGAAGACCCTTCCAATTCTGAGATGCTGTGAGTCAACCTTTGAGTTTTCCTGTGATTTTCTAGAGCTTGTGTTCATCCACATGGATTTTGTTATTATTTTATTGAGTTCTGTGAAGTATCCTTTTGATAGTGTGATTGGTCTAGCATTAAAACTGTAAACTAACTTTAGTAATATTATTTTTATTAGATTGTCACAGCCCAGCCATGAGCACTGAATGTATTCCTTCAGTTAAGTTATTTTTCATTTCTTTAAAGGGCACTTTGTAATTGAATTTGTATAAGTATTGAGGGTGTTTTGGTAGATTTACTCCCAAATATTTTATGTATTTTGTAGGTAGGAATTGGATAGGTCAAGTGAAGAGGAAGACCATTCTAAGCACAGAAAACAGAGCACAGATTAGGGAGAGCACTGAGCATGGGGGTAACAGACTCTGAAGACTAAATACTGAATATGAGGAAGAAGGATTATTAGTGATGTAGGTGGGTAAGAAAGAGTTAAAGATGAGTTGAGATATGAGGAATTCATTCCTATCATCTCAGAAATAACTAGGCATAGTTTGGTCTTTATGATAGACTTAGAAATTCTATCTTTACAAAGTTCCTATGAATGAATGAATGAATCATTTATTAAGTGCATGCTGTGTGCAAAAGCACTGGGAATATAAATAGAAAAGTAAGATAGTCTCTGTTCTTTAAGACTTCCTGAAGGCTTCATTTTGATTCAAAATTGTCAACATAATCAAAGGAGATGGGAGCTACTTTTTTCTAGATTGGTAATTGACCTGCTACCTATTGTTAGAACCCAATACCTGAGAATTGGAGGTAGACAACCTCTACCTAGAAGCTGGTTTCCCTTCCCCCATTCATAGTAGGTATTTACTAAATGTCTTTGAGTGAATATGAATGGGTGATAGGGAGTGGAGAAGGTGCATTGACTCAGGAGAATTCCTTCCTTTGAAGGAGCCGTGAAGGTGGAGGTATAAGAGGATGGACTCAGCTAATGCTTCCCTTTGACTTGCCTGGGGAGCCTTGTCTGGCTCTTTCTACCCTTATCTTCTTCCCCCTTAACTAAAACGACCCACAAACACCTGCTAGAAAAAAAAGGCAATCTGCCTGTAGTCTGCTTGTGAAATCCCTTTGATAGTCTCCTTGCTTAAATGCATTCCAGTAGTTGTGGTTGGCATTTATCCTGGTCAGTAAGATGATAGCTGCCTGGCATAAGCGGTGAGAAATATGTAGGAGTAGGTAGACTTTTAGGTGCATGGTAGTCTCTGTCTCAGTTTTAAAATGAATGTCGTGGTCCTTTTAAGAGTTATGTCAGGAAGAGGCAAACCTGAAGTGAGCCGAGGTTTCTGAAAAATGCTAAGGACAGTTGAAAAAGGCTTAAAAAAATATGTCCACAGCCAGGAGAACAAGGGCAAGATAGCCAAGTGTTTGGGATGGTTCCATCTTATGTTAACAGATGACAGTAAGAAAGAAGAACTGTTACTGTTTTGCTTCCTGGCACCAAAGAGAATAGTTTCAACCAGTAAAGGTTAAAAACAAATGTGGTAAAGAAGGAAATCTAGAAAAGAAGGAAGGAAATGTAATGACATATTTGTCTCAATGGTGGAGAGGAGATTAATTTCTTTCTGTTGAACAAACAGAAGGAATTGACTGGGAACAAGATAGATATAGACATTCAGTAAACATCTATTACATTTTAATTAAAATATACTTCTATAAAACTTAAAAGATAAAAAGAAAAATATATTGGGAAAATATGACAAATGTGAATGAAAAATCTTGATATCTAAAATGTATAATGAAAATTTTTTTAAGTTACAGTAATAACTCCCATTCTACAGTGGATAAATTGTCAAAAGAAATGAATAGACAATTTTCCTTTTTTAAAAAAATTATTGTTATCCTTTGTTTTTATATCTTCTTATTTTCCAAATATATCCTATCTTCACTTATCCCCAGTGAACTATCCCTTGTAAAAACAACAAAAAACTCAGAGATAAAAAAGCATAAGCAGACAATTTGAAAAGAAGCAAATTGTTAGTAATAAACACTTGAAAAAATGCTCAACATTACTAATGCAAAAACATTACTAAAAATGCAAAATTAAATCAGCTTTCAGGTTCCACCAAACACCTATCAAATTGGCAAAAAGAAATAAACAAATCAAACTCTGTCCTGGCAGGCTTATGTTGAAATAGGTATGTTCGTTCATTGCTGGTGGAATTGCAGACTTGCAGAGGCTTTCTGGAGGGCACTCTGACAGAACTCTGTCAAGGACACAAAGTTAATGTACTTTTTTAACCAATAATTAATTTGTTAGGCATGTGCTCTGATAATGTTATCAAGAACAAAACAGAGAGCTGATTGTTTAGAAATTTTCATGGTATCATAATGTAGTTGTAAAAAACTGAAAGCTAGGGGCAGCTAGGTGGCGCAGTGGATAGAGCACTGGCCCTGAAGTCAGGAGGACCTGAGTTCAAATCCAGCCTCAGACCAGACACTTGACAAGTACTAGCTGTGTGACCTTGGGCAAGTCACTTAACCCTGATTGCCTCACTAAAAAAACAAAAACCGAAAGCAGCCCTCAAATCTTATTTGTTCAACTTCAGAGGAACAGTTAAACAAAATGTGTTAATTTGATGGAATTAAAGTAATTAATCAAAAGCAATTAAGATGGGCAAGCACAAGGAATACAAAGAGAGGTGGAAAGACCTTTATGCAGTAGTGAAGAAAGCAAAGCCAGAAGAGTAGAATATAGGTGGTCTGTGATTGTAGAAGAAACGTGAGTCAGAATGAATGAAGAGAGAATCCACTGGGTGATTTTTCTTAAAGCACAGATCTGACTATATCACTCCCCTTTTCAGTATGTTAAAGTGCCTTTTGGCATAACATTTGCACCTCTGGCTCCAGCCTGCTTTTCCAGCCTTATTAGACATTATTTCCCTTCACACACTGTGTAACTAGCCTTCTTTCTGTCCATCACACACAATATTCTACTCCTTGTTGTTTCATCATGTCTGGAATGGACTCCTGTCTCACCCTTGCCTCTTAGAATCAATCCTAGCTTTCCTTTATAGCTCAACTCAAGTGCTAACTACTGTTTGAAGCCTTTCTCAGTTTTCCTATCTGCTGATACCCCACCCTACAATTTACCTGTATTTGAGTATCCTCAAATAGAATGTAAACTCAAGGTCAAGGACTAATTTTTGTCTTTATATCCCATTCCCCCCCCCCCATACCATAAGAGATGCTTAATAAATACTTGTTGATTGACTTAAAGGGAGAAAAATAGTTATTTAGCAAGTATAGTTGTTTAATTAGTAAATTTATAGTGATGCTGAATGATTGACTGGTTTAAGTGATTGGCTCAGAGAGAGAAATTGGTGGCACACTCCTGAAATCTATGCCACAGGGAGTACAGGACAAACTCCCTTCTGAGCTGCAGTGGGTTAAGCCAACTGAGTGTCCTCCTTAAGTCTGTCACCAATATAGTGGGTCCTTGAGAGTGGGGAGCCTCCATAGGGGCCCAGATCAGAAGGCAATGGGATCAGGGCTGTGGATGAGAAAGGGAGACCCAATCTCAAAAAAAAGATACTTTGTCTTATTTTATCTTTGTATTCAGTGGGCTTAGTGGTACTGTAGCCATAGTAGATACTTAGTATATGTTCACTTATTTGAATTGAGCCAAGTTAATCCGCAAATCTAGAAAGGGCAATATTTAAGACCAGGTTTAGCTGAGCCTGCAGCTATAATTAGAAAGGAAGCAAAAAGTGCCCTCCTCCGTGCAAGCTGATTCTGAAGGCAGGTCTCCAAAAAGATCAAAGAAGTTCTAGGAATACTGGGAATATTTATAGCATTGTTGGAATAAGTGTCCTGCTTACCAAAGGGTTTTTTTTGAAGGGAGCAATACTCATTTGGATGTATAAGCTCTATGTATTTTGTTCTGCAAAAAAGTTTGGTTACATTGTAGTCACTTTTTATAGGTTATATTTTAGATGGTTAGAGTCCTTTGGTTTAAATTCTTTTTAAAACTGTCAACTCTCAGTTATCTGTACCAGTAAAGGAGTTTATAGTGTGGATAACTGGACATGTTGAGTTTGAGATGTCTACAAGGTACACAGTTCAATAGGCATTTGACGATACAGGACCAGAGCTTAGAAAAGAGACCACAGATGGATGTTTGTTGTTCAGTCATTTATCAGGCATGTCCAACTCTTCATGACCCCATTTGGGATTTTTTTTGGCAAAGAAACTGGAATGATTTGCCATTTCCTTCTCCAGCTCCTTTTTTTTTTCAGATGAGGAAAATGAGGCAAACAGTGTTAACTTGCCCAGAGTCACACAGCCAGTAAGTATCTGAGACTGGATTTGAACTTATTAAGATTGGTCTTCTTGACTCCAGGCCTGGTACTCTATCCACTGTGCCACCTAGCTACTAGCCCCACATATACACCTACACCTTCATCTACACCTTCATCTACACCTACATCTACATCTATCTATACTTACACCTACATCAATGTATACATATATATGTTTACATATACATATGTGTTATTTGCATAGAGGTGATGATTAAACCAATGAGAGCTGGCGAGGTCACCAAAGTGAGAGAGTATAAAGAGAACAAAAATGAGGTCCTAAGATGGGATGTTGGGAATACCCACAGTTACAGGGTATGAAATTTATGAAGATCCCAAAAAGGAAATTTGAGCAGGAGTTGTCAGACTGGTAGGAGAACCAAGAGTATCATGAATCCTGGGGAGCAGAGGATGATTAACAGTGTGTCTGAGGCTTCCCGATTTCTGTTGGAGGGACAATCTTTCTGGTCAGGATGTGTCAGGGAAGCTTCTGGTCTGGTACAAACCACTTCCTGCTTCTTCACTGGGCCTTGATCAGCTTAGGGCCCAACTTGAAAGCACTATATAAATGCTAGTTGTTATTATTGTTATTTAACAACAGCAATAATTATTATGTATTCTACTCTAGATCTTACCTGCTTCCATTGTGACCTCTGGAATACTGGTTTCATAATTAACAAACTTGCTTTCATCTTAAACTTCCTCCTTTCTTGTTCCTTCTGTCTTTTGTCAGTAACTAAGACCTGTCTCCCTCCTGATGACACTTTGCCACCTTTTCGAGTGCTGGCTGCACTTTCATTCATACCCCTGAGTCATGGTCATGATAGGAGAATTGAATAGAATATTCCTTGTTACCTCTTGGCACTTCCAGACTCTCTCATTACCACCATTACTCAGCAACTTCTCTTCCTTTGAGATGCATTTAATCCAAATTTATCACTCAATCCAGATTCTAGTAGCTACTAAATACCAATCCCAGGTCATTCTCTCTTCTATTTCAATGAATTGGTTCACAGGATTCCTCTCTACCTCATCTCTTTCCCTTATTCTAGGGAATTTGAACATATATGTTGAAGGAGCATGAAATGCCCAAATTTCCTGGGAAGTCCCTGATCCATTCCACTCCCATGACCTACCTCTCTATTCCACCTCAGCTATTCACAAGGATAGTCATACCCTTGATCTTGCCATCCCATCAAACGTTCTACTTCCATGTTCAAGAACACTGAATTTCCTTAACATGATCATAATCTTTTCTTCCCATCCCTCCCTATGCTTCTCTCCTAATCATACTCTTCATTCTTACTATGCCCTCCCAATCCTATGTCCCTCTGTACTATCTTAGGCTCTCCAGCTTTGGTCACACTCTCCTTCCTCCTTTCTCAGTCTTGACCCCTTGGGAAACCAATTCAACACTACATTGTTCTCTACTCTTGAACCCTTTCCTCTCTCATCCTGTAGTTGATTATGCCTTGCCAAGACCCAACCCTGGATTACTCCCAGCATTCAATTCCTTTGGTCCTACTCAGATGCTGCTGAATGGAACTGGAAATGGAACATGAAATCATGCTGACAGGGTTTACTTTAAATTTATGCTGGCTGATATCAGCAGAGCCCTCACTATAGCAAGGCAATGCTACTACGTGTTCATAACTGATTCCCCTTCCCCCTAAGCACAGTAGCCATTTCAAACCTTTTCTTCTGTCCTGAAGCCTCCTGTGATACTCCTTTCCCCCACCCTTTCTTCTGAGGACTACATCTGATACCTCATCAAAATTTGAGACCATTTAGGTGGCACAATGTATAGAGTACTGTATCTGGAGTCAGGAAGACCTGAGTTCAAATTTAGCCCCAGACATTTACTAGCAGTGTGACCCTAGGCAAATCATTTCACCTCTGCCTGCCTGAGTTTCCTCATCTGGAATAATAATAACAACTACCTTCCAGGATTATTATAAGAATCAAATGAGGTAATATTTGTAAAGCACTTTGCAAACCTTAAAATGCTATATAAATGCTGGATTATTATTACTGTTACTACTGTAGCCTCTGATGACAAGGTGTCCCTTCTCCTTGCCTAGACCAATCCATACACACAGTCCTAGACCACACACACACACACACACCCCTTGATATCATCCCCTCCTTTTTTCTCTAGATGATTGCCCCCACCATCATCCTCATCCTCTCCTTAATCTTTAATCTCTTATCTATAGGATCCTTCCCTATTGCCTATAAATACACCCAAGTTTCTTCCATCCTTAAAAAACCTCACTAGAACTTACCATGTCAAGCAGCTATCATCTGATGCCTTTCCTCCCCTTCTCAGCTAAGCTTCCTTATAAAGCCATTTATAATTGATGCCTCTACTCTGTGCTCTCACTCTTTTCTAAATCCTCTGTAGTCTGTGTTCTGACCTCATTCAACTGAAACTGCTCTCTCCAAAGTTACCACCCCTTTCTTAAGTCCCACATCTAACTGCCTCTTTTAAATCCTCATCTTCTTGACCTCTCTTGAGCATTTGACACTGTCTACCACCTTTTCCTCCTGAGTACTCTCCTTGTTGGACTGAAAGTCTCCTTTCTCTTTATTCTTTTCCTACCTATCTGACCTTTCCTCCTCTTTTGTTGGATCTTTATCTGTGTCATACCGGCTAACCGTGTGTGTCCCTATGTCTCTGTGCTGGTCTCTATTCTCTTTCCCTCTAATACTATCTCACCTGGTGATCTCATCAGCTCCCATGGGTCCAATTATCACCTCTATGTAGATGATTCCAGATCTATTTATCTAGCTTTAATCTCTCCCTCCTGACCACCAGTCCCATATCACCACCTGCCTGTTAGACATTTCATATTGGATGACCTCTAGGCATTTCAAACTCAGCTTATACAAAATGGAACTCATCTTTCTCCTCTGAATCCTCTTCTCTTCTCAATTTCTCTCTTCCTGTTGAGGGTACTACCATTCCTTCCAGTTACTCAAGTTTGAAACGTCATAGACATTCTTGACTCCTTTCTCTCACTCCCCTCACATATCCAATCTGTTGCCAAACCTTCTAATTTCTTGTTGTATGCTATCTCTCTCATATGTCCTCTTCTCACCACTCTCACGGCAATCACCCTAATTCAAACCCTGTGCACCTCTTACCTGGACCACTGTGGTAACCTTCTTACTGATCTCCTTGCTTCAAGTCTCTCCCCACTCTAATCTACCCTCCACTTGGCTGGCAAAATGATTTTTTCCCCCTGAAGCGTAGGTCTGATCATGTAATTTCTCTGCTTGGTGAACTCCCCTCGTTTACTTTACGATCTAGCTATATGCTGGTCCACTTGCTGTTCCTCAAACAGAACCACTCCCTATCCCGTCTCTATGCCTTTACACTGCCTTTGGCCCATGCCTAGAATGCTCACACTACCTCTAACTCCTAGGGGTCCCAGTTTCCTTAATGACCCAGTTCAAGTGCCAACTTCTCTTGGAGACCTTTCCTGTCCCCCCCTGCTGTTAATGCCATCCCTTCTAATGTTATCTTTCTCTACTTTGCATTTCCATTATATATTCTGTTTTGGATACAGTTATCCCTTTCACATCACGGCACCCCGCTTTCTGGAAAATCTGTGTAAAATTTTTTGGCCCTCCCTTTGTACCGGAGAAGTTTGCATTTTTTTCTTTTTCTTTTATGGGATGTTTACAGTATTTTATTGCAAAATTTGAGTTGATATTATGCAATAGTGTACATATATTTTATGCATTTCTGAGTTCTGTACTATTTATGTGTTGTCTGCTGGCCTTTGTGTGTCATCTGCAGCTTCTACAAAACTCCCGAGAAATTCCCATTTGATTTCTTATGCTGACCCTTATATATCAAAACCCTCAGTAGGGAAACTTGTGATGTGGAAGGGATAACTATTCTGTTTTATGTGTGTTGTCCTCCCCCCTCCTCCATTGGAATGCAAGCTCCTTGAGGGTAGAGACTGGTTTCCCTTTTTTTCTTTTTCTTCCAACTGCTTGGTGATTGGTCACATAGGTTTATACTTGCAGAGTCGTCTTTGACTTTTGCCTTCTCCCAACTGCTCCTCCATTCCTCCATGTCTAATTAGTTGCCAAGTTCTATTGGTCGTATTTCCGCATTATCTTTTTTATCTCTCTCCTTTTTTGCATTCACATGACCCCTACCCTACTTCAGGCCCTTATCACTTCTTGGAGTAGCCTCAAAATTGGTCTCCCTGTTTTCAATTTCTCCCCTTCCCAAGTCCACTCTCCATGCAGTTGTCAAATTAATATTTTTAAAGACACAGGCCTGACTTTGTTATTCTGAATTTAACAAACATCAACAAGCATGAATATTTCTATATACAAAGAACAGAAGAAAGGAAATATATACGATGTCCCAAAAGTCTTAGTTCAGTTATAACAGCTCATTTAAAACGGCACTAAAAAACACTCTGTATGTGAAACTGTGAATCTCGATTGTGTATAATTTATATCTATATACATAATATGTATAATAAACTTAATGTTAGTTTCAAAACTGTTCTGCTTGTGTATGTCTCCCTCAGAACCTCCTATTTTCTTTTGTGCATTTAAAAATGCTTTAATAACCCTCTTTTCTTTTTTCTTTTCTTTTCTTTATTTTGGCATCCCTATTACTCCCTTTTCCCTACCCCCAACCTCTCCCTTTCTACATCCTGGTTTTGCATATCTCACTTTGCATGAGTTTATATGAGTCTTACCAGATTTCTTTTAATTTTTCCCTTCTATTTTTTTATGTCTCACTAATATTTCCTTACATTTGTATACCTTATTTATTCAGCCATTTCCCAGCTGATGGGCACCCACTTGGTTTCTAGTTTCTTGCTGTAATAAAAAAAAATGCTGCTGCTATGATTATTTTTGCACATATGAGGTTTTTCTTTCTTTCTTTGATCTTTTTGTGATATTTTCCTAGTAGTGGTATCTCTGGGCCAGAGGGTATGCATAATTTAGTAACTGTTTCGGTGGCTTTCTAAGTTGCTTTCCAGAGTTGTTGGACCAATACCAGTTCCACTTTAGTATATTAATGATACCTGTTCTTCCACTGTGCCTCTTTAATAATTGTCATTCTACTTTCTTATCAGGTGGAACCTCAGAGATGTTTTAATTTGCATTTCTCTTACCATTAGTGATTCTGAGAATTTTTTCATCTGGTTGTTAATAGCTTAAATTTCTTCCCTTGAGAATTATGTGTTCAATCTGCATTTATTGACCAGTCCCTCATGTATTTTGGATATCAGACATTTATCAGAAAAACTTGCTGCAAATATTTTTCCATTCAACTCTTTTAATTTTAACTTTATTAAATTTATTTTCGCAGAATTTTTTCAATTTTATGTAATCAAAATGGTCTGTTTGATCTTCTGTGATCTTCTCTATCCATTGTTTGGTCAAGAACACTTTCCCTATCCACAGTAGTGAAAGGCATCTCTCTTTACTCCTCTAATTTGTTGATGGTGTCATCTTTTGCATCTGTGTCATGTGTCTATTAGGAGCTTATTGTAGTGTATGGGTGAGATGTTGCTCTAAATTTCATTTCTGCCAGATTTTTTTTCCAATTTTCCCAGCAATTTTTACTGAATAATAAGTCTTTATCGCAGTAACTGGGATCTTAGGATTTATTGCACTATTCTAATATGTTCATTTACTTCAGTGTTGTCTGTAATCTGTTCCACTGATAGGATGTCCCAAGTAATAAATAATTTAACCAGTAATAAATAATTTTGATGATTCCTTCTTTGTGGTATAGTTTGAAGTCTGATATTCTTCCAGGGATGGGGAACCCGCAGCCTTGAGGCCATAGGTTCCCCAACCCTGTCCTAGACTCTCTTTTCCCCTTCTTTTTCTGTTTTTTTAAACTTCCTGTGTAATCCTTGATCTTTTCTTCCTGCAGATGAATCAATCAAAAAGCATTTATTAAGTGTTCACTATATGAAAGACACATTCTAAGATGGGGTTACAAAGAAACATGAAAATGGTTCCTACCTCAAATAACATATCCAGATGGAGAAAACAACAAATAAATAATCTCAGAGGTCCAGGCACTAGCAACAGGGGGGATGAGTGAGAAAAGGTCTTTTGCAGAAAGTGGGATTTAAAGTGAGAGGTAGCCAGGGAAACTAAAAAACGGAAGTGAGGAGGGAGAAAAATCCAGGCTTGTGTCACAGCCAATGTAAAGACTTGGAGATGGGAGATGGAGTGTTCTGTTTGAGGAACAGCAAGTAGGCCAGTATGGAACCAAATTAGAGAGTGCGTGGAGAGGAGTAAGGTATAAGAAGACTTGTCAGTTAGGACAAGTGAATCAACAATGGTCATTGACCCTTCCTGGAATGATCAGAATCCATAGTTCTCTGTCTTTGCTGGAAAGTGAACAAGTTCCCGAAGCTGCTTTCCCATCAAGTTCAAAAGATACCAATAAAATGGTATAGATATGAAATGCTCCATGATATGATCTCTCTGTTAAGTCAGATGGTTTTGCTTTTTTTTAAGCCTACAGTATGAAGAGAATTGAGGCTCACATCATCTCTTCACTCCACAGAACTCTCTGTACCTAGGTGCAGAAGAAAGACAAAATTCATGTTAATTAGAGCCTGGGATGATGAAAAAGGTCAAGAATGCAATTGGGGTGATATAGAAGGAGGACTAGATTTGGAGTCAGAGGACCACAGTTTATATACCAACTCTGCTACTAGAAAGTGAGTTCTTGGGCCCACTTGCCTGGGGTTCAGTTTCTTCATCTGCAAAATGAGGGGACTTTGGGTTAGGAACATTGCATGTACTAGTAGGATTGGTTGGTGTGTTGATTGGTTATTCTTGCCCAAGTTTTTTTTTTCTTTTCAATTCTTGTTTTTTTTTGTCCCCCCTTGTGGGAGGGGGTGGGTAGAGGGATGGCTTACTGGATAGGGGAAAGGGAAGGATATATTTGGAAATTAAGGTGATATAAAAAACTAAAGATATAAATAAAGATTTAAAGTAAAAAAATAAAATTAGATAGGCCGACTAGATGATATCTAGGGAGATATCTTTGGCATTACTCCCCTCTGTATGTGCTGCTGAGGAAAGTTCAGACTCTGAGATTAGGTAGGCTGTTTTGCACTTCTATTACCCAAATAGATTACTGACCCTCTTTTTGTGCCATTGTCTCTGGGACAGTAGACAAGGCTTTACCTATCTCTTCTTGAATTTAGCCAGGTCTATGCTCTTGTTTTTCTTTGGAAAGATTAGCCTCCCCGGAGCTCCAAGGAATTTAAACAGCATTCCCTTTCCATCTATCTAAGTACTTTGACCCTTGTTTAATAACTTCAGCTGAACTGGCACCTGAAAACAAATTAACAAACAAATAGATTTTTAAAAGCCACCAAAAAATTCACAAGCATTTATTATCCACAAGCCTGCTGTGTGTTGGCCACTGTGCTAGGGATCCAAAGAAAAGCAAAAACAGACCCTGTCCTCGAGGAGTTCACAATCTAATCAGAGAGACAACATGCCAACAACTATGTACAAACAAGATATATGTGAGTGATAAACTGAAGATAATCACAGAGGGCAGGCAGGAGCATTCAGAGTGACCAGGAAAGACTTCTTGCCAAAGGCATGATCTTAGTGGAGACTTGAAGGGAGCCAGGAGGCAGAGATGATGGGGAGAATTCCAGGTATGGGAAACAGCTAGTGACAATGCATGGATCAGGAAATGGGATGTTGTGTTCAAAACCTGCGTCAGGTTATGGAGAATGTGGAGGTGAGTAAAGTTTAAGAAAATTTGAAAGGTGTGTGGGGAAGAGGGGGGATCCAGGTTTCAAAGGACTTTGAAAGCCAAACAGAGGATTTGATGTTGGATCCTGAAGATAATTTGAAGACATGGGAGTTTATTGAATGTGACATGAGTGACATAGGGTGACATGGTCAGATCTGTGCTTTGTAAAGATCAATTTGCCAGCTGAGTGGAGAATGGACTGGCATGGAGGGAGACTAGTGGCAGGCAGACCCACCAGCAGGCTATGGATTTATACTGTCTTCAGTTATTCGGTCTTAGAATCAGAGCCAGACATCAGCTTATTCCTTCATTACTTCCCCCACTCTGTTATTGAAAGGGCTCTTCCTTTGTTACTCGTGAGTGCCTCTGCTCAGGCCCCTTTGTGTGCCTCTTTCTGTCGGCGTGTTCCTATTTCAGGAATATAGGGCCGTGCTTCTTACACACAGCTGGGGTGTTTGATCAGAGGCCTGAAAGAGGCAGAACAACCAGGAGCTTGTTGGAGGTGCTTGGGAAACTGACTTCAGTGAGCCCAGAGTTGCTCTGAATTTAAGTATCAAAATGGTTTCCATATAATTGGGTTGATTGAAATATTTGCCCCTACCTTTACTTCTCCCTCTTTAGCTTCAGAAGACTTTGAGCCATCAGGGGTCACTTCTGCTCTGTAATTAAGTGGGTTAAAAACACAACCTATGGCAAAAAAGAAAGTCCTCCACTTTCATGTTAATACTTAATATGTGTTGGTAAATGGACCTTGAGCCAGCAAAGATGTAGAAATTTTAATGTGGGAATCCTTGTTATTTAGGGGGATTTGGGGAGAGGGAGGAGCAGAAGGAAGGGGGAAGGCATTCTTCTCTTAGGAACTGCTGGCCTGGAGGAGGGTGTTTGTCTGTCTTTTCAGATTATCTTGTAGACCTCAGTTATATGTGTGTGAGCTGCTGCTGACGAAACTGCCCAGTACACTCTCCGAGAGGAGGTTTCCTGCTTTCTTATCTGGTCACTTTGGGTGCCAGCATGCAGGAGAATTTCTAGTAGGGCTGCGGAGGGTTTCCTCTTTAGTAGTTGTCCTTAAGAATAATGCCTGTTACCACACTGCTATATCTTTAACCCTCTGAAGTGAGTCACTAACAATACGTCATGTGCTCAGTAATTTAGAGTACAAAACCTATTTTGATAAAATATGAGGAATTTGGAAGCACCAGTGCAGTGCAGTTGGGTAGGTGATAGGCCTACAGGTTAGGCAGAGATTCCAGCTTGACATGGCTTAACATGAAAGGATATTCTGCCTGGATGACCCACTGGCAGCCCAGACTTAACATGTCCATAACTAACTTTCTTTAAATGTGCTCCTTTCACCAACTTCACTATTTCAAATGTATATGGCACCATCGTTCCCTCATGACAAAACCTTGAGCTTATCTTACCCTGTTCTCTCTTCTTCACCCGTCAAATTCTGTAAATTACTCATTCTACCTTCACATCTCTCCTCCCACCCCCAACATTCTAGAATAGGCCTTCCTTACTATCCGTCTAGACAGAAATAACCTCCTAACAGGTCTTCCCATCTCCGCTGTCCCTTTCCACTCTCTCATACCTCTACCAGGATAATTTTTCTTATGCATAGGTCTGGTTATATTACTCCTGTGCTCAAAAATCTACAGTGGCTTCCTGTGGCCCAATGGGTAACATTCAAAGTCCTGCACTAACCCTACCTTTCCAACTTTCTCTCATATTAGTCCTCTCCACGCACTCTCTCCTGCAGCCAAACTGGACTACCTGTGCCCCCTTCCCCAACACTCCCTTCTTGTTCCCTGCCTTTGCATGTGCAGCGAAGCTCGCCTTTTTATTCTGAATTCCCTTAGACTTCACTCTTTGCTTATTGAATTTCTGCCTATTCTTTAAAACCCAACTCAAATTCCTTTGCATTAATTGGGTTTGATAAACATTTATTAAGTGCCTGCTAGGTGCCTCTTTGGTAACTGGCAGGAGAGCAGACCAGCAGAGAGCAGTCTATTTTCTGATACCAAGTTGATGAGTTGCCATGGAAAGAGTAGTGGCTTCAGAATCAGGAAATCTGGGTTCAAATTCTGCCTTTGCTCCTTCATACCTCGGTGACTATGAGCATTGAATCAGCCTCTCTGGGCTTCTCCATCTGTAAAAGGAAAGGGTTGAACTAGATCACCTCCAAGGTCCCTAGGAGCTCTCAGTCTCTGCTTCTAGCATCTGTCTCCCTCCTTTCCCACCCCCTCCTTTGTCAAGGATTGGAAACAGTGTTCTGTCCACCCTTGAGCTTGGGTGACTAAGCATACACACATCTCTGTTACTCAGTTCTGGGATTGTGTGCACTCCGGCTTCTTTGTTTCATGATTTACTTGGTTATTCCTATAAAAATAGACTGCTCTTTGCAGAACTGCTCTCCTTTTGGTTACATAAGAGGCCCTTCCTTTACAGTCTTCCTCTCTGGCACTGTTTGTCCATATGGGAAGTCAGGAGACTGTTAGTGACTTCAGCTTGGTGGGTTTTTTTATTTTTTCTTTTTTTACCCGTCCAAGTCTAGCTTGGTAAAGAAGATTGGGGATCAGGGGAGTTTAACACCTGTACCCACTCTAGGATGCCTAACTTCCCAGGGTCCCTCTGTAAATACCTTTGCTTACAGAGGGACTACTAGTAAATAAAGCATGTCCCAGCAGGTCACAGAGCCCTGACTTTAGAGAGAGAAGCAGTAGGTTTGTATTTACCAAGGAGGGAGTGGCGATAAACCCAGGAAGGACACTTGGAATCTTATTGACCAGCTGGATGACAACTTTCAGAGTTGATGGCAGAGGTGGGCCAGTTGGGGAAGGGGATTCCTTGCCCAAGTGAAAAAAATGGTTGTTCTGAAGTTGGGAGCTCTTCCCTTGTTAGCCGTGGTGATATTTATGCTATATCATGATTGGGACTCTCTTCTCCCCTCCATCCTGCAATGACTGTTGATCCAGCTCAAGTATTGCCTTCTCCAGGAAGTCTTTCCTGAGTGCACCCGACTCCCAAACTGCTAGTGCACTCCCTCCCTAACTACCTGGTAGTTAAACTACAACTTATTTTGTATTTTCACTTAAATTAAATACTGTTTATTTTGTATCATATTGTATTATGTTATACATGCTTTCATGTAAACTCCTGGAGGACAGGGATTGTTTCATAGATTTTTTTTGTCTTTGTTGTCTCAGAGTTTAGCACATAATTGGCACTTGTTCATTGATTGATTGCTCCATTCAGGAAGATCTGGACAGTGGAAAGCTGTGAAGTGCAGGTGGTGGATGCAAATCATCTAACAGTTTGGGAAGCTCTTTGTCCCTGGGGCAAATAGTGAATTCAAATAGTGACTATTTCACCCCTGGCTCTCCTGTAGGCATTTAAGTTTAATCTGCATTATTCATATTTTCTTCTCACTTTCTAAGTCTAGACAATCAACAAAACAATGAATCAAGCTCTGATTTGTAGCTTGCTGATTTCTGAGGCGTAAATAATTACTACAGTGGCACAGTATATGCTGGCCCTGGAGTCAGAAAGACTTGAGTTCAAATCCAGCCTCAGATACTTTGTGAAATCTTGGGAAGTCACTTAAGCAAACTCTGTTTGCCTCAATTTCCTCAATTATAAAATGGGGATAATAATAGCCCCTATATCCCAGGGTGATTGTGAGGGTTAAATGAGATATTTATAAAGTGCTTAGCATAATGCCTGTTACCTAGTCAGTGCTGTAGAAATGCTAGCTGTTGTTGTTGTTAAATGCTCACACTGAAATTTTCATGACTGGCCCTAAGACACCCCTGGACAGAGCAGAGCAGTGTTTGTGAATGCCACAGGCAGACCTGAAACATAACTTCAGAGTGGGAGATATAGAAAAGAAAAGGAGAAATGAAGAAAAAGGGGCTTAGAAGGTTGTGAAAAAGAAAAGATTCACTCTTTGGGAGCTTACTCTGTGCCAAGCACTATGCCAGGGGTGGGGAGCCTGCAACCACTTGTGGCCTTCTAGGTCCTCAAGTGTGGCCCTTTGACTGAATCCAAACCTCAAAGAACAACTTTCACTTGAGGACCAAGAGGGCCACATGTGGCCTGGAGGCCGCAGGTTCCCCACTCCTGCACTATGCCATGTACTGAGAATATAGATAGAAAAAAATGAGACAACTCTGCTCAAGGATCTTCACACTCTAATAGGGGAGTTGTTATTGTTGTTCAGTTATTTCTGACCCCATTTGGGGGTTTCTTGGCAAAGATACTGCAGTGGTTTTTCATTTCCTTCTCAAGGCAAACAGGGTAAAGTGACTTGCCCAGGGTCACACAGCTAGTAAGTGTCTGGGGCCAGATTTGACTTCAGGAAGATGAGTCATCTTGACTCCAGGCCCAGTATGCTATCCACTGTTCCACCTAGCTGCCTGCCTAATGAGAGAGATATCACATTAAAGCAAATTCAGCTTCAGGGCAGATGGAGAGGCTTAGAAATTCTTTGCAAGGCCCAGAGGTCCTTAGGTTCCATAAGTAGTTAACATGGCAGTGCCAGGGGACTGCAGGGTGTAGAGGCAGGGCAGATGCTAAATATAACCACCCACCCCTCAGAGCTAATTCTCCAGCTTCATCCCTGAACTTGAAGGTTGGGTCCCCAGAGGACAGCTGCTAGCTCAGGTTCTAAGGATTACCTTGTGGGTCCATGCTGCTAGCACATGAGTGTGCCCGCCCCTATGCTTCCCACGAACAATTTGGTAGATGCAATTAGCTCTTTGGCATTTATCAAGATGGCACAATAAAAGCAGTAGTGACCGAAACATCCCCCCAATAAACCCGGGGCATGTTCTCACACAAATGCACAACAGAGTCTGGGAAAAGTAGATTCCAACTTTGAGTATAATGGGAATGAGGCACGTGTGTAAGGTTACATCTGCAGGGCCCCGAAGGCCTTTCTTCAGAGAGTCCTCATGAAGCCCTCCTTGGATGCAGTCTTTCTTCCTGGAAGGCTCCCAATAGGTGTGCTAGTAAATGTTTAACAACCATCTCTCGAGGGAAGATAAATGCATGCACAACACACTTTTAAGTTTAACCTGCATTTTCTTCATTACTTTCTTAAGTCTAGACAATCAGTATAAATGTTCACTCTGAAAATTTTAACAGTCAGCTTAGTTTGAGCATACCCTTGGCATCTCTTCTCAGACTCTCAATTGCCAGAGCTCCTTTTCCCTGAAGATGCCCTTAAAGACAGCCTGGAGTGTGTGTCTGCTCCCTGATTGATTCAATGCTACCTACCTCACCTCCAGTTGTTTAGCAGTATCCTGCTTTTCATAACCACGTGTCCATGGGGTTTTCTTGGCAAAGATGCTGGGGTGGTTTGCCATTTCCTTCTCCAGTGGGTTAAAGCAAATAGAGGTTAAGTGACTTGCCCAGGGTCACACAACTAATAGTTGTCTGAGGCCGGATTTGAACTCATATCTTCGTGACTCTAGACCCAGCATTCTATCCACTGAGTCACCTAGCTGCCTCCTACAATATCTCCCTTCGAAGCTCTTTGACTGATTGGGGGAGGAGAAGAGATATAGGAGAAAGAAATTCCCTCTTTCTTGGCAGCTCCCAGACTACCTTGGTTCCTTAGGGCTTAGCTATTTAAAGCTCTCAGAGGCTGATTTTGTTTTTCTGTCTGTTGAGTTGATCCATTATTGACTTAATCAGAGGGATGTTCTGGCCTCATAAAGGGATCTGGCTTGCCTTGTTTACAGATTAAAACTTGTGTATGTGTGTGTGTGTATGTGTGTATATGTGTGTGTGTGAGAGAGAGTGTATGTGTGTGTGTGTGTGTGTGTGTGTGAGAGAGAGAGAGAGAGAAAGAGAGAGAAAGAGAGAGAGAGAGAGAGAGACTACTTTAACCAAGGATGTGGAGGGTCAAGGTGAATTACATCTCTCTCCCTTAATAAGCCCAGTGCCTGGCATATAATAATGATAAATACTGGGAATAAATACTAATAAATACTTGGGAATTAATTAAGCTTTACATGCATGACAAAAAATACTCCTGCTGTAAATCTTTGTTTTTTCACAGTGTCTTGGGCCCCACGAGGAGAAATATTCCATGAATTTCTGTTGGAAAAGCTAACTCATTCAATAGACTAGTTCCTCCCTCCTCCCCGCCCCACCCCCCTCACCTCCCACCTCCTACTTCACTGGCTCTGAGCAATTTTCAGTGCCAGTCAAAGCGTGTCTTCTCTGCCACGACTGCTCTCCCATCTCCTGGTACCCCCTTTCCCCTCCCCTCATTGGGACAAAGCGGTGATTGTGCTGCTCTCTTAGCTCCTCTGAGCTGCCTTCTGGCTACCCCCAAACCTGCTACTGTAATGCTCTAGACAGCTTTGACCCCCTCTACCCCATAATATTTCTTGTTTCTCCCTTCCCTTCCCAAATTCCTCAGTGCTTACATCTTAGCTGGGTGTTGGGAAGAAAGTGCTAAAGTGTGAACAAGAGAGCTCCCCTACCCCCCCCATAAATGTTTGCTCGCTTTCCACCAAGTTGGACCAATAAATTTTTGTTGATTGAATTCAGCAATTGTTTCCCAAAACTCTTTGTGGAGTTCTGTGCTGTGCATTGAAGGCCATAGAAAGTCTGTATGGTTCCTGCCTTCAGGGAGCGCACAGTCTAGGAGGATGGATACAAAGCAATACAGTATTTATAAAGTAGAGAGTTGCAACAAAGTGCCCTAGGAAATCCTAGGGCAGGAAAGCTACTTGAAGAAACCAACCCAAATTAATCTCTGATAAAATTTCAGAAAGTATAGAGGTGGGGTGAGGGGTTTTTTGAGTGAAGACGAAGAGAATGAAGATGGCCTTCCCTTAAATCATACCCTTAGTCAAAAATCTGCGTGCTACAGTGGAAAGCATGGTGGATTTGGAGTAATGGGACCTGTCTTTGATCCATCTCTTGCCTTTCAGTCTTTGCCTACTCTGTTACCCCAGCCTGCAGTGCTTTCCTTCCTAACCTTACCTCGAGCACCACTTCCTATGAGAAGCCTTTCCTGATTTCCCACTAGTGGTGGTGGTGGTGGTAGTGGTGGTGGAGGCTCCTTCCCTTCCCCCCCCATTTGTTTGTGCTTCCCAAGATTCCTTTGTATTTATTTTGTATATATCTTGTATTTATACAAGTTTGAAGAAGGTTTCACTGTGGCTGTTAAGTTCCTGTTTGCAGATAGCCTTGTGCTGATTATATCAATTGTTAGAACATTGCAGAGCCTCCTGGAAAAGATCTGTAATCTCTCAAAAGATTTTGACCTGTCCATCCACATAGAAGAGTCCAGATGAATGAAAATGAACATCTGTTGCCCAGATTTCAATATGCATTAAATGGATACCCAAGAGAGTCTATCCATCAGTAGGTATATTGGGAAGGCAGTATAGATGGATAATCAGCTGGGCCCAGAGTGGAACAAAAGGACAGTGGACTAGATTGCTTTGGGGAAATTTCAAAGTTCCTTTGATGACCCCAGACTTCCCATGAAAGCAAAAGGCCAATCTTTTTAATACTAATATTGTACCAGTGTGTAGTAACATGATGTGAAATACAGTTGTATTTGCCTCCAAGAATTAAAAATGAGCATCACCTAGAAGGCAATGGTGAGGCCCATGAGTGGGTGTGAGCAGGGTGAAGCATGTAACCAATCAGGAACTCCAAAGAATAACAGTAAAGCCAAGGAATTTTAATGTCTGATGGGAAGAGAACATGAGCCGATCATATTACAGCAAGGAAGAATGAGAAGTAGACAGGTGTAGGAATACACTGGCCCTCTTTCACTGGCAGGAGAAAGCATGTTGGGGGCCCCCCCCACACACAGTGAACTTATGAGGGGGGGATATAGATTCCTGCCCACTTGTGATTTGAATGATTGGAGAAAACTCTTGACTTGTGAAATCCCAGAGTCATTTGACTATATCTTGTATTTCTTTATCTGTGTACATGTTGTATATATCAGTAGAATGTAAGCTCCCTGAGGTCAAGGACAGTCTTATTCTCACCTTTGGATCCTCCGAACTAAGCATAGAGCCTGATAACATCATTATCAGGCCACCAGTGAAATTAGGGGACAATGGCTCTTTAACTGTGGACCCTGCAGGTTGGGTCACAAGTCCTAGCAAGTGTTGGGGAAGTACCTGGGGCCCAGAGAAAATCTGTCAGGAGATCTCTGGCGCTACTATTCACAAGGTAATTGAGTGCTCAGTTGGTTGTGGATTTTTATTTTCTGTGCTTTGGACTTTAGAAATAATAGCCACCTGCCATCCTAACCCAAAGTAGATCAGAACATAAATGGAACATTTGCAATTATCGAGGAAAACCTAAAGAAGGGACCCACTGTTGTTTCTCTAGCCCTCACCTTTGTATTGACAAAATTACTCCTTTGGAATTTACGAACAACTCACTGTGGGGTTTTTGTTGTTCTTGTCATTGTTTTTGTTACACATCAACTCATTCTGAAATAACACCTTACCAATAAGAATAAACATCCGTCTTTAAGTATCATGGAATATTATTGCTAAGAGAAAAGTCATATATGAATGTTGTATAAAACTTTGGGATATTCACTGAACCTCCTTTCACATTTATTTTTATTTAGTAGCTGCATAATAAAAACATGTTGAATTGAATTGCTAATTGAGCCTTCTCTAGAAGGGCCTCAGAGCATGTTCCTGCTTTCTTTAGAATCTCAGTGTGAAAGGACTTTGAAGGCCATCTAATCCAGCCCATATCTAAAGAGGAATCCTTCCTATAACATGCCCAGCTAGTAGTGGTCATTCAGTCTTCCTTTGGGACCTCACTATATCCTGAGGCAGCTCTTCCCTTTCCTGTTTCCCTCTTCTACCTGACCCCAGAAATGCTTTATTTGACTACATAAGAGTTATATAACAATAATAATAGCTAATTTTATATAGCACTTACTATGTGCCAGGCACTGTGCTGAGTACTTTACAAATATTTTCTCATTTGTTCCTCACAACAACCCTGAGAGGTAGGTGCTATTATTAGCCCTATTTTACAGATGAGGAAACTGAGGCAAACAGAGGTTGAGTGACTTGCTCAGGCTCACACAACTAGTAAGTGTCTGAGCCTGGATTTGAACACAGATTTTTCTGTGTTGTGCCCAACACTTTGCAGCTTAGCTGCACCTTAATTCATCTTTATGTGAATTTGCATTTATGTCCAAATAATGGATAGTGTTAGTAACAGCTGTCCCATTATGAAATGTGTCAGATTAACTGTGTTGCAGGTTAAATTTGATTATAACACTACGCTCTCTGCATGTATGCTCAAACTTCATAGTTCCTGGTTTCCATAGCATGATTGGCTGTTTAGAACTTTACAGAAATCAGAAGGAACATTGGTGGTAAGTAGTGGATGGAAAGGTTTGAAGAGCTCCTGTTGAAGGTCAATTGGGACGAGAGAGCAGGTACTACTGGAAGTTAATTCCCCACATAGTTGTGCTATCCTTTTTCTTTTTCTTTGGCTTTCCACAGAGAGAAAGAACTTCATAGCTTAGCTTTCTCCCCTGGAGAAATAGGAGAGGGTGGACCTACATAAGCAATTTGTCTCAAAACTAACCCCCTTTCATTAGAAGCAATGTGGCATGGTAGAAGGCATGCTGAACTTGGAATGAGGAGACGTGGGTTTGAATATCATAGGAGCCACCTACTTGCTGTATGATCATTGACACTTAGTCACTCCACTCTTCAGATCCTATTTTCCTAGCTATAGAATCAGGACAATAACTATGCAATACCGATCTCACAGGACTGTTTTAGTGAAAGCACACTATATGAGGTGTTATTCATGTCCTTCAGAGGGATGATAGCTGTTACAGTAACTGTGCCTTCTACTTTTATTTAAATTCTGAGACTTGGTTGGAAGCCTTGGGTTCTAGGCCCAGCCCAGACCAAATTCAGGCCCTGTGCCAAGACTGTGAGGATGGTGTCCCGGGTCTGTGCTGAGGATGAATGAGAGTCCTTAAAACTTTGAACTTTGAGAAGGAAAAGTCAGTTTGCTGGGTTATGGTTCACTTTCCCTCCTTTGCTCAACTGAAGTTAGAATCCTTTGGGGTTTCTTCAGGTGGTCCTATGGCCGACGGGGTGGGGTGTGGGGCAGAACACAATTCCATTCACCTTTCTGGACCAACGTATCCTCATCTATTAACTGAAGGGGCTGGACTAAATGTTCTTACTACTAAAACAGAATCTAAGGAAGGAACCTCAGAGGTCAGCTAGTCTAACTTCGTATCAGAACTCATCCTGACTTTGCTTGAAATCCTTTGTCCTTTCATTTGAAGCAGGGGTGGAGGGGAACCTGGTACTTTCAGAGATATTCACCTTTGGATCATTCTAATTGTTAGGAAGTTTTTCCTTATAAGAGCTGAGAGCTGCCTTTTGGCTACTTTCACTCATACCTCTTCCTTCCTCCTTCTGAGACCACCTAACTTGAAGGTAGCTGTCATTACCCCATCCCCAAGTCTTCTCTTCTCCAGGCTATTTCTGACATAATCTTGAGACTCCCCATCCTCGTTGACCCCTCTGGATGCTGTCCTCTAAGGTCCCACCCAGCTCTGACATTCTGTGGAGTAGCATCTTGGCTATGGTACCTACGAGGCTCAGTTCTCATTGCTAAGAGCATCAGTTTGAGTTGTTAGGCTTTAAAGTTTGGGACTCAATCTCAGTTTCCTCATCCATAAGATGGGGATAGCAATAGCTCTTGTTTCATAGGGTTGTTGAAGATCAAGTTAGATAGTGTATGTAAAGTGCCTTGTGCCCCCTAAAGCACTCTATAAATGCTTAATATCACCTGAGTATCGTGTGGGCTCCTGGGGGGGTGAGTTTGTATGTCCAGTCCCAGGGGAGGAGTGTGTTTCAAAACCAGTATGGTGTAGGAGAAGTGCCAAATTATTTGGCATTAATTATAGGTATCATAATTAACATATGACTATAGATGCATGTATAAGGTATAGGAGAAACACCAAATTATTCAGCATTAATTATAGGCATTATAATTAACATATGATTATAGACGCATATACATGGTATAGAGAAACACCAAATTATTCAGCATTAATTATATAATTGGAATGTCATTGCCTTTAAGTTTCTCCAGTTCTTCTGAGTTGTAGTACTGTAGGCAGAGAAAGCTTAGAAAGACTGCTAGAGAAGAGAGCTAACCTGCTTTCGTCTAAGGTGCTCTGTCTAAGATGCTTCTCCACAGTATGGCATAGCTGGATGGGGGCTTTTGAGAAGAGCATCCAGAGGGGCCTGCATGCCTGTGTTTGGAAAGGAGCTGCAGTTCAGTCACTTTTGGCACAGGAACGCTCTCCCCCAATGTACATTGTATCTGTGCATGCATTTTATGTATCTACATAAGTCCAGGAGTTGGTTGAGGCCTGTGAGAAGTTGTGGCTTGTCCGGGTCTTACAGCTACTAAGTATCAGGGGGGTTTTGAGCACTGGTCCTCCTGACTCCAAACTCAGAACTCTAGCCACTATTTCCTATGCTGCAATTCTTAAGCTCATGAGAATAATTCACATTTACAAGGATCCTGTGGAGTACTTACGGGTCCATTCCTTTATTTAAAGGAAGAGAGATACAGCTCATACTACAGGGAGTTGAGAGACACGGATGGGGACCGGACCTGTGACTGCACTGGTATAGGGAAATTCTGGGTGAGGAAATGCCCTTTACCGTTAGAGATTGCTGCTGCAGAGAGAGTTAAGTGCCGTACTCAGGGTCACATAGCTAGTATGTGTCAGGAGTGAGACCTGAGTGTTCACTGCACTCGATTTTCCTGGCTCTAACTTATTTCTGTTGACAAAGAATATGTCAAAGATGTGTGCCAGCCTGGACCAGGTTCTGTTTGTCCTGAGTCAGAACGCACCACAGCATGTTCCAGCCAGACCTACACACTGAGCTTGTTGGCTCTCAGTAGTTGGGGTACTCTGCTTAATACTTAGGGGAGTACAGAAGTAGCCAGCATTCTCCACAAAGGTGGGGTAAGCATTCCCTCCTCCCCCGTACCTTTAAAAATACCAACTGAGAACAGGCTTAATGAAGCTTCTCTTAGAGGCCGGTAAAATTTCTTTGGTGCTTAGTGGTCACTTTTATGGATACGTCCTTTACTCTAGCTGTGTCTGTCTTTGTGATGCCTCTTCTTTCCCCTTCTTTCTTAAGGTGTTGAGTCTGAGTAGAGAGCCTCAAATAGGTGGTAAAAGTATGATTTATACTCATTTTATAGATGAGGGACTTGAGGCTTAGAGAAGTTAAGTGGCTGGCCTCCTGGTCACATAGCTGCTAAGTCTGACCTGGGAGTCAAATTCAGACTTTGTGATCATGGGATTGTAGATTTATAGCTCAAAGGGGACCTTAGAGGCCATCAAGTACAACATCTTCATTTTATGGATGATAAAACTGAGTCTGAGAGTAGGTAAGTGGTTAAGTCTCAGAGGCAGGATCTGAACTCAGGTCTTCCTGACTCTAAGCACAAAACTTTTTATCCATGTGGCACCTAACAACAGTGTTCTCCCCACCATGAATGGAAAAACAGACATGAAGAGTTCCATAGTACACCAGAGTTGTCCTGCAAGTGAGATGCCGGTCTGCATGGGCAACTGAGGGTGGAAAACAAGACAGGAGGGCTTTGGTCTGTTGGGTTCGGGGATTTGTGCTACTTGTTACCTGCCTGCCTGGAGAGTTACATCCTCATTATTTAGATATCCTTGCAGCAATTTCTTCACTCTGGAAAGCTGAATTTTCTCAATGACACCTTGGACTTAATATTTGCACCTGTATGTTGTCCCAAGCTCTTAGTGCCACATCTTTTGGGAGGGTGGACTAGTGTACCCAAGAAGCACATTTCTTAGGATGCCTTGCCAGGTGTGTGTGAGAGGGAGAATAGATCAGGGAAGCTGCTTCTGTCTCCTTTTGTAAGCCAGTCTCTTTTTGGGGAACCCCTTTCTTCATCTCCCCCTTTTCTTCCTCATCTCTTCCCTTATTTTCTGTTGTGCACGGTAACAATCACTTATGTTTCTAGAGTGTGTGAGTGTTACAAAACACTTTTGTTACCACTGTTTTGGGATATATAGTATGATTTAGGCACTTACTAATTGCTGTCTCTTAGATTGTGAACTCCACGAGGGCAGGGACCATCTTTTGCTTTTCTTTGTATCTCCAGCGCTTGGTCCAGTGCCCAGCACATAGTAGGCACTTAATAAATGCTTATTGACATGACTATCCATCCATCAGTCTCTCTGTTATTTTTCACAAGTGAGGAGTATCAATCAGGCACAGAGGAATTAAGTGACTTGTCCAGGTAATAAAGCTAGTAAGTGTCAGGGGTGGGGCTCAAGCTTAAGTTTTTTGACTTCAAGATCAGGGTCCTTTCTAATATGCCACAGCATCTATCATGTGTGTGTGTGTGTGTGTGTGTGTGTGTTTCCCCTTGTGTTCTTGGCATTTCATTATAGGTCAGAGTAGACCCCAGCCATGATCTCATTCTGAGTGGCAGTGACAAAGGACTAGGAAACACCCACCAAAAAAAAAAATCCTAACTGCTGATCCTAGCTCTGACTCAGGCTTCCTCTGTAATTCAGGTCACCTTCCCTCAGCTTAACAAATGAGGATCCATCCTTTCCTCTAAGTCCTCTGAGGAACCTAGCAAAGAGCAATTAGTCACTTTTTATGGCATGCTATGAAGATGGAAAGGGCAGCAAAATTGTTAAGCACCTTAGCATCAAAGAAAGCTAGTAGCTTTTGCTATGTAGAGCCAGTGCCTGGGTTAATGGATGTTCTACGGAAAATGATGTTTTGAATGTAGAACCTTTGGATGTACAGATGGGGAGAAAGGAGGAGGAAGCAGTAACAGCTTTTCTGTTTTTGGAAGCTGTTATTTAGAGCAGAAAGGGTTGAGAGAGACAAGGTGACCTTTGGGGCTTCCTGAAAGTTTGGAGGGAGGGAATGCATGCTGTCCCATCAAAAAACTGACTCTTCCTCCTGACATGTTTGTTTTTCTTAATAGCATCACCATTCTTCCAGTCATTGGTGAGGAAACATCTGAATCTTCTCAGACTCCTTCCTTTTCAATCCCATATTCATTTGGTTACTGAAGTGTATACCTCCTTCTTCACACTGTCTCTCCTTCTTGTCCTTCATTAATTATTAGAATGATTTTTATTGCTCTCTTTTGTTTTTATATCATAGTCATTTCTGGACATACCTGTGCTTCTCTCTTTCCCGACACCAACACATACCACCCACAACCAGTGAACCCTCTCTCATGACCAAGAAAAAACAGTTAAGCAAAACTACCCAATGTAGCAGTTGGGTCTAACAGCCCATGAACCATTCTAAACCATAGTCCCTCAACTCGCTAAGGAAAGGAAGGAAGCACATTTCCTCATCTCTTCTTGTGGCCAAAATTGGTCAATATAGTTACATAGTACTGGGCTTCATTTTGGTGCTCTTTTCATTTATACCTCATTATGGTCATCATGTAAATTATTTTCCTGGTTCTACTTGCTTCATTCTTCATCAGTTCTTATATGTCTTCCCCTGGTTTCTCTGAATTCCCATATTTGTCCTTTTTAAGGAACAATAATATTCCATTACATTCAAATACCAGGATTTGTTCAGCCATTCCTCTACCTCTTCTTTCCATTCTTAATGCCCCCACACTAGTTCCAGCCCTTGTCATCTCATGCCTGGACTATTATTTTAGACTAATGAATCACACGACCAACAAGATGGAGGACTAAATATTTTCTCCAGTCCTCATGAACTTGCAAACCTCTCCAAAATAGGAATTATGCAACAGAGATAAAGCAATTTCAACTGTCTCCATAGTTTAAGACACCCAAGAACCTTCAGGAGATAAAATCTGATGAATTAACAGCACAGGAAGTCAATCTCTAACCCCTAACATGTTCATTCAGCACCTGCCCCCTTTTCCCTACAGCTCACCACACAGGGCCACATAAATTGGTGCACAGGCTTGCAAAAGTGCCAATCTAAAGAATCCATGGATTGCCTCCAGAAAGAAAATCCTATGCCAAAACCTCCAAGACATAGAGTGGTTAAATTTAACAATTAATAACAATAGCTAATATTTATGTGGCACTTGATATATGCTAGGCACTGTGCTAAGCACTTTACAATTATATTATTTGATCCTCATAGCCCTGTGAGGTAGTTGTTATTATTATCTCTATTTTACAGATGAGGAAACTGAGGCAAACAGGGGTTAAGTGACTTGCCAAGGGTTACACAGTTAGAAAGCTTCTGAGGCTGAATTTAAACTTAGGTCTTCCTGATGCCAGGCTGACGCTGTATACACTACACCACCTTGCCACCAAATTACAATGATAAATAACAAATTCTTAAAGTAATCAAGAGTAGCGAAATAAATTTTTGATATATCAATGTGTTTTAGTATTATAAGCAATTAAGACTAACAAGTATTAGGAATATATAAAATCTTAAAAGATTTTTATGAAATGATATATAGCGGAAAAAAATGCCTAATCAGAACAGCAGAGTATATCTATACACACACACACACAAAACATATAAGAGGAAAAGTAAATGAGGATGAAGATACAGAAGGGTGTGATTGAAAAGTTGTGCATTGAAATTAGTTTAAATGTAAATAGCTTAAAACTAAGTTTAATTAGTTTTATTTCTTATAGTAGTAGGGTTATAATCATTTCTTTTAAAAACCAAATATTTTTGATCACTTAATATATGTAAAACTTTCTGCTTTTTTTTCTCATCTAGGTCCATGATTTTGTTAGTGTAGGGGACTACTGGGTATGGGAATTCCTTTCATAAATGCAAATGAGTGACTCTTATGACACATATAGTCTTAGAGAGTTATTTGAATCACTGAGGGGTTGAGTGACTTGCCTATAATTAGAAAGCTAGTAAGTTTCACAGGCTGAACCTGAATCCTGCCTCCAAGGCCAGTTCTCTATCCCTTATGTACGCTTCTTCTTGCTACAGGGTATAGGAAAATACAAAGATGCCTAAGATATTGACATAGATTTAGAGCTGAAAGGGTCCTTAGAGGTTATGGAGTTCAACTCTTTCATTTTTATAAATAAGAAAACATTAAAAGGTGAAGTACATTTTTTTTTTACATTTTGAGTTCCAAATTCACTTTCCCGCCAGACCCTCCCCCGCCCATTGAGAAATCAAGCAATATCAATTATACATATGTAGTCCTGCAAAGCATATTTCATTAGTTATGTTGCATTGTGGGGAGGGAAGCAAGAAAAATAAAGAAAGTGAAAAAAGCATGCTTCAATCTATACTCAGTTCTTCAGTTCTCTGCAAGTGGATAGCATTTCTCATCATGAGTTGTCTTAGAATTATCTTAGATCATTGTACTGATCGGAGTAGCTAAGTCTTTCACAATTGACTGCTGTTACAATATTGCTGTTACTGTATACTGTGTTCTTCTGCTCATTTCACTTTGCATCAGTTAATATGAGTATTCTTAGGTTTTTCCTGGAATCATCCCCCTCTTCAGTAGTATTTCATCACAATCATGTATCATATCTTGTTCAGTCACTTACCAGTTAATGGACATCCCCTCAATTTTCAATTCTTTGCCACCATAAAAAAGAGGTGTCATAAATATCTTTGTACATATAGGTCCTTTCTCTTTTGTTGAAGTGAATTCTACTGCATGAGTAGTAAGTGGCAGAGTCAGAATTTGAACACAGGCCCTTGGACTCCAAATTTGGTGTCTTTTCTCCTCTACCTCCCCTCAAGGAATTTAGAATTTAGTTGGTGACAAATACATACTTCAATGGATCTGTGATCTCACTCAAGTGGTTATTTCCTTCAGCGGTTTAGCTTGCACTAATCATCTCCTCATCTTTCTGCCAAGCACAGTCCTAGCTTAATCCCATGTTGCTTTTCTCCATTCAACTCCTATAGGAAGTGCTCTTATAGGAAGATGTGGAATTTTTTTTAGATCTAGCCCCAACTTTAACTAGGTAAATATGTATTGAATGATTTAATGCAGCTGGTAATTTCTTTTATTCTTTCCTTATTGATTTACCCCAGGCATTTCACTTCTCCTTAAACCCTTTTCCCCTCCTTTACTGAAAACCTAGACTTCACCCTTACAGTGAAGGTTGAGAATGTGAGGTATGAGATCCTTCATTGATTTACATTTTTCTTCCCCAGTGAAGTGGTGTCCTCACAGCTAGCCTCTCATCCTTTTGAGCAGTCTGAAGAGAAGAGATATTCTTTTCTCTCTTTAAAGATGACTCCACTATCTGTATTCCAGATCCCATCCTTTCTAACTTCTCCTGAGACCCCCCTTCTTACAATTCTCCTTTGCCTTTATAGCAGCATCATGCTGTGTCTCTTTTCTTTTAAAAAGCATTTTTATTGTGAACTTAACAATCATCAATAAATATATGTTGAAGAATTAATTGAGTGCTTTTAATTTTCCTGACTTAGGCAAGGTATTTTCATCACTCATGTATACACAGGGAGAATCTGACTGTAGACATGCAAGCAGGACTCACTTCTATGTTTTTCTCACAAATGTGGTATGGCTGGTCAATTTATAGTCATATAATCGGGTTGAGAAGACAAAAAATAAATTAGGGGTGTTACAGAGCTGAAAGATGAATGGGGGTTAGAACATAGGAGATTGATTAAAGTATGATTCTCTTCCCAAGTATGGTATGGCTGGCCAATTTATAGTTGGACAACTGGATTAAGAAGACAAAGATAAATTTGGGGTGGTACAGAGCTGAAATATGAATGGAGGTTAGTGTGAAATTAGGAGATTGATAAAGGTATGATTAATGGGTCACAGTGATTGACTTATCATTGTAGCATTGGAGGAACAAGTATTGCAAGTTGAGTAGATGCTTTCCATTGTCCTGCCTAGGGACAAAATTCTTTCCCATAGGAACACATTTCTTCATAGTTGTTTTTTTTCATGTTATTAATACTTAGTCAACCCACAGACTTATACAGTGATGTCAGTCTCTCTAGAAGCGCAACCAAGGCCTGCTTTCACACCTCCTGATTTTTGTGCTTCTAGAGCACAAAGGAAATCATTCTGCATCGTAGAGCCTTTCTCCCAATCTGCGATTATGAGGCAGTGAATTTTCTTAGCTTTGGACAGGCAAACTTTATAGGGTTCAAGGTTTATGATGAGGCAAACCTCCTTTTGCTTTGGAGAGATGAACCACACAGTTGCTTAGAGGAGGACTAGGATGGGCACAGGTAAACAGGGTAGAGATGCCTCCCAAAATCCACCCTCCAAGCTTACCAAAACTTAGCCAGTTACACACCTGGCTGGACAGATCCTCACCTTGTTTGGGGTTCTTACGCACCCTATTAACTGTCTTTGTAGGCAGCTTGTCCAGAGAGCAGGGTATACAGGTACAACCGTGCTGTCCTATTAGGATTCAGGCCTCCTTTTCTGACTGTTTTATCTGTGTAATATTCAAGGGGTATGGAACATAATGGGATTCCCTTATACTCCCCACCCCATCCTTATGCAAGGCCCATACTCATAGATTCATGTGTTGGTCAAATTTTAGGCCTTTGACAACTTGGTGAATGAAAGTGACAAAGGTATTACCTATCCAGTTGAGGACCCAAAGTTCATTTGTGACTATGTACCGTAGCATAACAATTCCTCTTCTCCAGTGGATGATCTACCTACCACTGGACTTGTCTTTTGGTGCCCTTTACCTGAGGATTCGAATGACCCAGGCAGAGGCAATAGCTGGATTGTTGGCCCTTTGGAAGGGGACAGTAGGAGGGACATATTTGTATGGGAATACCTTGGTATATCACTGTGATCTTTATGGTGAGGAGAGGCTGCTATGGGCCATTAGAACGGGGCTATAAGATGTCTTATATCCCTGGACTTGGTATACCTAGACCCCATCACCAATTTGCTTAGGCTATCAGAGTTCTTCTAATTCTTTGGGCAGAGCAGCTTGCACCTGCTCTGCTTTGACATATTTCATTAATGCCTAACCATAATTAAAGACAATATCAACCCCTTAGAGATCAAAGAATTACCTGCCCATTAAAATTCAGTGGAGGAAAAAATTCATTGTGGAATAAATCCAGTTTTCTTGAATAAATCTAGTCTAGCCATTTAGTTGTTTCAGCACAAATATTAATTATTTTATTAATATTCTGTTTCATCTCCTGGTATGGGCAATGAAAAGGTTGTTGAATCAGCTTTGTCTTGTATAGATATCCTTCATAGTTTGTCTTGTAAAACTGGTACCTTTGGCATTGTTTATAGATAGAGGGCCACCAAATCTAGGAACAAGTTATTCAAAAGACTTTTATTAATTCTAGCAGAATTCTGCTTTCCTGCAGAGATGAGCATCCACACATCCTGCAAACCTATGCATAGCATTACTTTATAGGAATTTTGTTTAGACACTTGAATAAATTTAGTTTTATCTTTTTAAAAATGTGAGCTGTCCTTTTCACGCTTATGGACTTTCCCATATTATGAGCTTTGAAAGAGTACTGCCATCTTCGATGTTAAAATGAAAATCTTTTCAAATCCTTCCTACCTTCTAAGACTTGGAGAGGAAGAAGTGGTTTTTTCAAAGACCATCTTTCCTGTCCCCAAAAGTGTATAAGAGATAGAAGCTTTTCTGTGCCTCTTCTTTTTTTTTAATTCAATTTTCTGAATTTCCAGTAGCTTGCAAATATCTGAAAATTTAACCAAACTCAGTTTAATTTGCTGTATTTATTGTGGCATGCCTAACCCTTTAGCACACTGTAGTTGTTTACTTAACCTTAAATTTTCTGCTGCTAAATCATGTTTCTTTTGTTTCCCTTTTCTTGTTTGTTCTAGTTTTCTTTTCCCCATTGTTTCTGTCTTCAATTTAGCATACTTTCTATGTTTTGGATGAATTATCTATTTCAAATGTTTTTTACCTGATTATTCCTAGGTTCTTAGATAAAATATGATTAAATCTATACAGAATTTCTTCAATCTGCCAAACAATTGAGTTCAGCCAATTTCTTTAAACTAGCTCCTGTAGATAGTTGAGACTTTTCCCACTAAAAATGTAGCATTAATTTTGAAATTTCAGGTTGTTTAAACATTCCCCAATTGATGAGGATTTACTTTATCTCCAATTCTTTTCTACTAGAAAAGGTGCAGTTATAAACAACTTTGGTGTATATGGGACCTTTCTTTTTATTATTCTTTTTATTATTTCCTCTTTTGGTAGCCTTAGCCCCTTGAAGAGAAAATTTAATTTAAATTGCTTTTAATAATAAATTAAGCCAGTATAGAGTTTGAAGGAACTCCTGCATCCCACAATCACTGTGAAAGAGAGTTTAAAGGAATAATGTTACTTGCAAATATTTAAATTTTTTATTTCAAATTTAAAGATCTATATATGTATCTATACAGAAATAAATCCAGGGTTTTCTCTCATTAAAATTTGCATGATATCTTTCTTTTCATTGATTGGCCAGATCAGACCATATCTTTGCTTAAATTAGGAAAATTTCCATTTTCTTTTTAAATTGACTATAGTTTTTTTATTCCTTCTCACTTAAAGGTGAATCACATAGATCTGAAAGAGAAAAAAAAACTAAAACTCTCTGTTATACAGTAGATGGGCAAGCTTTTTTGGGATCCATCATGATTTTGACTTTGACACAATCTCAGTACTCGTTTTTATTGTTGTTTACAGAAATTTAACTCTTTTGTTGAAGTTTTTTTTTTCATTCCCCAGTAGGTGAATTTTTGCTAGATCCCCTAATTTCAAGTACTCTTGTAGCTACTTAGAGGAAAGAGCTTTGTAGCTTTTTGCTACAAATAGTTTTAAAAACACTGCCTTCCCTAAGAACAGGAGTGCTCAGAAAACACTTTTTATTCTGGAAATTAGTTCACACAAAAGGCATGGTAGAGATATGTGGATAGTGCATGTACAGCACAAAATAGACACTGCTGAGTTGAGAATCAAAGCTAACCAGCAGTAGACACGGCTAATAAACAGACATACAGACAAAGCCAGCTACCAAGACCAGAAGAAAGAAACAAATTCTTGGAAGAAATTACAAGAAATCTCTCCCATAACTGGGGGATTATGAGAAAGAACCACTGGGGGATTAAGGAGAGAAAAGTAGGTACTGAAATTCTCAAGTAATCTCTCATTAGCTTGCATAGAGATAGGGAAAATTATTCACACCTATTTTCTGAGATCTCTTTCAGAAAAATGTGTTAGAAAAACTAGCTTTTACTCTTTTTTTTTCTTTCTCAGTTTAGGCAATCTAGGTAGGAACCCAGCTTCCATTAAACCTTTACTTTGAGATTTCAAGAGGTCTGTGTAACATAGGCTAGGGCTCAGGGGTGTCAGTGAAAGATGTCCCAACCTGGCTTACCAAAGTCAGTGTAGTGCTACATTGAAGGTATAGCACCAGAACTGAGAAAATAATTAATTTAACACTATGCATTTTTCTGACTTAGCCAAGACACTTTTTATTACGTAGGTACAGAACAACAACAACAATAATAGCAGTTATATAGCCATTAAGGTTTGCAAAGTATTTTACAGATGTTATCACAAGGGGAAAATCCCACCATGGCCACACAATAGGGGCTCACAGTCATGTCCTTCCCTTGAATGAAGTATGATTGGCCAATTTATAGTCTTATAACTGGATTGAAAAGACAAAGAATGCATTAAGAATAGTATAAAGTTGAAAGATGAATGGAGATTAGTACAAAATTAGGAGGTTGATGAAGGTATGGTTAGCAGGACCCAGTGCTCAATAGGAATTGAGGTTGGTCGTGTTTTCTAATGCCCTGTGTAGGGACAGCATTCTGTTCCATATTTTCCCATAGTTTCTTCATATTTAACAGTATCTAGTCTACTGACAGGTTTTTGTAGTGATATCAGTCTCTCTAGATGCATAACTAAGTCAGGCCTAGAGGTCCCTCTTTCACATGTGAACATGTCATTATCCAAAATGACAAAACAACAAAAGAGAGGATTGTATATGGAACTGAACTCCTTGTTCTATACGGCTTATTGTAGGCAAGCAGGCCAACAAAGATTTGTTAAGCATTTACTACGTGCCAGGTACGGTGCTAAATGCTGGAAATTCCAATACAAGCAAAAAAGAAAGACATTTTTTCTTTCTTTATGTTACAAAAGTAGTGGTGGCAGTGAAGGCAGCGATGGCTGTAGAGACAAAATCAGAGCTAGGAAGAGAATTCCCCAAAATGGAGTCCCCAGAAGAAACTCATCAATGGGGGAGGGGGGCCAGAAGGGCAGAGGGCGTGCTTTGTTTGTGGCTCTTTCTAAATTTTTATTCTATTTATTTTTAAGTATTTTATTGATGTTTTCTTTCATTTTCTTTTTCTGTCCTCTCTGCTGCCACCCAGTAACCTACCTTTCCTCTGTTGTAACAAATAAATACAATTAAGCAAAATAAATCAACATCCATACCTTTTTCCCATTTACTTCTAAACTCTTGGAAAGGATAATTGATACTTGTCAATTATCTTTCATCTTTTCATACTTCATTGCTAACTCACTCTAGTATGGCTTCCACTTTAGCCTTGAACTACTTTCCCAAGACTGCTTTTATGAAGATTACCCAGTGACTTTCTTCTTCCCAAATCAAGTGACATTTTCTTCATCCTCATCCTCTGTAACCTTTCTGCTTCATTGGATGTTACTGACCTGACTGTCTGTCTTGAAACTTTTTTCTTGCCAAGTTTCTGGGACATGGTATTTTACGTTTCTCCCCTAATTCTCTAATCTTTATTTTTCCGACACTTCTTCCTTTTCTTGCCCCCTGCCTTGTCCATACTCTTCATCTCCCCCTTCTTAAAATTGTGGCCTTTTTCAGACTGTGGAGCGCAGGAGAGTATGAAGTCGGTGGTCAAGAGCTGGAATTTATTGGCAATTAAGTGACACCTGGTTTTCCCTAAAATTTCCTGAGCAAGGCTGTAATGAGGAGAAAGATTACTGGGTATTCCAGGAGGGTTCTTGGAAGATTAGGAAGACTGAATTTCATGGGCATTTACCCCACAAGAATGGCTTCCTGATAATATCTTACTGACATTTAACTGTCAAAATATTTTATTTTTGCGTTATTATTGATAATTTTTATTTTTATATTACCTTTATGTCTCTATAACAATGTAGTTTTTCACTCTTATGAACTCATGGACTTCCTCCTCCTCCCAGAGAGCCATCCCTTATAACAAATAATAAAAAAAGAAAGAGAAAAAAATAGTTCAGCAAAACTAAACAACATATTAATCAAGTCTGACATTATAGGATGTGTTCTACACCCATATTTCCCCACCCTTGTAAAAAAGAGATTGAAGTGCATTCTCATATCTTTTTTGAGGCCCTTACAATTCCATTAGGATGTTATGTTTCATCATAATTTTTTGTTTCATTATACAATTTTGATTATTTATTGTTATTCTTTCCATTTACATTGTTATGGTTGTTAGGATGTGGTATGTAAGGTTGTGTTGTTTGGCTCCTGTAGGTTATGTATATCCACATAGGTTGTCTGGATGTGGCTCTAAGGGAGGCAAGTCTAGATATCTCTTTAGTCTTCTTCCTTTATCCTTTTTTTTGTTGTTGTTGTGAAAAACTAAGTATATTTCCCTTCATCCTATCCTGCTCGCCATTTATTCTATTTTCTCTTTTGACCCTATCCTTCCTTAGAAGTGTTTGCTTCTGATTACCCTCTCCCCCAATCTGCCCTCCCCTGTATCATCCCCCTGCTCTCTTACTCCTTCCCCCTCTATTTTCCTGTAGGGTAAGATAGATTTCCATACCCAATTGAGTGTGTATGTTATTCCCTCCTTAAGCCAAATCCTATGAGAATAAGATTTACTCATTCCTTCTCACCTTCCCCCATTTCCCCTCCACTGTAAAAGCTGCTTCTTGTCTGTTTCATGTGAGATAGTTTACTCCATTCTACCTCTCCCTTTCTCCTTCTCCCAGTATAATCCTCTCTCATCCCTTTATTTTATTCTCCAGATATCACCCCTTCATCTTCAACTCACTCTGTGTCCTCTATCTATCTATCTATATACATACATATAATTTTTTCCCTCCAACTACCCTAATACTGACAAAGGTCTCATGAGTTACAAATATCATCTTTCCATGCAGGAATATAAACAGTTTAACTTTATTAAGTCTCTTATGATTTCTCTTTACTGTTTACCTCTTGATGTTTTACTTGAGTCTTGTATTTGAAAGGCAAATTTTCTATTCAGCTCTGGTCTTTTCATCAAGAATGCTTGGAAGTCCCCTATTTCACTGAATGACCATTTTTTCCCCTGAAGGATTATACTCAGTTTTGCTAGGTAAGTGATTCTTGGTTGTAATCCTATCTCTTTTGCCCTCCAGAATATTGTATTCCATGCCCTTCTGTCCCTTTATATAGAAGCTGCTAAATCTTGTGTTATTCTGATTGTGTTTCCACAATACTTGAATTGGCAGCTAGGTGGCGCAGTGGATAGAGCATGGGTCCTGAAGTCAGGAGGACCTGAGGTCAAATCCTGGCCTCAGACCAAACACTTGACACTTACTAGCTGTGTGACCCTGGGCAAGTAACTTAACCTCAACTGCCTTAAAAAAAATATTAAACTCACAATACTTGAATTGTTTCTTTCTGGCTGCTTGCAATATTTTCTCCTTGACCTGGGAACTCTGGAATTTGGCTACAATATTCCTAGGAGTTTTCTTTTGGGGATCTCTTTCAGGAGGTGATCGGTGGATTCTTTCTATTTCTATTTTGCCCTGTGGTTCTAAAATATCAGGGGAGTTTTCCTTGATAATTTCTTGAAAGATGATGTCTAGGCTCTTTTCGGATAGTCCAATAATTTTTAAATTCTCTCTCCTGGATCTATTTTCCAGGTCAGTTGTTTTTCCAATGAGATATTTCACATTGTTTTCTGTTTTTTCATTCTTTTGGATTTGTTTTACAGTGTCTTGATTTTTCATAAAGTCACTAGCTTCTACATGCTCTATTCTAATTTTTAAGGAAGTATTTTCTTCAGTAAGCTTTTGGACTTCCTTTTCCATTTGGCTAATTTTGCTTTTTATGGCATTCTTCTCATTGATTTTTTGGACCTCTTTTGCCATTTGGGTTAGGCTATTTTTTTAAGGTGTTATTTTCTTCAGTATTTTTTTGGGTCTCTTTTAGCAAGCTGTTGACTTGTTTTTCATGATTTTTTTGCATCACTCTCATTTCTCTTCCCAATTTTTCCTCTACTTCTCTTACTTGTTTCTCAAACTCCTTTTTGAGCTCTTCCATGGCCTGGGATTGATTCATATTTTTCTGGGAGGCTTTGGCTGTAGGAGCTTTGACTTTGTTGTGTTCTTCTGGTTGTATGTTTTGATCTTCTTTGTTACCAAAGAAAGATTCTATGGTCTGACTTTTTTTGGACTTTTGTTTATTCATGATCCTAGCCAATTACTTGAGTTTTAAACTCTTTGTTAAGGTAAGGGTCTGCTTCCAGTGTGGAGAATGTGCTGTCCCAAGCTTCAGGGGTTTTGTGTAGCTGTTTTCAGAGATACTTCTAGGGACCTGTACATTTTCAGTTCTTCCAAGGTGGTATGATAAGGGGTGAGGTGTTTACTCCTTTCCTGGCCTGTGCTCTGATCTATGAGTGACCACAAGCACTCTTTTCTGCCATGGAACCATGAGGAGGATTTCCTCTCCACTGCTACTATGAGCTCTACCACACTAGCATTCCTCTTTGCCCCAGGACCACCACTTAGAACTGTGACCCAGATCTGTGCACTGGCAAAGCAAGAGAATCCTGCACCAGCAGAGAGATCCCTGCAATCCCTCTCTGATCAGCCACTTGATTCCCCCTCAGTCTGTGGGCCAGAAGCTTCAGAAGCAGCCACTGCCCCAGGTCGAGCTTGGGGTCTGGGGCTGGGACTGTGCTTCTCTCTCTTACAACAGTCACAGACTTTTCCCACTGACCTTCTAAGTTGTCTTTGGCATTCGTGGGTTGAAAAGTCTGGAAACCACCATAGCTGCCCGCGATTCAGTCCTCTGAGGCCTGCTCCAGGGTCACTGTGGCCTGCCTTGCCTGCGTGCCCCCAGCTGAACTGTGCTCCTCTCTCCACTCAGCACGATATACTTTTCCAATCAACCATCCAGGTTGGATGTCTTGGGCTGTAAATTCGTTTCACTCTGTCTTTTTGGGGGTTCTGCTGCTTTAGAATTTGTGTAGAGCCATTTTTATAGGTATTTGGAGGGGTTTGGAGGAGAGATCAAGCAAGTCACTGCTTTTACTTTGCCATCTTGGCTCCCCCTTTATCCTGTTCCAAGGGAGACTTTGATTCCTTCCAGGAGGGAAAGCAGGAGGCTGGAGGAGGACCAGAGTCTGGCCATTATCCTTTCTTCAAAGAGAAAGAGAGAGAATACTGGGCTAGAATTATATCTTTCTGCTCCCTTAAATATTATTAGTCTAGGAGAGGTCAATTTTGTTCAGGCTTTCTCATTTCCATCCCTTACTGGGAAAGGAGGACTCCAAGCTATATATACAAGACTTGACTTCCCACCAAATGCCAGTTCCACAGTGAACACAAATAACAGTAAGCTCGTTTATCCAAAGAGGTAGAAAACAGAAATCAGAAAAAACATGCATATGTATACATACATTTTAGGGACAGCTGGTTGATTCAGTAGATAGAGCAGTGGGCCTGGAGTCAGGAAGACCTGAGTTCAAATCTATGCTCAGATACTAGCTTTGTGACCTTGGGCAAGTCACTTTACTCTGCCTCAGTTTTCTCATCTGTAAAATGGGGATAATAATAACATCTAACCCCCAGGGTTGTTGTGAGGATCAAATGAAATAATAATTGTAAAGTGCTTGGCACAGTGCAGGGCACATAATAAGCACTATGTAAATGTTAGCTATGATTATGATTATATGGGAATATATGCTAGATAGTACCTAGAATGAATGAGTTCTCCTTTCAGGAGTGAGATAACTCAGTTCAACCAAGAGAGAGGGCCCTAGGGGAAATTTCCCAAAGTCTCTTGTGTAGCAAGTTGGGAATAGGAACATGATAGAGACTGACATCTTCTCTACCTGTTGGCTTCTTTCCAGAGTCTCTCCCTTTAGAAACCTAAAGAAAGTTTGGAATGGCATATATCTTCTTTCTCAAATCTCTCACCAACACAGAGGCTCAGAGCACCAAGCAGTCAGTCTCTACCAATGATGAGAGTCCCACATCAATGGGGTTGAGGCTGCAGTTACATAGTTTTGCTTTCCTGGTTCTGCATATTTCACTTTGTATCAGTTCAGATACTGTATGTCTCCCATGTGCATCTCTGCATATATCATATTCATTGTTTGCTATAGCATAGTAACATTCCTTTATATTCTTGTACCACAATTTGTTTAGTCATTCACCAAATGATGGATATGTACTTTGCTTCCAATTCTTTTCTAATACAAGAAGTGCTACTGTAACCATTTTGGTGTATATAGGCCTTTTCTTTTTTATCATTGACTTCCTTGAGGGCTGTGCCTAGAATGAGATCTCTGGGTCATGGGTATGGCTGTTTTAATCACTTTTTTTTTTAGCATAATTCCAAATTGTTCTCTGGAATGGTTTGACCCATCTTATAACCAACTTCATTTTGGAGTAGACTTTGGAAGGGGAGAGGGCATAATCAGAAAGAATAAGATGTAAAAGCAAAAGACATCAATAAAAATTTTTTTTAAATTATGTTAAATTTCAAAGAGTTAAGCACCATATATATAATTCTCAGGGAAGGTATTAAATACCAGAACCATTATGGTGTCCTAGCATTCTCCAACCACTATGTGATCAAGTAGCTGTCTCACCTGAATTATACACTTAGTTGTTAATTTGGCTCTCTAAATAAAATGAATTAAATGCTTAAACAGACAAGAGAACACCTCTTCCTTCCAGCATCTTCACCCACAAGCCAAATAGTTCTCTTCCTGTACAATTTAATTATTTTTATTAAATGCCCATTGTGTCCAATACCCTCTATCTGGGAAATAAGGAAATATGAAGACCTGTTCCCTGTTTCCAGTGAGAGAGAGAGAGAGAGAAAACTACATGTACACACATATGTACAATATGTGTACAAAAAAGGAACTTATATACCAGTGTATAGCTAATTATGGCATTATATAACTATATATGTTAAGATGCCATGGCTGTAATATATTGGAATGGAAGAAAAATTGGCAAATGCACAATTTTTTAGATAATTGAAGCCTTTATTATGTACATATAATGTGCCAGTGACTGTGCTAATCCCTTGGGGTTACAGTTCTTTTTTTTTTTTTTTTAGATTCATTAATTTATTTATTTTTAGTTTTCAACATTCACATCCACAAGATTTTGAGTTCCAAATTTTCTCCCCATCTCGTTCTTCCCCCATCCCCAAGACAGTGTGCATTCTGAATACCCTTTCCCCTAATATGCCCTCCCTTCTATTCCCCCCACTCCTGTCTTTTATCCTCTTCCTCTTCTATTTTCCTATAGGGCAGGATAGATTTCTATACCCCATGGCCTGTATATCTTATTTCCCAGTGAATGCACATTTTTTATATTTACCCTTCTATTCCAAAAGCTCATGTGCCAAGATCTCCTTCTTCTCTTCCTCATCTCATGTCACTCTTTTTCCATTCTCTCCTCTTTCACTCTGGTCTCAGATAAAGAGGTGGCCCTTCTCTTTCTAAAGGCAAACTTTTCTGCTTGAGCCCTTGATCTCATTATCTCCCCTTTTCTCCAGCAAATTGCCCCATTATTCTTGATACACTTTCTCTTATGTTTAATTTCTACCTACCTATTGGCTATTTCCCTGCTTCCTATAAACATGCTTATGTCTCCCCATCCTTGAAAAAAAAACAAACCTTCACTTGATCTGACCATTCTTACTACCTGTCATACCACATATCTTTTCCTCATTGTGTTTAAACTCCTTTAAAAAGCCATCCACAATCAGTGCTTCTGTGCTTTTCTTCTCTCATTTTCTTTTAAAGCCCCCATATTCTGGCTTTCAAGCTCATCTTTCTTGACCTCTTTGCAGTCTTTGATGCTATTTATCTATTTATGCTGTTCCTTCTGGATATCATCTCCTGGTTCTCCTCTCTGTCTGATGGCCTCTCCTCAGTCTTCTATGTTTCCTTTTTGTCCATGTCACATCCTCTAGCCTTGAGAGACCTCCCAAGTCTCTGTCTGGAGTCCTTTTCTCCTTTTATACTATCTCATCAGCTCCATTGGATTCAATTATATTTGTGCAGATGATTCCCTGATATATACATCCAGTCCTAGTCTCTCTGCTGAGCCACAGTCTCTCTGTATCTCTCCACCCATATAGCCAGAATCCTAGTTCAGGCCTTCATCACCTCTTACCCAAACTACGTAAAAGCCTTGAAATTTCTGCTTCAGGCTTCTCCTCACTCCAAATCATCCTGCATCAAGCTGTCAAACTGATTTTGCTAAAGTGCAAATCTAATTATATCACTTCCCTGCTTGAGGAGCTCCAGTGGTTTGCTATTATCTCCATAGTCAAATATAAATGCTTTGGCTTGGTATTTAAAGCTCTTCATAAAGCTCTTCTTATTTTTTCAACCATTATCCCTCCCATGCTCCCTGTGACTTAGTTATGTTGGCCTACCCATCTCCATGTTTTTGCACTGGCTGCCTCCCCCACCAAAAATACCAGGAATGCTCTGTCTGCTTTTAGTATTCCTGGCTTCCTTCAAGACTTCTCAAATCTCATCTTTTTCAGGAGGCCTTTTCCAGGCCCCACAAGCTAATAATGGCTTCTCCTTTCAGATTATCTTCATTTACTCTATATCATATACATGTTGTTGTTGTTCAGTCATTTTTCTGCTGTGTCCAACTCTTCATGACCCCATTTGGGTTTTTTTGGGCAAGGATACTAGAATGGTTTGTCATTTCCTTCTCCAGCTCATTTTATAGTTGAAGAAACTGAGGTAAACAGGGTTAAGTGATTTGTTCAGGGTCATAAACCTAGTAAGTGTCTGATCTTCCTGACTCTCCAGGACCAGAGCTTTATCCATTGTGCTACTCAGCTGCCCTTATCTACATCTATAGATATTTATATATTGTTTTCCTTACTAGAATGCATATTCCTTGAAAACAGGATATTGTGGGTTTATTTATTTTTTTTTGCCATTTTTTGGTATCTCCAGAGAAATGTCTGGCACATAATAAGCAAAATTGCTTATTGACTAACTTGCTTTACATCAAATGAAAGTGTCTTTCTACTTCTTCAAAAAATTCTTGCTTTTCACATCAGGAAACAAAGTTCAGCAAATAATCTCTCCCTTGCTAATTCCTCTGATCAAATTAAAGGAAGTCAATTAAAAAAATCTCAAAAGCAGAAGTGTAAACAGAACAGAATTAATGGATTTGCTCAGTAGTACTCATGGTGATATGATATGTTTGCCATCACCATTAAGCAAATTGGCTTTTGGGTATCCCGTAGAACCTGGTGTAGTATACTCATCAATATAGAAATCACAAGTGCTAAGAATTCACAGGCTATACACATATGGACCATAGTTTTGGTATCACTGCATTTGTTAATTGTTCCTTCTTGCTCTCCACCCCAGCATTTGAGCCTCTAGCTTTTACCTCTGGCCCAAAACTGAGATGTTGCTATAGTGAATGGAGCTAGGTTGAATCAGTCTGGGAAGGTTTCCAAGGAAACTGAGACTTTCGGTGACTTTAAGGAAAGGAAGGAGATGGTTTGACAAAGACATTGTCCTGGGATTCTCCTGATATCCGTGTTGATTTTGCATACCTTTCCTTCTTACTCCATTTCAGAAAGAGTTTTGAGGTTGGGGATAAGTGTTAAAGAATTGAGAAGTTAGCTTAGGAGACTAGTGTTAAGGTCCAATGCCTGCCCTACACCCCTGGTTTATGGCTATGGGTATGGCCCAGGGGACCAACTTGCTACTGCTTAGCCAGATAGGAAGTTAGGGTTTGTGTGAGGGCCTTGTGGTTTCCTTATATGCTCATTTGTGCACTTACTGTCATATTTATGGGATTTAGATTCTTTCTCTCCTCTCTCAGGGTTTGATGGTCCTTCTGGGCACAGGGGCATGTCAACTCAAACAAATGTTAACAGTGTAAAAATGCTTGTTGGACTGAATTGAACTCAATGGTGCTGGTGAATGGTAGAGAACTCTTCTTCCTAGGAAACGGGTCAATTTTTGCCAATCATAAGGGTACCTCGGAAAGACCAAAACTGGAGTATCAAGGGGTCCTTCCACGGATCAGGGAGAAATGACAAATCCCTCAAATTATCTCGGGTCTCCTTAGACCAGAATTTCTTAACTTGGGGTCTGTGAATGTGTTTTTTAAAGTATATATACTTTAATAACTATTTCAATATAATTAGTTTTCTTTTTAATCCTATGTATTTTATTTTAGGCATTTAAAAATATTCTTTTGAGAAAGGGTGCATAAGCTTCTTGAGACTATAATAAGATTGTTATAGGACATAGATTTTGAGTAAGTTGGTTGCAGTCATCTTTGACTCATTCTACTCTTTCATTCCCCACATTTAAGCAGCTACTAAGATGGATTGGGTTTTTTTTCCTTTGAAATGTCTCTGATTAATTCCTTTCTCAATATTCCAACTACTATCACTCTAGTTCAGGTTCTCGTCATGACTATTTCACCTGGATTATTGTGGTAATCAGCTCACTGGCTTCTCTGACTTTAGTTTCTGCTACCTCAAACATTCTACATGCTGCCACCAGACTAAATTTAAAACAATCCTTTAGGGAACATATCCATGTTCCCCTCTTCAAACAGACCACAATAGGCTGCCCATTTCTGCTTTCTATTTACCCCTATGCCAGATCCTGAAACTGACATGGGGGTAAAGTATCATGGTGATGGGGGCTATTCTAATGTCTATTGGAGGTCCCATTCTGCCAAAGCAGGACACATGACAGTTTCATCTCTTAGAGAGATGAGAAATTAAAGAGGAAAATGGTCTCTGGACTTAGTTCTGACCATCAAGAAAGAAGTAGTTGGTGATGCAGACGTGAGAAGAGAAATGGAAGCACACACCTTCTTGGAATTCATGATAGCAAGGGAGGGGAACAACTAGACATGTTTTTCAAACTTTAGAGAACGATATTTAATAAATTAAATAAAAAGGATAGGATTTATCTCATGGCTAGAGATTCTAAATGTGGAGGGAGCTCAATAATAATTTATACAATGGTATAGGGAATCTTCCCTATGGCCTTGGGGTTGGGAGAAAAGTATATTGGGGGTTCTAGGGGCAGCAGCTGTTTTGTCTCTGAGTTTTCAGCATCTGCCACACAGTCTTCCAAATAGTAGATACTAAAGAGTTGATAAATTGAATTGAAAATAGACAGTGCTAATAGTGTTATTTGCGTTAAAGAGAAGAGAAAATTGAGGCACAGAGGGATTAGGTGATTTGTCTCAGCTAATAAGATACTGTGGTACAATGGGAAGGCTTTAGTGTCCAAGGACCTTGGTTAAAATCCTGCCTCTGTTATTACCTGAATAACATGTTTGCCCTCTCATTGAACAAGCCACTTGGCCTCTCTGGACCACAGTTTCCTCATATGTAAAAAGTCGGATTTGGATTTGATGGCCTCTAAGTTTCCTTCTCACTTTAAATCTGGGATCCTATGACTTGCTGGATCAATTCAATTCAATAAACATTTATTAAGCACCTACTGTATGCCAGGCACAGTGTTAAGTACTGGGGATAAGAAAAAGACAATATTTGCCCTCAAGGAGCTTACAATCTAACTTGGGAAGACAGCATACCTTTGGGGTGGGGAGCCACCAGGAGTCCCTGACTTGGCAGCATGGTGTGGTATGGGATTGTGTGGAGTCAAAGCCAAGCAGAGTTACTGATGGAAAATGGAATTACTTGGAAGGTTGTGAGTCTGCTAGAAGGAAGAGCTTTGGGGAGAGTTTAGTGCTCTGCTCTCTAGCCCTCTAATCAGAGGGGAAAGTCAACTGAGAGTGAATTGAGTTCTAGGACAGGAAAACTTGAGGAGAAAATAATTCATGGACTTTAGACAGTCCTTGACTTAACAATTCCTGATTTATGGAATTTACAAATTTTTTACAAATAGATGCCCCTGTCCTCCTTCCCTACCCTGTAGTTATTATCGTAGAAGACATTGTGAAAAAGTATGAAACATTGAGACTTTGTAGGTCCAGAAGTGAAGGGACAAAACTGTGAAAAGTAGAAATAACCCACCAGTGTATTGGTTCTCCTGTCCAAAAATATTCTTACCCTGTCCCCCACTTTTCACAAGTGTCCTTCCCAGGAAATACAATGCCCAGAGTTGGATTATTAGGAGTAAAGTTCTTAACCTGGATCAATGGGTCCATAAATAGATTTCAAGGGGTCTGTGAACTTGCACTGGGAAAAAAATAATCTTTATTTCTACTGATCTTTGGTTTCCTTTGTAATCCTATATATTTGATTTTATTGTACTGGCTGCTAGGTGGCACAGTAGATAAGAGTGCTGGGCCTGGAGTCAGGGAGACATGAGTTTAAATCCGAACTTAGACACTAGCTGTGTGACCTGGGCAAGTCACTTAACCTCTGTCTGACTCAGTTCCTTCATCTGTAAAATGGGGATGATAATAATAGCACCTGTTTCCCAAGGTTGTTTCCAGGGCAAAATTAGGGTATTTGTAAAGTACTTTGCAAACCCTAAAGTGCTATGTAAATGTTAGTTATTGTTATCAATGTATTTAAATATATTATTCTGAGAAGGGGTTCATAGGCTTGACCAGACTTCCAAAGGGGTCCATAACACAAAAAACCTTAAAAAATTTAACTTCCTGCCCTAGAGTGTCAGTGTGGCAATAAGGCATGGAGGAGCAAGGAAAAAAGAGAAGTATTGAGAAATAGGAGAGGTGTGTAGAAAAGGAGGCGAAAGGTGCAAAAGAGAATTTTGTCTGTCTAGAAAATTTGCTTAGGGCTGGCCTTATATTGAGAAAAATGGAAGAAACACTTCTTCCCCCTTCTTCTCCTTCCTAGGACCCAAACTTAGGCTAGAACTCTTTGGTACCAGAGTTAAGCTGAAGTAAGGGTTAAATTTCCTCTTGGGGACTGGGGCTAACATATACATAGCATTCTGTATTTAGGGAAATGCTTCCAGAGTTTCAAATTGGGATTTCAGCAAATTCAGTTAAACTAAGTGCCTACTCTCTGCAAGGCAGCGGGGCTGGGGCTGAGAATTTAAAGACAAAAACAAAAGAGTGCCTTTTCCCCCCAAATTCATCCTGCATTGGGATCCAGGACTTTCCATTGATTTACCATCCACACATTCAGACTCAAGAAAACATGGATTCCCTAGGTCCAAGGCTCTGGTGGGGGCCTAGAATAGAGTAGATGGAAGATGATGGGGCAGTGAGTGAGAATGAGTGAGGGCTAATAAGAAGGGAGCTTCAGGGGGTGAGACTGAGAAGGTGGGAACTAGGGCTGCCCACTTTCTGGTATAAACCTGCATTTCTCACCTTCAGAGGGTCCCAGCAACTGGCGTCTGGTTCTGCTACCATTGCTTATCGTCTCTGACCAGAGCTTCTGTCCTTCCCTGATTCAGTGCAGATCATAAAACAGGGTTGCCCCCTGTTGACCATATCCTTTGCTGGTTCTGGGCTAAGATGAGAAGTAACCACCTTAGGGTCATGTCTGGATGATGATACCAGGCAATGGAGTACAGGTAGGAAGGAAGAGAAACCCCAAATAGCAGCAGTGAGAACAGAAGTCAAGTTCCTCTGGGTACTACATATTTCTGGGTGTTCAGTTGTATGTCGGAGATTTTTGGGGGGGAGGTGCCTGAACAACATGGGACACCACATTTTACAAGAGAAGAGGGTGGCCAGGATGGTGAGGGGTAGGAAAAGTTGTCTTAAGATAAATGATAAAAAGGGATCTAGGCATGTTAATCCTGGAGAATTCTACCATCACATCATCTCTCACCTTCTTTCTATTTACAGAATCAATGTCAAGAATGTAGGTTCTTATTAGCTCTTGCCTTCACTATTGCAATTGCCTCTTAATTGGCCTACCTGCCCCCATTCTCTGCACAGCCACCAAATTGCTGTTACTAAAGCTGAAATCTACCCACGTCACTTCCATGCTCAAGAAGCTCTATTGCCTCTAGGATAAAATATAAATTCCTCTGTTTGGCATTTAAATGTCAGTGTTTATAATTGGGCTCTAGCCTACCTTTCCAGACTTATTGTACATTGCTTCATGCACTACATTCCAATCATACTGGACTACTTACTGTTCCCTGAATGCTGAAATCCTACCCTTGTGCCTTTCCACAAGCCATGCCCCTTGCCTGGAATTCCCTCCTCCCTCACCCTCACCTCTTCCTTCAAGCTTCACCTCAAGTGCCTATCTTGTAAGCTCCAGCACAAAGGGGACCATTTCATTTTTCTATTTGTATCTTTAGCACCTAGGACAGTGCCTGGCACATAATAAATGCTTAATAGATGCTTGCTAATTGACTTATAACATACTGAAATAATAAATCAGCTAGCTGGCTCTGCTGTCAAACACAAAACTCCTACACTTCTTTTGGATGTGAGGTAAAGTCTTTTTCCTTCCCATTCTGTTGGTTTACTCCTGTCCTCCCAGCTCTGAATCACTAGGGTCCAGAATTTCTTGAACAGTTTGATCCTAGAACTAAAACTGAAAAGGACCTCAGAGATGTTCAACCCCTTTATTTTATAGATTTTTTTTAAAAATTTTTTTATATTATGGTAATTTTTATTTATTTTTTTGTTTTCAACATTTACTTCCACAAGATTTTGAGTTCCAAATTTTCACCCCATCTCGCCCCTCCCCCCACCCCAAGATGACATGCATTCTGAATACCCCTTCTCCTAGTCTGCCTTCCCTTATATCTCTCCCCCCCCTTCTCTTATCCCCTTCCCCTTCAATTTTCCTGTAGGGCAGGATGGATTTCTGTACCCCATTTCCTATATTTCTTATTCCTCAGTTGCGTGTGAAAACATTTTTTTAAACATGTGTTTTTAAAACTTTGAGTTCCAAATTTTCTCTCTTCCTCCCTCCCCTCCCACCCTCATTGATAAGGCAAGCAACTAAATATAGCTTATATATGTGCAGTTATGCAAACCCTTCTATAGTAGACATGCTGTGAAAAACTAGCTCTATTTCCCTTCTATTTTTTCTTTTGACCCTGTCCCTCCTCAGAAGTACTTGCTTCTGATTACCCCCTTTCCCAATCTGCCCTCCTCTCTATCATCCCCCCACTCGCTTGTCACCTTCCCCCCTATTTTCCTGTAGGGTAAGACAGATTTCTGTACCCAATTGAGTGTGTATGTTATTCCCTCCTTAAATCAAATCATATGAGAATAAGATTCACTCATTCCCTCTCACCTTCCCCCGTTTCCCCTGCACCGTAAGAGCCTTTTCTTTTCTGTTTTTTTTTTTTGTGGGATAATTTACCCCATTCTGCCTCTCCCTTTCTCCTTCTCCTAGTATATTTCTCTCTCACCCCTTAATTTTATTCTCCAGATATGACCCCTTCATTTTCAACTCATCCTGTACCCTCTGTCTATCTATCTATATCTATATATACATACATATAATTTTTCCCCTCCAACTACCCTAGTACTGACAAAGGTCTCATGAGTTACAGATATCATCTTTCCATGCAGAAATGTAAACAGTTCAACCTTAGTAAGTCTCTTATGATTTTCTCTTTCCTGTTTACCTCTTCATGTTCCACTCGAGTCTTGTATTTGAAAATCAAATTTTTATTCAACTTTGGTCTTTTCATCTAGAATGCTTGAAAGTCCTCTATTTCACTGAATGACCATTTTTTCCCCTGCGGGATTATGCTCAGTTTTGCTGGGTAGGTGATTCTTAGTTGTAATCCTATCTCCTTTGCTCTCCGGAATATTATATTCCATGCCCTGTGGTCCCTTAATGTAGAAGCAGCTAAATTTTGTGTTATCCTGATTGTGTTTCCACAATACTTGAATTGTTTCTTTCTGGCTCTTGTAATATTTTCTCCTTGACCTGGGAACTCTGGAATTTGGCTACAATATTCCTAGGAGTTTTCCTTTGGGGATCTCTTTCAGGAGGTGATCGGTGGATTCTTTCTATTTCCATTTTGCCCTGTGGTTCTAAAATATCAGGGAAGTTTTCCTGGATAATTTCTTGAAAGATGATGTCTAGGCTCTTTTTTTGATCATGGCTTTCAGATAGTCCAATAATTTTTAAATTCTCTCTCCTGGATTGATTTTCCAGGTCAGTTGTTTTTCCAGTGAAATATTTCACATTGTTTTCTAATTTTTCATTCTTTTGAATTGTTTTACAGTGTCTTGATTTCTCATAAAGTCACTAGCTTCCACTTACTCTATTCTAATTTTTAAGGAAGTATTTTCTTCAGTAATCTATTGGACTTCCTTTTCCATTTGGCCAATTTTGTTTTTTAGGGCATTCTTCTCCTCATTGATTTTTTGAACCTCTTTTGCCATTTGGGTTAGGCTATTTTTTAAGGTGTTATTTTCTTCAGTATTTTTTTAGGTCTTCTTTAGCAAGCTGTTGACTTGTTTTTCATGATTTTCTTGCAAAACTCTCAGTTTTTCCTCTACTTCTCTTATTTGCTTCTCAAAATCCCTTTTGAGCTCTTCCAAGGCCTAGGACTGATTCATATTCTTCTTGGAGGCTTTGGATGTAGGAGCTTTGGCTTTGTTGTCTTCTTCTGGTTGTATGTTTTGATCTTCTTTGTCACCAAAGTAAGATAATATAGTCTGACTCTTTTTGCGCCGCTTACTCATGAGCCTGGCCAATTGCTTGAGTTTTAAACTCTTTGTTAAGGTAGAAGTCTGCTTCCAATGTGGAGAACGTACTGTCCCAAGTTTCAGGGGTTTTGTGTAGCTGTTTTCAGAGATACTTCTAAGGACCTGTAAATTTTCAGTTCTTCCAGGGTGCTATGATAAGGGGCGAGGTGTTTTCTCTCCACTGCTACAAGAAGCTTCACCACGCCAGCACTCCTCCTCCGTCCCAGGACTGCCCCTCAGAACTGTGACCCAGATCCAATCACTGGTAAAGCAAGAGATTCCTGCCTCAGCCCTGGCAAAGAGATCCCTGCAATTCCTGTCTGATCAACCACTTGATTCCCCCTCAGTCTATGGGCCGGAAGCTCAGGGAACAGCCACGGCCCCGGGGACGGCTGAGACCTAGCTCCTTCTCTCACTGCAGTGACAGACTTTTCCCACTGACCTTTCAAGTTGTCTTTGGCGTTCGTGGGTTGAGAAGTCTGGAAACCCCCACAGCTGCCCACGATTCAGCCATCTGAGGCCTGCTCCAGGGTTGCTGTGGCCTGCGCACCCACACCGAACTGCGCTCCTCTCCCAGCCCCACATGATATACCTTTCCGATCAACCATCCAGGCTGTGTTTGGCTGGAAATTTGTTTCACTCTGTCTTTTTATGGATTCTGCTGCTTTAGAATTTGTTTAGAGCCATTTTTTATAGGTATTTGGAGGGGTTTGAGGGGAGAGCTCCAGCAAGTCACTGCTTTCCCTCCATCCTATTTAATAGATTTTAAAATTAGGCCTGATGAGGTCAAATAATTTGACCAGGGTTACACAGGTAGTAAATGGAAAAGGTGGGATTTGAACTCATTTCCTCTGGTTCCAAAATTAGCACACTGAGTACTAACCAGACTTAATTCTATTCCTGTCCTGTAGCCTATCCTCCCATAAGACAAAGTACAGAGGTTATCAGCCTACTGCGTTAGTATATATTTTATTCTCCTTTCTTGGTTTCTGCCAGTAGCAGATTTTCCTTGTCACATTAGCTTAATAGCTTTTACCGAGGCATGGGCATTGTCTCATGCAGTCTCAGTTTGGGAGGTGGCAATGCTATTTGCCGGCTAGACCTGGAACCAGTCACATCCTCAACTGTCAGAAAAATCTGGTATTCTCTAGGAAGGAAATAGGTCAGGAAGATATTCTGAGATATAGTTTTTTTGGGGGGAGGGTGGGGAGAATCCGAGTTGTTTCTTTAGCCATATCAGGAAACTCTTGAATATTTTACCAGTGCATTTTAGGAAGAATCGGTGTGGCCAGCTGAATTACAGTGACAGAAGTAGAAAATAAATTCTTTTTGTAAATTAAAAAGCACCCTTTCTGGGGGTACTCTTCTAACTTGCACTTGAATTCAGCTTTTCTAAAACTATAGCTCATGAACCCCTACCAGTGTGTTTTTTTTTTTTTCAGGCAATGGGGTTAAGTGACTTGCCCAGGGTCACACAGCTAGTAAGTGTTACGTGTCTGAGGCTGGATTTGAACTCAGGTCCTCCTGACTTCAGGGCTGGTGCTCTATCCACTGCGCCACCTAGCTGCCCCCAAAGTCGAGTTGTTTTGTTTTGTTTTGTTTTTTTGTGTGTTTTTTCTTAACAATAAGATAGTAAGTACAGTTGGCTCCAAAAGCATTTATCAAGATGGTATAGTAAGGACAACAGCTACAAAATATTCTCCCATGCAAACCTGAGGGCATGTGGTTCATTTGTTTCAGTCGTATACGACTCTTTGTGACCCATTTAGGATTTTCTTGGCAAAGATACTGGAGTGGGGCAGCTAGGTGACACAGTGGATAGAGCACTGGCCCTGAAGTCAGGAAGACCTGAGTTCAAATCTGGTCTCAGACCAAACACTTGATACTTACTAGCTATGTGACTGTGGGCAAGTCACTTAACCCCAATTGCCTAAAAAAAAAAAAAGGAAATAGAAAATAAAACAAAGATACCGGAGTGGTTTGCCATTTCCTTCTCCAGCTCACTTTGCAGATGAGGAAACTGAGAAAATAGGGTTAAGTGACTTGCCCAGGGTCACTCAGCTAGTCAGTATCTGAGGCCAGATTTGAACTCTACAAGATGAGTCTTCCTGATGCTAGGCCTAGCACTCTATGCACTGTGCCACCTAGCCACCCTAAACGTGGGGCCCTGTTCCACAAATATACTCAGACCCCACAAGAAGAGGGATATGTATCTTCTGTCCTTTGTAGTTAAACTCAAAATGGTCATCTACAATAGGTGCCTCCACTTTCTCTCCATTCACTCTGGCCTCTGACCTTAACATTCTATTGAAACTGCTCTCTCCAAGGTTACTAATGAGCTCTTAGCTGCCAAATCCAGTGGCCTTTAATCCTCGTTCCCCTTGAGTGCTCTGCAACCTTTGACACTGTCGATCATTCTATTCTCCTCTATAGTCTCTCCTCTCAAGGTTGTTGGGATACCATTCTCTCCTGGTTTTCCTCCTACCTATCTGAATGCTCCTTCTCTGTCTCCTTTGCTGAATCCTTTTCCAGATCATGATCTCTAACCATAGCTATTCCTCAGGGTTATGTCTTGGGCCCTCTTCTCTTCTCCCTGTATTCTACTTCACTTGGTGATTGCATCAGCTTCCATGGATTTAATTACAGTCTCTATGCTGATAATTCTTAAATCTATCTTTCCTGCCCCCGTCTCTCCAATCTAGCATCTCCACATTCCTTTCGGACATCCTAAACTGGATGTTCAGTAGACATACTAAATTCACTATGTCTAAAATAGAACTCATTATTTTTCCCTCTAATCCCTTCCCTTAACTACTTTCCTTATTACTATGGAAGGCAACACCATTCTCTCAGTCCCCCACACTCACAACCTAGGAGTCTTCCTGTATTACTCATTGTCTCCCACTCCCCATATCCAATCTGTTTCCAAAGCCTGCCAATTTCACTTTTACAAGATCTCTCAAATGTGTCCCCTAATCGCCTCTGACATTGCCACCACTCTACCAGAGGACCTTATCACCTCACACTTTGATTATTGCAATAGCCTGTTGGTGGATCTGCCTACTTCAAGTCTCTCCCTGCTCCAATCCATCCTCCATCCATCCACTGAAGTGATTTTTCTAAAGTGCAGGTCCGATCATATCACACACACTCCATATTCAGTATACTCCAGTGACTTCCTATTGCTTCCAGGAGCAAATACAAAATCCTCTGTTTGACATTCAAAGTCCTTCATAACCTAGCCCCCTCCTACCTTTTCAGTATTCTTATACCTTACTCATTCTTACACCAATCCATACTCTTTGATCTAGTGACAGTGACCTCCTGGATGTCCCACAAGCAAAAGACATCCTCTGTCAGTTCTGAGCATTTTCTCTGGCTGTTTCATACCTGGAATGCCTTCCCTCTTTAACTTCTACTTACCTCTATGGCTTCCGTTAAGTCCCAGCTAAAATCCCACCTCCTACAGGAAGCTTCCTCAACCCTCCAATTCCAGTTCCTTCCCCATATTAATTATTTCCTATTTATCCTGCATATTGCTCACTTTGTATATATTTGTTTGCATATTATCTCCCCCATTAGACTGTAAATTCCTTGAGGGCAGGGGCCATCTTTTGCCTCTTTTCATGTCCCCAGCACTTAGCACAGTTCCTGGCACATAGTAGGCACTTAATAAATATTGATTGATTGATATATACACAGATGTACACATACATATATATTTTTACATAATATATGGTCAAGGAAACTCACAATTCTAGCACCGTAGGGCTTGATAAACCTTTCTTTTCATGTAACCTCACAAAGCTTCCCTTGTATGCCCTTCTACAATATCTCTCCTGGGTGGGTCCCAGGGTCTGCACCTCTCCTTAACTTGATTCTTGACTTCCAGGGCCAGTTCTCTTTTCTGCTGCCAGAAGTCCTGCTCCTTGAAGATACTCTACTACTGCTTTGAGTAATTGCCTCTCTAATAGTGTCCGTCTGGAACACCTGCCTCTATTCCCAGCTAGATGGGGGTATTCCCTACTAGTTGAGTAGCTCCACTAAAAGCAAGGTGTCCAGACCAGTTGCCTCTTAGGAGTTGGGTTTTCCCTCCATTGTTGTGTCTAATTTCTAGACTTATGCAGAGCTAACAACTTTGTCTTTTTATGTAACTCTGGGCATGACTGATTCCATCATAGCAAGGTTTTTTTGTATTTTATAGAGGGACCACTAGGTACTAACACCTTGATAACACATAACACTTTGTCATCTGTGATTATATCAACCATCTCTATGGGAGAGCATTCTTGAAATGATCAGGAAGATAGTTCCAAGGGATGACTAGGTTGGGGTGAGGGAAAAAATAAATGGAGAGAGAGAGATGAGAAAGCTATAGTTAGAAGTGTAAGTTCTGTCCCTTTGTGGAGGAGTGTCCCAGTTCTATGTTCCAAGAAGGCCTGTGGGATTTCTGTTTCATTGGTTTCTTAGAAAACAAACTATTCAGGGAGACCAGCAGACTCAGGAGATGGCTGGGAAACTGGTCTTCTTTGAAAACTCCACAGAATTCTCTGGACAAGTAGGCCTAGAGTAATAGAATGTTTTGTGCAACTTTTAGGGGTGTGTGTGTGTGTGTGTGTGTGTGTGTGTGTGTTTGTGTGTGAATCTGGTGATTTCTGAGTCATGCATCTGGTTGGCATATTGATTTGCTGCCCAAGCAGCTAAGGAGAGCCCATCCTCATTCTTATATCCAGGCTGAAGTTCAGAAGCAAAGGGAAATCTCTGGCTACCCATACCTTTGGGAGTGATAAAGAGGCAGGCTACCCTATGCTGTCCTATGCCCAGAGTTTCAAGACTGCCCAGGTGAGCTGCATTGCTCATTTTGTAACTCTCCTGAGTGGTTTCTGTAGCTCTCAGGAGCTCTCAGGAGCAGGAACCAGGGAGCTCAAGGAGGGAGGCAGGATTGTTGGTTGTCTCAGTTCTTCTGCCCCAGGCAGGAAAAGCTGCTCATAATATCTTCTGGAGCGTTGAGTGTTTGTACAGATCTGGCCTCATTCCATAGATGTGGTCTCATTTTGGCTTTCCAGGGAGATGATCCCATGGAAACCAAGGCATAGGGAAGTGACTTGACTTACTTTTCTATGAGCCAGTGAGTCAGCCTAGAGAGTTGTCACTAAAAATCCAAGAGGCTAGAATCTTTCTTGACTCAAGAATAAAAATAGAGTCATAAAGTAGAGAAAACACTAAATTCATATTCAGGAATCTCGGGTTTTAGACCCAGCTCTCAGATTCTTTTTTTTAAAATTTTTATTTATTTATTTTTATTAATTTTTTTTATTTATCAATAATCACTTCCATATGCTTTTGAGTTTAAAATTTTTCTCCCCCTTCCTCCCCACCACCCTCCCCAAGATCGCGCACAATCTGATATAAGCTATACATTTACATTCATATTAAACATTTTCACATTAGTGACATTGTAAGTAGAAATTAAAATCAATAGGAGGACCCATTAGAAAGAGGAAACAAAACTCAACAAAAGAGAAAAAAAATAACAATTCGGCTTCCATAGTTCTTTCTTTGGATGTGGGTAGTATTTTCCATCACAAGGCCTCTGGAGATGTCTTAGATCCTTGTATTGTCAGGAAGGGTTAAGTTTATCAATATTAGTCATCACACAATGTGGCTGTTATTGTGTACAACGTTCTCTTGCTTCTGCTCACTTCACTCAGCATCAGACCATACAAGTCTTTCCAGGTTTTTCTGAAGTCAGCCTGTTCATCATTTCTTATAGCACAATAGTATTCCATCACATTCATATACCACAACTTGCTCAGCCATTCCCCAATTGATGGGCATCCTCTCCATTTCCAATTCTTTGCCACCACAAAAAGAGCTGCTATGAATATTTTTGTACATGTAGGTCCTTTTCCCATTTGTGTGATCTCTTTGGGATATAGCCCTAGAAGTGCTATTGCTGAGTCAAAGGGTATGCACATTTTCATAAGCCTTTGTGCATAGTTCTAAATTGCTCTCCAGAATGGTTGGATCATTTCACAACTCCACCAACAATGCATTAGTGTTCTAATTTTCTCACATCTTCTCCAACATTTATCATTTTCCTGTTTTGTCATGTTGGCCATTCTGATAGGTGTGATGTGGTACCTCAGAGTTGTTTTGATTTGCATTTCTCTAATCAATAGTGATTTAGAGCATTTTTTCATATGACTACAGATGGCTTTAATTTCTTTATCTGAGAACTGTCTGTTCATATTCTCTGATCACTTATCAATTGGGGAATGGCTTGTATTCTTATAAATTTGACTTAATTCTCTATATATTTTAGATTCTATATATTTTAGAAATATATAGATTCTCTATATATATTCTCTCTCTATATATATTCTCTCTATATATATAATAATATATAAAATAGATTCTCTATATATTTTAGAAATGAGGCCTTTATCAGAGAGACTGGTTGTAAAAATTCTTTCCCAATTTTCTACCTTCCTTCTAATCTTAGTTGCATTGACTTTGTTTGTGCAAAAACTTTTCAATTTAATGTAATCAAAATTATCTATTTTGCTTTTCGTAATGTTCTTTATCTCCTGTTTGGTCATGAATTCTTCCGTTCTCCATAGATCTGACAGGTAAACTATTCCTTGCTCTCTCAGTTTGCTTATAGTATCAGCCTTTATATCTAAATCATGTACCCATTTTGACTGCATTTTGCTATATGGTGTGAGATTTTGGTGTATGCCTAGTTTCTGCCATACTCTTTTCCAGTTTTCCCAGCAGTTTTTTTCAAAGAGTGGTTTCTTATCCCAGAAGCTGGGGTCTTTGGGTTTATCAAATAATAGATTACTATAGTCATTGACTACTGTGTCTTGCATACTTAACCTATTCCACTGATCCACCACTTTATTTCTTAGCCAGTACCAAGCAGTTTTGATGATTGCTGCTTTATAATACAATTTAAGATCTGGAATGGCTAGGCCACCTTCCCCTGCATTTCTTTTCATTAGTTCTCTTGATATTCTAGACCTTTTGTTCTTCCAAATGAATCTTGTTATTATTTTTTCTAACTCTATAAAATAATTTTTTGGTAATTTGATTGGTATGGCACTGAATAAGTAAATTAGCTTAGGTAGAATTGTCATTTTTATTATATTAGCTCAGTCTACCCATGAGCAACTGATGTTTTTCCAATTATTTAGATCTGATTTTATTTGCGTGAAAAGTGTTTTGTAATTGTGTTCATAGAGTTCCTGGGTTTGTTTCAGAAGGTAGACTCCTAAATATTTTATAATGTCTACAGTAAGTTTAAATGGAATTTCTCTTTCTATCTCTCCAGCTCTCAGATTCTGTGACTTGCTTCCTCTCTTCCCTTCTTTCCCACTCTGTTGGTTGTAGGCCTATATCAGAATAACTGTATCACATCTGGGTCAGGAGGGTGGACATAGAGTGCTGTGTGAAAAGGGAAAAATAACTTTAGTGTTCTAAGATGAGGCCATCATCATCATCATTATCATCATCATCATCATCATGGAGTGTGGGGTTAAACTGAAGATCATGATCATTCTTGGGGCTGGGTCATTGGAAAGGTCCAAAATATTAAAGTGTTGTTATTCAGTTGTTTCAATCGTGTCTGACTTTCAATGACCCCATTTTGGGGTTTTCTTGGCAAAGATACTGGAGCGGTTTACCATTTCCTTCTCCAGCTCATTTTACAGATGAGGAAACTGAAGCAAACAGGATTAAGTGACTTACCTAGAGTCACACAGCTAGTAAGTGTCTGAGGCCAGATTTGAACTCAGGAAGAGGAGTCTTCCAGATTCCAAGCACAATGCTCTATTCACTATGCCACTTAGCTTTAAATGGAGGAGAGGGAGGAAGAACAAGACAGACTTTAGCCTTTAAGGGTAAATGGAATAAGGATTTATATATGCCTACTATGTGCCAGTCACTGTGCTGAGCACTTTACAGATATTATCTCGTTTGATCCTTATGTGACTTGGGAGGTAGATGCTGTTATTATCCCCATTTTACAGTTGAGGCAACTGAGGCAGACAGAGGTGAAATGATTTGCTCAGGGTGACACAGCTGGTAAGTGTCTTAGGCCAGATTTGACCTTAGGTCTTCTTGACTCCAGACCCAGCACATTACATCCTGTGCTACCTAGTTGCCTTTGAGCCTATAAGAAGGAGGAGTGAGTCCAAGTTCAACCTTGTGAGTCCCCACGTCCCTGGAGGTCTCACTGTGGGTCTTTATTTTTTGAACAATGATTGTGACCAGGCTGCCTTCATACACGAATGATCGCTTTGAACATGTACTCTTGCACACTGACTAGGGAAAGTTAATGATGGTGTGAAAATGACATCATTTGGGGAGTGCAGATATTTTCTCACTTGCAAAGGGGATGTGTGTGTGTGTGCTTTTTTTCCCGTGCTGGTGTGTGTTCCTTGTGCAGAAGCACAAAAAAGATGAATGGTATTAAGTTGGAAGAACACTGGACCAAAGGCTGGGAGATCCGGGTTCTATTCCTGGCTCTGCCACTCACTTACTGGATGAGTTTAGAGAAGTGTCTCCATCTCTGTGAGCCTCCATTTCCTCCCATATAAAATGAGAGGGTTCGACTAAATGGTCCCTAAAGGCCAGTTTAGCTCTAAAGTTTTATGGTTTCATTTCTCATAGGGACATTTAGGACTCTCCTTACTGAGACGGGAGAAACCAGGGAGCTGGCACGGTGGATTAGAGCTGTAGGCCTGGAGTCAGGAAGACCTGAGTTCATATCTAACCTCAGACGTTTACTAACCATGTGGCAGTAGGCAAGTCACCTTGCCTCTGTCTACTTCAGTTTCTTCAACTGTAAAATAGGTATAACAATAGCACCTACCTCCCGAAAAGGGAGGATAAATGAGATGTTTGTAAGGCACTTAGCACAATGCCTAGCATATAGTAGATGCTTAACAAATGCTTGTTTCCTTCTTTCTTTTCTTCCTTCCTTCCTTCTTTCCTTCTGTATGACCCTTTCCTGATAAAGGTTATCCAAGGATTGTAGATTTAGAGCTGAAAGAGAACTTAGAAATAATCTGGACCATCCTTCTCATTTTACAGATGAGAAGACTGAGACTCAAAGGTTGTGACTTACCCAAGCTTGTGTAACAAGTGTGAGACTAGCACCCAGCTCTTCAGACCCTAAAACCAGTGCTTTTTTTCATTATGGACTTTTTGTTATTTAGTAGTTTCAGTCATGTCTGACTCTTTGTGACCCTATTTGGGCTTTTCTTGGCAGAGATACTGGAGTGGTTTGCTATTTCCTTCCCCAGTTCATTTTACAGATGAGGAAACTGAGGCAAACAGGGTTAAGTGACTTGCTCAGGATCACACAGCTTGTAAGTGTCTGAGGTCATATTTGAACTCAGGGACATACGTGTCTTCCTGACTCCAGGCCCAGCACTCTATCCACTGTACCACCTAGATGCCTCTTAACAAACATGAATATTTCAGTGTACAAAAAAAAAAACCAACAGAAAAAGTAATGTATATGAAATGGTGAAGTTTGATTATTTAAAGTATATTTAATTTAACATGATAGTAACCAAAGTATCCTGCTTGTCTGTGACCCCTTCTAAACATTGTTTCACGACCCTCTGAGTATTTTAAATGTTTCTTTGATGCTCTTTTCTTTTTCTTTCTCTCTTTCTTCCTTCCTTCTTTTCTTTCTTTCTTCCTCCTTCCTTCCTTCCTTCCTTCTTTTCTTCTTCATCAGTATCACTACATACCAACAATTCTTTTCCCTCTTCCTAGACTCCCTCCCTTCAAACAAATAAGACAATCAAGAAAAAAAATTTACACAATGGCAACGTCTGGAAACACATGCCTCGTCCTGCACCTCTTGTCCATTGTCTGTTTGCTGAAAGATGGGAAACACACTTCATCATCTGTCTTCTAACATCATGACTGAGCACTGCATTGATCAGAGAGTTGTTGATATTTCAAAGTTGTTTTCTTTTACATTATTATAGTCCTTGTATAAATTGTTCTCCTGATTCTCATGTCACTCTGAATCAGTTCATAAAAATCTTTCCAGGTTTCTCCAAATCCATGTTATTTGTCATTTCTTGTGGCTCAATACTATTCCATCACATACTTGGAATATTTGTTCATGTGTTCCCCAGGTGATAGACATCCCCCTTGGTTTCCAGTTCTTTGCTACAACAAAAAGTGATGCTATAAATTATTTTTGGACATATGAGACCTTTCCTTCTATCTTTGGCCTCTTTGGGCATATACATAGTGGGTATATACACTAGGCCAAAAGTTCTGATGAAGTTTAGTGACTATTGGGGTATAGCTCTAGATTGCTTTCTAGCATTATTGGATCAATTTTCAGATCAACCAATATTGTATTAGTGTGCCTCTTCTCTTACTGACCCTTCAACAATTGCCATTTTCTATTTTTGGTCATCTTTTCCAATCTGGTAGTGTGAAGGGGAACCTCAGAATTACTTTGATTTACATTTTTCTTATTATCAATGATTTGGAAATTTTTTTATTTGCTTGTGGATAGCTTCTGTTTCTTCTTTTGAAAACTCTTCATATTTTTGACCACTAATTTATTAGGCAATAGCTCTTATTATATTTGAATCAATTCCTTATATATCTTGGATGTTATCATAATTTGCTGCCAAGATTTTTCCCAGTAACCTGTTTCCTTTCTAATTCTACCTGCATTGATTTTGTTTGTGCAAAAGCTTTTCAATTTTATTTAATCAAAATTGTCCATTTGATCTTTGAACATCATCTTTCTTACTTCTTTAGTCAGGAAATATCCTTGTATTCACAGTTGTGAAAAGTATCTTCTTACCTTCTCTAGTTTGTTACTACCTTTTATATTTAGGTCATACATCAATTTTGATCTTATTAGGGTATGTGGCATGAGATATCAATCTCAAACCTAATTTATGACTGCTTTCCAGTTTTCCCAGTAGTGTTTGTGGAAAAGTGAGTCCTGACCCCAACTTCTAGGGTGTTTGTCAAATACTAAACTACTATGTTTTACTATGCTTCTGGGCTTATCTAACCTATTCTATTGATCAACTTTTCTGTTTTTCAACCAATTACGAATGGTTTTGATGATTATGACTTTATAGAATGAAACCTGATATTCCTCTTTTTTATTATTTTCCTTGAGATTCTTAACCTTTTGTTCTTCCAGATGAAGTTAGATATTATTTTGTCTAGTTTTATAAAGTAACCCTTTGGTAGTTTGATTGGTACAGCACTGAATCTGTAGATTAATTTAGAAAGTCTTGTCATTTTTTATTACATTAGCATGGCTTAACCATGATCAAATAATGTCTCTCATTATTTGTCTTCCTTAGAGTTATGTCTGTACAAGTCCTAAGTGTGTCTTGGATGTAGACTCCCAGATATCGTGTGTGTTCTCTAGTTATTCTGAATGGTATTTCTTTTTCTGTTTCTTCCTGCTGGATTTTGTGCCCCTGTGCAGGCTGACTGTCTCTGCAGTTACCCTACTGCACTTATGGATGAGGTTGCCCTTCTTGGTCTCCCACCTAGCCCTCTTTTGAAATCCCAGCCTAGGACAGGGAACTAGGCCTTGAACTGGAAACAGGCCCTATCCTCTGACTTAATTCTTGTTTTCTGACTCTGTGTCCTGATGGCTGAACGCACCTGTTGGCCTCTGCTCCTTCTCCTTGCTTAATCAACAACTGGAAATTGCCTTTTTTTCCTTATTGTGACCTTGACAGGATCCAGTCAGTTATTAGAGATTGTACTGGTTTCAGGTTTCCTCTATGTTGTCTCTGTCTACTTGATCCACCAGTTTGGCCATGTAATATTGGAGGTTAGCTCAGATTCAAACCTCCGGGAAGGCTCCTCACCACAGGCTGTCTGGGCATCTCTGTCCTGTTCCTCTCTCTTTGTCAAAAGACTTTGTCATCTGCTGTGGTTCCAATAGTACATTGGAAAGTGATCTGGCTTTAGAGATCCCCGAGGCACTCCTGCTTTGCTTAGGTGCCTCTACCCATTTCTTGTATCCTTGTGTGGTAAGCTCTTGAGAGCAGCTTTGTCCCATGCCAACCATCCAATAGATCAAGCCCAAGATCTCCTTGGATCTTGGGGCCTGTTTGCTAGACATCCAGCTGGCTTCAGGACTTGCTGGCATGCTCTCAACTAGAGCTCTTACAGAATTCTTGTTTATATTCTTGTGCAGTCCTGGACTGGAGGGGAAAATTCATTGGGGTTTTCTTTTGGCTTTATCAATCATCACTTCATCTGTGCCCTTTAAAAAAAATCCTTGCCATTGATCATAATCCTGTCTCTATAAAGGGCGAGGGGGCAAGTATAGATAGACCTTCTTGTTAGAGAAATGAAGACACTGAAGGGGGGAAGCATGGAACCAGACCTGTCTTTGTTTCTTGAGGGAGCTGGGCTCAATTGTGACCTTTCATGTCTCCATCTTTACTGAAAGTCACAAGGACATCATGTTTACTCTCTCTGGTTTGCTGCAGTAGCTCCTAAGGGCTGACAGTCTTTTAGATGACTCATGTGAGTTTTTCTGGGATAGGACTGCTCCGACATTTCCTGGGCACAAGGATGGATACCTACCCCTTACAGCCCTAGGGTTGTGGGATGAGGAACCTGGACAACTCATGCACACATTCATTCATATTCTTCAGATGACCTGGGAAGGCCCTTATTTCTACAATTAAGCCAGTTTCTCTTCCATGGAGCTCTGAAATACTTGAAGCCACCATCTATCATCCCCCTACCCCACCCTGAATCTTCTCTATACTAAGCATCCCCATTGTCACATGACAGGGCCTCGAGGCCCTTTACCATCCTGGTTGCCCTTCTCTGAACTTTCTCAATGTCCTTTTTAAACTGGACTAATTATTAAAGGAATCAAAGGCTCTTCTCCTGACCACGAGCAGAAGTTGTTTGTCGATAGTGTTTTTAAAATGCTAATTTTGTTCAGTCCCTCAGATTATTTAATGTTGGTCAACCATCCTGAAGTTGTTTACCTTTTTTCCTAAAGAGGGGATTGAGTGATGGGAGTGTGAACGGTGCAGTGAGCATCCATCATCACTACTGAAAAAATATTTCTGAGTACACTTTCCTTTTATGAGTCATCATCAGATACAAAGGATATCACATCATTACGAAGCAATGTGTCTAGAAAGAAGGATTTGGGATGTAGTAAGGGGGACTGGCTTTTTTCTTTTATCTCTCTCACCACTGACTTTCTGTGTGACCACAGACAGGTGTTTAGGGTTCTCTGTGTAGATATATGGACTTCAGGTTGGAAGTTCTTGTTGTTTGTCCTTTGTTCTTGAAGAGGACCATGACATTAGGCAGATGATGCCATGACTTGCAAGTGAATTGGATCTAAGTGAGGGAGGGCTGTGCAATGTCACCAGCCTCACTTTCTCCTCCAGAGCCATCTGGGTCCAGTGACAAGACATGGGTTAGGATGACTGGAGATGGCCCCCTCAGGTTGGAAGTATGGCCAAATGAAACAGTGCATTGGAAGTCAGGAGTCTGGAGTTGGAGCCCATTTAAGTGACTACCCAAGCCTCAGATTCTCCATCCATGCTTGAAATAAACGAATTAGACTAGATCAGAAGGTCTTAATCTTTTGTTATTATTGTTGTTGTTGTTGTTATGGACCCTTTTGGCAATCTAGTGAAGGTGACAGATCCTTTCCCAGATAGGATTATAGTGGAAAACAATGATATTGAAATACAGTTATCAATGTATTTTTAAAAATTCACAGATCCCAAATTAAGAACCTTTGGTCTTAATCTCTGAGGTTACTTTGGGTTCTGACATTCCAGGAATCTGGGTAAGGTCATTAACTTGTCCTTGCTTTTGACAGACAGGGTGAGAAGGAACATGCTGAGATGGTAAAGTGCTTTTGTCTCTTAGTGAAAGGTGCTATGGAAATTGCAGTCTAGTATACAAAGGCTTTCCCCATTTTAGGGCTACTTCAGACTTTAGCTGTCTATTTCCAACAGTGCAATAGAAGACAGCAGCCTCTGCTAGTGGGTCCTTCCACCCCACTTACTGCTAATGCTATTCTCCTTTAGATTTTAAATCAAACTATAGGACCCCAAGGACCCTACTGTCCAGGGAAGACCAAACCCTAGGATTCATAAAGGTTTAGTATATTGCTTCTTGGTCTGACTAGGCTAAGATTAATATCAATTGGGAGGGTTAGCATCTGTTGAATTATAGGATTTACAGCTGGAAAGTACCTTGGAGATCATGTTGGTCTACCCCTTCATTTTACAGTTGAGGAAACTGAGACCCAGGAGGAGATTAAATTAGATTAGATAAATCACTTATTAAACTCTTTCTTTGTGCCAGGCCCCCAATGATAAGCAAGTGGGAATACAGATAAAAGCAAAAAGAAAGATAGGCCTTGCCCTCAGGGAAGTTCTGAGTGAGGAAAAGAGAAAAATAGGAAAAGCGTTTTGGAGAGTCAGCGGCTGAGCCAGCTTACAGGGGTCACCTAGGCATTAAGCATATTAACCCAAAATTCACATTCAGCTCTTCAGATGCCAAATCCAGTGAACTTTTCACTGTACCCCTCCCCAATCTGTTCAAATTTAGAATCTGTTGGAATGGTAGAGGGAGACAGTGACAAAGTAGAAATAGAAAGCCACTCATAGGTTATCTTAAAGAGACAAAAATAATTTTTCTTAGTAGTATTTATTTTGACCCAACAAAAGGTCAAACTGGTTTCTGATCAAATTCTGCCACCCCCCTCCTTTCTCCTGGTTCCCAGTTTCTGTGAACATTTATCTTGGAAACTGTGACAATTATCTAAAATAGAGACAACCACATGCCCATCTGTCCTTCTTCCCCTTAACCAATCTCTCCTACTCTACCCTTCCTCCCCACTTGAAATAAGTTTTATTTAAAACATAAATGTTTTAAAAAAAAAAGCTATACCAAAGAGGGGAAAAAGAGACAAGTCTCAGTGCACAAGACTCATTCTGGGATTTGGTTGGGGGAGGGGTTCATTTTTGAATCCAGATTTCACAGACCTGAGTGGCTAAGCACCTGCAGTCTTCTCAGCCCCCAAAGTGGCTATTCCACCATTTCCTGCTGATATTTAGCAAAAGGTCACCCATCAGGACTCACTGTAGACTAGATAATGCATGGATTGTATAAAGCCAGGTGGGATAGCCAGCAGGAATTCTCTCATCTTGGAATGTTTCCTGTTGGAGAGGATGAAGAATTGTAAAAGGCGGGGGTGGAGGGGGTACGCACACAAGGGATGGGAATAAGGCTTTCTGGTGCTGGGAGACTCACATCTTTCATCAATCAGTTCTTTGTCACTTTGATGACAAGCACTTTTTTATGAGCTAACACAGATCTTTTTGGCTCCGAGCCTCTCTCAGGCAACTGTACTGATTGATTCCTGGGTTGGGGACACCTTAGAAGTATCAGGAGACAGAGAAGGATCAGAGGCTAGGTGGGATGTGACCCCAGAGTAGGGTGCATAGTAGTTGTTCTTCTGCGGCTCCCCAATGGAAGGCAGGGATATGATGAAAGTCTTTCAAGGCCACCTGCACCCAGAAACCACAGGAAATATGGAGAGAAGGTTGGACAGGGTGATTGGTGAAAAACAGCTGCTTTTTAGTTAGGATAATCATCCTTTTTATCAAAATTCCTTTATCTGAGTCTGTAGTGACATTTTCTATTGTTGACTAAATGACTCCATGAGGATTCTAGTCTCTTATACTGGGACACCGCTCTTGTTCCCCAGTGGGCACCGGTACCGATTTGGGCACATAATTCTTAGAGCATTAATCCCCATGCTGCTACAGATTCCTACACACAGCAAGAAACTTAACCCCCCCACACAAAGACTGACACCTCAAACACTTCTTATGGGAAGCTCATGACTGCTTCCAGTCCCAGCAGTGTAGGTGAAGGGGGAAAAGTATAGATAATCCTCTTTCTTAGAAAAATGAGGAAACTGAAGTGGAGTAGGCATGTAACAAGCATTATTCTTGTCTCTCCTTCTCCTCCACTTCTTTTGTGTCTGGTGGCTTCCTCCCTACGCAGTGATTTAGTGGTCTGTCCTCTTCCCTGCACGTGTCCTAGTCATTCCTGCTCTCTTGGTACACAATGTAAAGGTTTGATCTTAGAGGACACATTAAGTAGGAAACCAGGCATAAATGAGATCATGTGCACTGGAGGGACTGGAGGTCCATAAAATCCTTTTAATGGGAGTTAGCATTTGATTATATCCAGTGGATTTCCACCTCCTAGAAAGAATAGCCCTTTACACTAGCTAGCACCAAGTTCCCGAAGGGTCTGCCTTTCTCCCACATCTTTCTTAGAAAGTGACCATAGCTTTCAAGAGGCCACTAATTTATTCCTCAAATGCAAAGTTAACTTTTTTGGGGGGGGGTCATGGGCCACTTTGGCAGTCTAATAAAGTCTATGGACCCCTTCTCAGAATGATTTCCAATGCATAAAATAGAATACATGGGATTACAAAGAAAACCAAAGGTTAGTGAAAACAAAGATACAACTTTTTTCCAATCCAACTTCATGAATCCCCTGAAATCTATCCCTGGTTCATAGACCTCAGGTTAAGAACCCCTAATTTGATGTGTCTGAGATTGTTACTTTTTGGTCTCTTGGTAACAAAGTTATGTCCTTAGGGTGTTTGTGTTGGAGGGTGGGTGCAGATTTGCTCTTTCCTGGACTACCAAAAAGCTTTAAGACAAACCATTTATGTAGTGAGAATAGGTATGGCAGTTCAAAGGTGGCTGAGGCCTGGATAGTCAGACCCCACTATGCATAATGGAGGATGGGACTAGTCTGAAGGTCAAGCTACTTTCTGGTGTAATGAAGCCTGGTGTACTCCATGTGGCAGAGACTTATTAAGTAACTCCCTTTTGGCAGATACCGAGACTGGGGCTGGGACCAGGGAGTGAAGGAATGGGCAGCCTGCATAATTCTTCTCTGGGTTTTCCCTCCCTTTGTTCTCTCTTGGGCTCCTGTATATCTAAAGGTGAATGGAAGTTCAAATGTAACACTCTTTCTGGTCTTTATTCTCCTTAGTTTTCTTTCCCTCCCCTGCCCCAAAACACTTATTACACAGAAGACAATCACTATTAGTAAGCAAACATTTATCCAAGCAAAACAAATTGGAGAAGTCATGCAGGTTATTGTAGAAAATATAATAAGAGTAACTCTTTGGTCTGAGAAATAAAATAAAATCTCAACTCCACAAAGGAGAGAATGATCTCACTGGAGAAGTCTGCTCATAGCAGTTTCTGGGAGTACAGGTACTAGGAATTAAGGGACATATTGGACCTAGCTTTCCCCACATGCCTGAAGCTTAGTGGTTTCCTTTTAGCTGTTCAAATGTTAATACAGTTATCCCTTCCACATCACGGGAGTTAGAGGCACGGCGCCCCTGTGATCTGGAAAATCCATGTAAAAGTTTTTGTACCAGAGATGAACTCTTCCAGCTTCATGATTTCTCTTTTTTTCTTGATATTATATAATATTATACACATCTTTTATGCATTTTTGAGTTTCTAAACTTTTTCTGTTCATCTGCTAGCTTTTGTGAATCATCTGTGTCTTCCACAAAACTCCCCCCGAATTCCCATTTAATTTCTTATGCCGACCTGTGATATATTGAAATCGAGATGGGGAAAGTCGTGATGTGGAAGGGCTAATTGTACCTTATCTCTTGTCCCATCTTTCTTTTACTCGTCTTCTTTGCTCCTGTCTCCAAATTCTCTCCACAAGCAGGAAGCATCATGTGTATATGTGGCTCTTTGTATAGGTGGCACCCAAAGTCACAGAGTTGCTCTTCAGGAAACTGCCCTGAGTACCACTGAGCAGGGTTGTTATACTGGAAATCAGTCTTCCAAGGTCAGGCTCCCCAATGCCATCCTGGTTTTACAGTTTCCCATTCCTGTTAAGATTTTACTGTAACAGATAAGACGGAAAAAAGCTCATCGGCAGTCTCTGTACTATTGTCAGTTGCTCTTTTTGGCTCCCTTCTCAGCAGGAATTTCCTAGGATTGAGTGATTTTTTTTTTTTTACTAGAGACTAGAGTTCTGGTCCTGACTCTCCTTCAACTTGTTCAGCTCATGTCGCAGAGTGACCTCTGTGGGCTTCACCTTCATTTTAAAATGAGGTTTGACTAAATCATCTCCAAGGTCCCTTTGAGCTCTGATATCACATGATTCTACTCTGAGGTCTCTTCTAGTTTTTGTTGTCCCCAAGATGAAGGAGCAGGAAGCAGATTTCAAGATGATATAAGGACATCATTTATTTATTTCTTTGTTTCTTTGTTTATCCATTTATTCATTCATTTAGAGGCAGTCAGGGTTAAGTGACTTGCCAGTAAATGTCTGAGGCTGGATTTGAGCTCAGGTCCTCCGGACTCCAGGGCCAGTTGTCTATCCACTGTACCACCTAGCTGCCCCATAAAGACATCATTTAAAGAAAAAAAAATTTTTAAGGAGAGCTATATTTTATTTCCTTGAAGTTTTGGCATCATCAGAGTGGGTGTGAAAAGGAGAAAATTGCCTGGCTCCCTAGGGAAGAAGTTTGCTGCTAACCTCTGACCATATTCAAGCAGCTGGGTGGTGTAGTATTGATAGAGCACTGGGCCCGGAATCAGGAAGACCCGAGTTCAAATTCAGCTTTAGACACTGAATAGCTCCTTATCCCTGGGCAAATCACTTAACCTCTGTTTGTTATAGTTTCTTCAACTGTAAAATGGAGATAATAACAGCACCTACCTCCCAGGGTTGTTGTGAGGATCAAATGAGATGATAATTGTAAAGTGCTTAGCATAGTGCCTGGCACATAGTAAATGCTATATAAACGTTAGCTGTTATTTTTATTATTATATTCTGATTCTTCCCTGAAAATACCTTGAAGATGTGGGGAGGTTTAGCTGACTGCTAAATCCTACAGTTAACCAGATTGGACTTTGGTCTTTATTGCTTGGGGCTCCCTATTGTTAAAGCTCAAATTATCCTTTTTATCAATTTATCAATTTCTGCCCTGGATTTCTAAGAGGTTCAGTCCTATTATCATCTGGAGAAGAAAAGTATCAGAGGACTTTATGGAGGATTGCTGCCTTCTGCTTCTATCTTCCCCATTAGCTAGATGTAAAACATGATCCTTCAGTTTTCCTACCTATAAAACTGGAATAATTACACTTCACTATTCCCCGGAGAAGAGTAAAAATTTGCATTGGTCTTGGTGCTTTGATGAACCTCAAAGGAGGGTAGTTTTAGGAGGTTTGTGCGTTTGCATGGTTGTAGATAGGGTCTATCTGAGGAAGCAAAGTCATCTTTGATTCTTCTCTCTTTATCATCTCTCCCCAACCTTTTGCCTCCCTTTCTTCTGTTTCTAGGGAACCACCGTCCTATTTTTTGGCCCTTATCAGCTTGAGCCTAATTGTCTTGTCAGTTAATCAGTGGTTAGTGCAGGTGAGGAGTTGAGGATGACACTGAGATTGGTTGCTTCAACAACTTCTTACCTGGTCTTACTGTTTTCATTCTTTCTCTAATCCATACTACCCACTGCCACTAGACTGATCTGCCTTAAATATTGCTTGTATCATGTCACTCCCCTGCCCTATAACTATAATACCTCCCTGCTCCCTACATTATTAATTCCAAATGCCTCTGCTTAACATTCAAGACCATAATATGGTCTTGCTCTAGCTAACCAGCATTATTCCCTATTTCTCCCAAACGTAATCTTCTTACACACTAGTTGGCTCATTCTCTTCACCGTCCTCTAAATGCTTAGTTCATTTCTGTGCTTTTGCTCAAGCTATTCCTCCCAACCAGGATGCTCTTCTCCTCTTTAGATCTTAGCCATACTTTGAAGGACTAGCTCAAGGTGTGCTTCTTCCATGAAGTCTTTTTGGATTACTTCAGCTCATACCAATTTCTTCCGTCTCTCAGTCCACATTGAAGAGACCAGACTGACTGGAATGGAGGGAATTACTGGAAAGTAGTAAGATGAGATTGTATAGATGGGATGGTCCAGAATTGTGTAGGGCTCAAAAAACCAACCTGAATGTCAATGGAGCATTGAAAAATACACAGAAATGAGCAGAAAGGAAGCTCAGAAGGGAGCACAGGCAAGATAGGCAGTGTTGTTACTGTCATGTTAAATTTTATAAATGCTTAAAAAACAAACTGTATAAAACAGTTCCCATACATCCTCTTTTCTGTTCTTTGTATATTGAAATGTTCATGTTAAGTTCATAATGAAAAAGAAAATTTTATTTAAAAAGAAAGAAGTTAAAGAATTTGAGTTTAATCCTATAGAGAGTAGGGTATCATTAAGAGTTTTTTTCAGCAGAGACTCACATGATGAAGCTTGTGTTTAAAGAAGATTATGTTTGGCAGATGGATTGGAGACTCACAAAGACCAAAACAGGGAGACCAGTGAGGAGGCCCCAGCTCTAGCTCAGACAACTAGAGGCTAGACTAGGGTGATGAGAATGGAAAGAAGGGATAGACATGAAAGACGTTGAATTTAATATTTTATTTTTTTACCCAGTTACGTGTAAAAACAATTTTAAATTTATTTTTTCAAAATGTTGAGTTCCAAATTCTCTTCCTCCCACTCTCCCCTCTCCTCCCTCCATTGATAAGGCAGGCAATTTGACTTGGGTTATACATGTGTAGTGATGCAAAACACATTTCTGTGTAAGTCGTGCTGTGGAAGAAAACACAGACAAAAAATAACCAAAGAAAAAGAAAATTAAAAAAAGTGTCTTTGATCAGCATTCAGGCTTCACTACTTCATGAAAGACATTTAAAAGGCAAAATTGTTAAAATCTGCAATATGTGTATGTGTGCCCAAGTAACTGTATGTTCATATGGCTTCTCTAAATGTATAGCCAAGTGAAGGTGCTTCGATAAATAGGATTTGAGGGTTGAACTACCACTGAGGAGAAGAGGAGAGCCAACGAGATGGCTGGAGGGGGAAGGGCAGGCAAGCCCAGACTACTTTGAGACAGGTGACTCTTCCCCAGTGTCCTAGAGAGTTACTGGACTAGAATTCTATCTTAGTAAGCATTTCTGGTGGTTCATAACAAAAACTGCTTCTTGTTTACTGGCCTGTAGCTTACTCTCACCACCTTGACTCCTTCCCACTGGTTGCACAAAAGACAAATAGTGAAAACCTCGTAAACCCATTTATCCAAGCTCACAGAATACAGGAATTGGAGAGGCTATACAGATTAGAACACACATACTGGAAAATAAAGAAAATGAATTAGTTCTACGAGGAGCAAGATATTTCTACTCAAAACAAGAGAGGCTCAGATCTCACTCAAGAGAAATTCCTGAAGTCTCTAGGCAGTGAGTTGGAAGTCAAGAACATGTTGAAGAGCTGGCTTCCCCTACATGTCTACAGTTTCCAAAATCTTCTCCCCCCATACACACACATTTATATATATATAAATGTTATATAAATGTTATATAAATATTATATATAAATTCGTGTGTGTGTGTGTGTGTGTGTGTGTGTGTGTGTGTAGAGTTTATGTATGTGTATATATCTGAGTCAGTCCTGAAGAGTATGTCTGGAACTACACATGTTCTCTCAAAGAAGAAAAAGCATCTCTCCACTCTAAAGCTCCCTCACCAGCTCCTCTGTTCATGCAAGCATGTGTCATTGCATCAGCATTTTCTCTTCCACTCTGTAGGCATGTCTCGGCAGAGGCTTACTGAACACCCCAGGCTCAGCAGCCCAGGGACATCCTGGTTGACTGAGTATAAGTCAAAGAGAACTTATTTTATGAAGCTGAATGACTGGGAGGATGATGGATTCATTGATGGCTTAAGGGACTCTGGAAAAGATGTGTTTAGTTTGACATGCAGGAGGGCATGATTAACATGTTAAGCTGACAGTGGAGTATCCAAGTAAAAGTGTCTTGAAGGCAGTTTAGGATACAGGATCATTTGATTTAGAGCTGAGAAGGGACATTAAAATAATCTAGCCTAATGGTCCCATTTTATGGACGAGGAAACTGGAGCTTAAGAGGTTAAGTGATTTGTCCAAGATCACACAAGTAGTAATTAACCAAGCTGAGATTCTAACCCAAGTCCTCTGCCTCATGGTCTACTGCACTGTTTATAATGCCCTGCATCCTGCAAGATTATAAATTCCTTAAGGGAAGGGACTCTTCTTCCTAACTTCCCACTCCCAAGCCTGTGCTTCCTTGGTAAGGGTAAGAAAAGCCCTTTAACATTGCAGGCTGTAGAACAGCAACTATTTTGCCATTTATTGTTGTAGAGAGTTGCTTGGAGTACTGAGAGATTAAGTAACTTATCCAAGGTGACACCACCAGTATATATCAGAAGCAAGATTTTAATTCAGGTATTTCTGATGATGAGGCCAGCTCTCTCTCTCCATGATGCCACACTGCCTGTCTCTGATGTGGTGAGCAGTGTGTGCTTCTATCTTTGCTGTTTTACCAAACTTGATCACATGGAGTTCTCAGGGGATCAGACATTATGTTAGACATTCCCAGGGGCGAGGTGAGAGCTTTGTACCTTCAATAAACCCAGGACCCCCATCCCAAACATCTTTGATGCTGTTTCCAGCCTTCATCACGTGTGTCTGTGACTACTGTCTGGTGCCTCATGGACTAGAGCCCTTGGCTCATTGTGGAGGAGGCCAACAGGAGTTCTGAAGTAAATAAGAGATTCTTTCTGTTAGTTGAGATGTACTTTGGGAGCTAGTGACATTGCTTAATCAACATGCATTTATTTAGCACCTGGAACCAGCAGGTATGGCTATCTGTTTGCATGTAGGTTTAAGGTGAAAAGTGAAACCTCAAATAAGAGGTATTTATTCTTCTCAATTTTTTCCCTTCCACTAATTAAATGGCACAGGTAAATAAATCCTTTCCAGACCACAACTTTCCTCCAATTAGGTGGCTTTAGCAGACAAGCCCTTTCCTTAGTCCCTCTTCTACCCTGCCCCTTCCTCGGAGACGTGAATTCTATTCACCTGAGTCTAGTTTATCATTGACTCCATTAGCATAGAAGTAAAATGGTTCATATGGATCATCTGTCTGTCCTATTTAGGAGCTTATAAAATAATTAATAAAAATCAAAACCACAAAAATCTGTCACAATCAGGTCATCCCCCTGCTAGAAAAATCCTAGTGTTCTGGACTGAGGTCCAGTCCTCTGATCTAGTCTTGTTCTGTGTACACCAAGCTAGTCACTGACATCTTGCACACAATTAATATACAGATGCGCATCACAACCAAGTTATGATTGGTTAGAATTTTTGTATGAAACAAAATTAGGAAATAGAAAAAGATCAAAGAAATAGAGAAAACCGTAGAAAAAGCACCTGCTGATGATAGGAACAATGGAGAGAGCTGAATCTTTATTGTCCTTGGGTTGATTCCCAAGGAGTGGCCATTGCTAGTGTATTGAGTCTGTTCCAGCCACTCAAGCAGAGTTGCTCCCTCACTTCTGCAACCTTTTGTCTTCTGCTGCAGCTTTGTTTTCCCTAGTGGATGATGCTGCAGCCAGCACTGCTGTACCTGTAACAAACAACCTAAAAAATGACTCCTCCTTTTCACTCCTCCTCCCTCTCTGCCCCTGTCAGAATCATGGAACTCAATCTTGATATAGTCTCTTTTCCATGAAAGGGAGAAAACAATGCTGTCTAGGACAATAGTTTCTAGAGTTCATAGTCAGATTTCATGGTTTTTTAGTTCAAAGTCAAAAGACAAAAAACTCTGTCCCTTAAAAATGTAGGTCCTCCATTGTGCGTGGAATAAATTTAAGGAATCCAACCAGAAAGCTTTATACATATTGTATACCCCTCCTTGGCAGAGATTGGCACCTGGCTGACGGTTGGAATTACACCCTTCCTATATTCCAGGCACTGTGGTTTTTTCCAGGCAAAATTGATATAGTCATTGCCGGTGCAGAGTCAATATTCTATTAGGGCAATAGCATGTACACACCTGAGTAAACATAAGGTATATGTACAGCTAGCAGCTGGGAGGGATTGGGAATGGTCTTATGCAGTAGGCATTTGAGCTTACCTTTTAAGGGTACAGGAAATAGTAAGAGGCAGAGATGATGAGGGGAGTGCATTTCATTCCAAGGATAGGGCACAACCTATGCAAAGGCATGGATATGGGAGATGGGATGTTGTGTACATGGAGCAGCACATAGACCGATTTGGTTGGAAGATAAAATGTAAGAGGAAGAGTAATTTATAATAAGCCTGGAAATGTAGGAAGGAACCTGATTGTGAAGGACTTTAAGTGGAAAATTATTGTTCAGTTTTTTCATTTGTATCTGACACTTTGTGACCCCATTTGGGGTTTTCTTGGCAAAGATATTGGAGTATTTTGCCATTTCCTTTTCTAGTTCATTTTACAGATGAGGAAACTGAGGCAAACAGGGTTAAGTGACTTGCCCAGAGTCACGCAGCTAGTAAGTGTCTGAGGCCAGATTTAAACTTGCCAAAATGAGTCTTCCTGACTCCAGGCCCAGCACTTTATCTACTGTGCCACCTCGCTGCCCAAGTGGCAAATTAAGGAGTTGGAATTTTATCCTAGAAGCAAAAGTGAGCCATTGAAGCTTCCTGAGCAGGGAAGTGACAGTCATATCTGTGCTTAAGCACATCAGTCTGGCAACTATGTTGTCATGTGGATTGTCAGTGGGAGGGGCTTGAAGCAGGATGAACTGGGCAGATGAGGAATGATCTGAGAGTAGAGAAGGGGATGGATACAAGAGATTCTGTGGAGGTAGAACTGATAAGCGTTGGCAAATGTTTGGATATTAGGAGTGCCGCAACTGTTTAGCTATGAAGAGTGAGGGAGCATGGAGAGTTGAGGGTGAGGTTATGAACCTGGATGACAAGAAAGTTATTGTTTTCCTTGAGAGAAATGGGAGTGGTTTGGGGGGAGAAGATAATGAGTTCTCATTTGGACATGTTAAATTTGGTACCTGGTTTGAAACATCTAATGGGCAGTTGTTGATTCAGGCAGGACTGCAGCTCAGGAGAGAGACCAGGACTGGATATATGGATCTGGAAGACAACTGAATAGAAATGATAATTCAACCCATGGGAGCTGATGAGATTGCTGAGAGAAAGGAAAGGAGAAAAGGAAGAGTGGGAAGGCTCAGGACAGAGCCTCAGTGTATATATGAGGGTTGGTATGGGTCACATGGAAGATGACCTAGCAAAGAAAACAGAGAAGGAAGCACCTGCTGCTGTGTGCAATGCATTTGATTTCTGGTGTCTTAGATATTCCTGGCTTTGTCACTGCATTTCTTCGCTATTCGGTGATGTCAGAGAGGAAGTTTGACCAAATTCTCAAAGCTTGTCTGTGGTGGAACCAGGATTCGAACTCCCAGTCTCTGAGCCTTCATCCTGGAACTTAGTCCCTGGGTAGCCCAACATCCTCCCTACCACATTCCTCTCCTGATTGTTGGAATGAGAAGATGTCACTTGGAGTTGATGATTGCATAGAAATGTGATTCATTGTCCTTGAGTGACTCCATTGGCCTGGGGGACATAGTGATATGTCACTGATGCTTTGATAACAAATATACTGGGATGTGAGGAAATCATTGAAGGCTAATGTTTACACAGAAGTGTGACTTATTGATCTTGGGTGATGTGGGCTTTGTTGACCCTGATGAGCTTCAATAGAACTAACCCAGTTCTGGTCTACACACATCAGGATGGTCAGATAGCATCTAGGTGGCACAGTGGATAGAGTGACAGGCCTGGAGTCAGGAAGACCTGAGTTCAAATCTGGCCTCTAGCTGTGTGACCCTGGACAAGTCACTTAACACTGTTTGCCTCAGTTTCAAGGAAATGGGAAGCCACTTTGGTATCTTTGCCAAGAAAACTCCAAATGGGGTCACAAATATCAGACATGACTGAAAAATGACTAAAAGCATCCCCTAATTCTGGAACAGCCCCCTTTCTTGGTCACATTGGTGTAATATCCGGGAGGGAGTAGGTGATAACAAGACTGATTAGTGTAGTGGATACAGTGCTGCACTTGGAGTCAGGAAGACCTGAGTTCAAATTTTGGTCTCAGTAGCTCAGTGAGCCTTGGCAAATCACTACCCTTTTTGTGCTTCAGTTTCCTCATCTGTAAAAGGGAGATAATAATGGTACTTGCCTCCCAGGATTATTGTGAGAATCAAAGGAGATTACATTTGTGATTTGCTTTCAAACCTTAAAGCACTATACAATGATAGCTATTAATTGAGTGGGTACAAAAAAGATCAGAGTAGTAGGGTATGATAGAGAATGAAAGTCAGGGAGCCAGGAATCCCAAAACTTGATCATTGGAAAAGAACTCTGGGATCATCCAGTCCAACCAATATACCAAAGGAATAAAGACCAGGAACGAGGGGGATCTGTGATTTATCATGGTCAAGAGCAAGGTCTGCTGGCTAAGCTGCTGGTCAGCTGCGTTGGTGAGGAATGATCCGATCTCAGATGTCAAGTGAGGTAGTAATCAGGAGCCCAGCAGGTCAGATCTTTGAAGATTGGCTCTAGTAATAAGAATTCTCCAATAGAGTAGAGCCTTCTGCCCTCTTTTCACTACTTCATGCCTAGGTAGAAATATTTTTAAGATTTAGGCCTGCAAGTGTGGGGAAAGTACCTGTGGCCCATTATGGAAGAGGAGTGGGACTAGCACCTGATTGCCAGTTTGGTTCTGGTTATTGGGACCAATAGGCAGCTAGGTGGTGCAGTGGTTAGAGCATTGGACTTGGAATCAGAAAGACTCATCTTCATGAGTTCATATCTGGCCTTAGACACTTAGTAGCTGTGTAAGCCTAGGCAAGTCACTTAACCCCTGTTTGCCTCAGGGTCCTCATCTGTAACATGAGCTGCAGAAGGAAATGGCAAACCATTCCAGTATCTGTGTCAAGAAAACCCTCAATGAGGTTACAAAGAGTCAGACACAACTCAAATGACTTAACAACAACATGGGGACCAGGAAGCCCATCCTATCTCAGACCCCTACTCATCTGAAGTCCTATAACTCTCAGGGCTTCCACCAGCCTATAAAACTTTACTTTGGTGCCTTTTGCTGGATTTGGAAGCAGGACCTTGATTTGAATTATGGCTCTGCCACATATTATTTCTGTGACCATAGGAAAGTCACTGAACCTTTTTGGGCTTCGGTTTCCTCATCTCTTCCAATTTTTGTGAGGCCAAAGAAATAAGAAACAGCTTGGAATGAAGAGGTGAATGTAGTCTCAGTGCTAAAAAACAATTGGATGGGGAAGGGGCCAGAGATGATGGGTGATTCAGGTCAGGGAGACCAGCTTGCAAGAATGTTGTTTCTGTCCCAGAATGGGTAGTGTCTGTTATAATCTCTCCCCTTCCTTCAGCAGAAGAATGAAAACCAACCTGCAGGAAAAATCAGTTGTGGACCATATATAAGTACTTAAAACCTATTTTAGTATGGGGGGGGGGGAGAGAGAGAGAGAGAGAGTCAATGCATTTACTTAAAATTTTAAAAAATTCAGTGAACGAGCATTTACTTTCTCTTCCTCCCAGAAGGCAACTAGCCCCCAGAGTTCTAGGAAACTCTAAAGGGCTGGGGTTTCTAAATCTATTGCTCATGAGCCCTTATCCCTTGGGAGATCTTGGGCTATTATGAATATTTTGACCCCATTCCTATGCCTATCTTTGCCTCTGGCTAGATGCAGACATTTGTTAAGCACCCAAAAGGAGTAACATTCCTTTTTTTTTTTTTCTTTTGGCCAGATGTCCTTGCCATATAATTGCTGCACCAAGACTTTGGGATAGGAAAATGTGTTATGTGTTGTTTCCAATTTTACTAAACATCTATTAAGGGAAGAGTTGATAAAAGGCAGTCTACTCCTTTTGTTGTAGAATTGAGGAATTCTGGGTATGGAATGATTGCATTTATTTGCCAGAGACAGCTGATATGTTGGTTGGTCTTGCTGAACTGCTTTTAAAATCTTTGTTATTTGGGTTAGCTTACTGGGTAGGGAAAGGAAAGATATTGAAAAACAAAAGATATCAATAAAATTTAGATTAAATTTATTTTTTGTTTGTGTTCCTGAAGTCAGATCCCCTGATATCCTTGTCTTATCATTTGGGAAATAGTCAGTAGACTTCCATTGCTTTTCTGAATCTGTGACTCTCTTCTCCTATGTATTTTATTTCCCATCCAATGCACTCCAGCTGCCACCCTGGAATGAAAATCCCTGTTTTCCACATCTCTGGACCTCGTTTTATCCCTTCTTAGTATGGAGTTGAGTCCTAGGTGTCCACTTACTTCCTGCCATCAGCTCCAGGGGAAGGAGGAGCATAGCAGGTCCATTCATTTAATAAATGGAGAAAGTGAGTACCCAGAGAGTAGACATGATCTGCTCAGGGTGACTGACTTTATAAACGGCAGAGTCATGGCTCAGACCCAGGTCTCCTGACTCTGAATTGAATGTGGGTTTTACTACTGACCCCAGGTTGTCTGGATAGGTGAGTGTATTCTTGTTGTTGCAAAGATGGGCATAGAATGGGATCAAAACACCCATAACAGCCCAAGATCTCCCAGTGGATGGGGGCTCACGAGCAATAGATTTAGAAACCCTAGCCCTTTAGAGTTACCCCTAGAACTCTGGAGTCTAGCTGTTCTTTGGATGGGAGAGAAAATAAGTGCATATTGACTGAATCATTAGCTGCTCTTAGCCAAAAAATTACAATACAGGCCCCCATCCCCAGCAGGTGTTGGAAGTCTCTAAATTACCAAAAGATAGAATACTGGGGAGGTCTCCACTTCATAGAGCTGTTCTGAGGGTCAGATTGGATTGTGTGAGTGAAACTCTTTGTAAATTTAAATGTTGATGGCTATCATTACTAATGTCCATGGAATCATCGCTAGGGGATAGGGACAATGGATTGATTTAGAGCCCAAAGACTTTTAGAGTCCATCTACTCCAACATTTTAAGAAATGTTAAGTGACTTCCCATGACCATACAGCCGGGAGTAGGAGGCAAAGCCTGGATTTGAACCAGTTCTGACTCCAAATACAGATGTTTTACCGTCATATCTTGGTAATACTCCCTGGTTTTTTTTGGGCCTACTGTACTAAGATGGAGGCCTAACTTTGCAGTCAGTCAAAGGAGCCATCTGGAGTGGGGATTTGTTTTTTCTTTGAGGATTTTTCCCAATGGAAAGAATAAGGAGGACTAAGAATGAACTTGCCATGTTCTTGAATAGTGTATGATCATACTAGCTTGTGTGGTAAAAATGGATCTCTTCATTCTGATTGTTGACCAGCCATGATTCTAGAAGACTAATGAGGAAAGCATGCTACCCACCTCCTGACTGAGAGGTGATGTACTTGGGTATAGAATGAGGAATATATTTTTGGACATGGCCAATGTGGGAATTCATTTTGCTTGACTATGCATATTTGTGAAAAGGGATTTGTTTTTCTTTTGAGGAGGATTGTGGGAGGGAGAAAAATAGATTTTTGTTAAGTGGGGGAAAATAAGTAGGTTAAATTTTTCAAAATAAAACAGCTGTTCTTGGAGTCAGGAGACCTAGGTCCAATTCCTGGCCCTGTTGCTGACTATCTGTGTGACCTTGGACAAGTCACTCAATTTTTCTGTTCCTTAGTTTTACCATCATTAGAATAATAAATATAATTGTTGTTGTTTAGTTGTTTCCAATTCTTCATGACCCCATTTGGGGTTTTCTTGGCAAAGTCACCGGAGTGGTTTGCCATTTCCTTCTCCAGCCCATTTTACAGATGAGGAAACTGAGACAGAGTTAAGTGATTTGCCCAGGGTCACACAACTAGCATCTGAGGCCAGATTTGAACTCAGGAAGATGAATCTTCCTGACTCCAAGCCTGGCACTGTGCCACCTAGTTGTCCCAAGTATAATAATAGCATCTTACATATACATAACACTATGGTTTATAAGGGACTCTCTTCACAGTAATGCCATGAGATACTGTTGTGCCCACTTTTTAGATGAGAAAGCTGAGGCACAGACAGTGCCTGGTTCACATTTATGTAGCTAACAAGTGGTGGAGCTGGGGCCAGGCCTCAGAGGTTTCCCCTCCTGGGCATTGCACCTGTCTACCATGCCTCAATACCCGTTCTTTTCATTTTAGTTGTGGAGATAAAAGGAGACAAAGATGAGGGAGCACTTTGAAAATCACAGAGCTACAAAGGCTGATGTCATTCTTTAGGTTGTGTGAAGGGAGCAGGACTCAGAAAACCCACCGGCCCCAAGATGGCCCGTGGGCTCCTCCTGCTATTGTGGGAGGGTCTCTCAGTGCCCATCTGTCAGATTCCTTCAGGACTATGTCTCCCCCCACCCCCACCCTGAACAAACCCCTTCTGATGAGCTCCCTGGGCTGCTGGGACTTCCTCCCCCTTCATAATTACACTGTTTATTCCCAGAGACCATGGTAAGGAATAATAATGACTCAGCTGTGGGACTCCATTTTGGGTGGCGAGTGGGCGAGAATGAATGGAGAGGCCTCTCCTTCCTGGCCCCTCTGAACTGCCCCGACGCTGAGCTGGGGTTGACAAAGCCACCTCACAGATGGGCCTCAGATTCCTCCTCTCCCCCAGGAAACTCCCAAATCCAGATGTCCTGGCATGGCGTGGATGGAACATCCCTCCCGTCCTTTGTCGTTTGGTGCTCTCTCTCAGCTTGCTGAATGCTTCCTTCCACCAGAGATCATTTCCTGCTCCTGGCGCCAAGTCAGGGAGTGCACCATTCAGGCTTAGATTCCCGTCTAGTCTTCTTCCTAGTTCTCCGAGGGCGGGGACCGTATTTCACCTCAACCTCCTATCTCCAATAGCATCTAGTACCAGGTTCTGTTAATAAGGAGTGAATAATAATGATGGTAACAATGACTGATGTATGAGAGGCAGTGGAGGACAGCGGAAAGAATACTGCTTTGGAGTGAGAGGATCTGGATTCAAATCCTGCCTTTCCTACTTCTACCTGCATAACCTTGGCCAAGCTATTTGACATCTTTGGGCCCAGTTTTCTCATCTGTAAAATAAAGAGGTCAGGCTGGATTTCCTCTAAGGTCTCTCCCAGCTCCAGTCTTTGATCTTGACCCTTCAATTTGAATGGCCACTTAAATTTGGCAAAGCCCTTTACATACAAGAATGTAATTTGAACCTCACAGACACTCAGCGAGGTAGGTAGGATAGGTATTGTTACAGACATTTTGTAGATTAGGAAACTGAGTTTTAAAGAGGTTAATTGTATTATTATCTATGGTCACAGATTAAATACCATGTTCACATTAAGTCACATGGTCACACGTGAAGTGTCAGAGGCAGGATTTGAACCCAGGTCTTCCTGAATCCCAGTCCAGTATTGAGTCAATTCTGACGTGCCACTCAGTAGGGTAATTAATAATTTGTGTGTCTATTATGGCTGCTGCAGCTTTTGCTCCAATATATCTTATAGACTGGTGCTTAGATGAATTAAGGGGCAGCCATAAGGTGGCGCCATAGTATATAGGTCAGGAGTCAAGAAGACTCCTCTTCCTGAGTTCAAATCTGGCCTCAGACACTTACTAGCTGTGTGACCCTGGGTGAGTCACTTCACCCTGTTTGCCTCAGTTTCCTCATCTGTAAAATGAGAGGGAGAAGGAAATGGCAAATCACTCCAGTATATTTGCCAAGAAAATCCCAAATGGGGTCACAGACACTCAGACACCACTGAAAATGACTCAACAATAAGATGAACCAAATCTATCATTTGGACTGGTTCAGGAGGATGGAAGAGAAAACTTCCAAAGCTTCTTTCTAGTCCCAACGTTGACATGGAAGGTGAGTGGAGAGGGCGGAGTCTTGTTAAGACAGTCATGATCAACCTCGTATCCTTTAATTCAGTTCATTAGATGATTAGTAAGTCACTACTGCGCCCCAAACACTGTCTTGAACTCTAGGGGAGATATAAAATTTAGAATCAATAGATTGACCAACATTTATTAAGTGTCTTCCATGTTCAAGGTGCCATGATAGGCAATGGGATTTTAAGAGATGGGGGCAAAGAGGGAATTCATTCTAGGGATGGAAGAGAGCCAACATAAAAGCATGAAGCTGGATGGAATATCATGTATGAGGAACAGAAAGGAGGATGGTTTGACTGGACCCAGAAGTGGATAGAAATGATAATAATAATAATAATGATAGCTAGCATTTATATGGTACTTTAAGGTTTGCAAAGTATATATTCCTCACAACAACCCTGTGAGCTAGGTGCTATTATTATCCCCATTTTACAGATGAGGAAACTGAGGTGATGTGAGAGGTTAAGTGACTTACCCAAGGTCATATAGCTAGTAGGGAAGGCAGGATTCTAACCCAAGTATTTCTGACTCCAAGCCCAACACTACCCACTAAGCCACCTGGCTGCATCCCTATCTGTGAATGGGGAGTCATGTATAAAAGAGCTGGAAAGATAGGTTTGGATCAGCTTGTGAAGCAGGACCATCTATATATTTGATTCTGTTAAGTGATAGGGAGCTACTGGCGTTGTTGAGTAGGAGGATAGAATGGTCAAAAGAGATCCAGTCCCTGCTGTATGGAGCTTAAAAACGGGGGTGTGTGATGCATACAAAAATGGCTGCCCATCAATTAATAAGCATTTATTAAGCATCTGCTGCATACCAGGAACTGTGCTGGGCACTGGCAAAGTACAGAGACAAAAAAGGGAAACAGTCCTTGCTTTTAAGAGGCTTGTCTTCTATGGGGGAGACAGCATGCACTTCTATAAGTATATGAAAAATAAATATATACGGAATATAAAATAAATAAATGGTAATTAAGTGGAGAGGGAAGGCACTGGCCGTGGTGGCAGAGGGGTCAGGAGAGGCTTCATGGAGAAGACGGTGTCTGAGCTGCCAAGAAGACAACATGTGCAGGCTGGAGAGGAGACGGGAGAGAGAAAGGGAAGAGAAAGTTGGGATCAGAGTCACGTCAACACACGGAAAACACCAGGGTGAAGCTGATGTAGCTGAACAAAGCCAGAAACCACAGGGCAAGCTCCCAGCACCAGACCAGACACTTTCGCAGTGGCACAAGGGCTCTTTCCCCCAACAAGCATGCCTTGGCTGTCGAGTCTGAGGTTGTGTCTGGCAGGTAGACAAGATCCCAAGTGTTCTTCTTAGATTTACCTTCCTCTGTCACCTCTTCCCTTCTTTCCAGGATGTCCATAGCCCCTGCTTTCTTTCCTTCTTCCTTTCAAACTCTTCTCCCAACCCTATCCCTGGCCACTCAGAGACCATGCACGTATTGAAGGGCCTGGCTAAACACATATTGTGGGGTGCTCTTCTCCCCTAACCAACGCTGCCAGGGGCCCTTTCCCTGTCCCCTCTACTGGCCGGACATTGACCCTCCAGGTACCCTTCCCTTTGCACAAATGAGCGCCCACATCACTTGGATGAACAGGTTGTCACTAACTGCAATCCTTCCAGTATGATGGAGTATCTTGAGGCATTATCATTTACTCCTCTATTTGGCCCTCCAGACCACGGGATGCTGCCATCTGATGTGCTGAGGTACTCTAATGTCCTCTGGGCTTTGCCATCTGCTTCTCTGTTGTACATTTCTGGATCTTTCCATCCATCCTGCAGTTGAACTCTCTTATTTTACAATACCTTCTTATGAAAATTAGTTCATGTTAAGTCTCTGATTCCTAGAAGCTTAAGGTCTACTTGGTTCCCTCCTCTCTTTGGCTTTAGGAAGTTTATTTTTGACAAAACGTTATGAGTTCAGTTACGGTTTGAGCCTCTAGTTAGGGAAATTCCTAACAGAGGTTGGGCTTTCTGCCTAACTTTACATTTATATCTATCTCCAGTTAACCCCTGGCCTCTTTGTGGTTGAGGCAAAATTCAGTTTACTGGAAATGTTTTGTTAAGTAAACAGCAGATAGACAGGCAAGGTCAGGGGAAGCTGGGGAAAGAGCAGATGTTTTCTACAGACTCCCCTTAGCCCAGGACTTCCACTCCTAGATGCCTATAGGGCTGATGACCCTAACTTGAAATTGCCTTTTTCTGCCACAGCTCAGAACTATTTTTGTTCCTTAGGGGTATGTTGGAATGCCACTCTTACTCCATCCTCTTGAATTAATATGGTTCTTACTAGTTTGGTAATACATGGAAGACCTCTGAGGATGGCCAAGTTCCCTCAGCCTATCTGAACCCTATTCTTCTGCAATGTCTTATAGTTTGAAGGACTTTTCTACACTTAGTCTAATGGTAGTGGGAATGATTGATCATCTTATCAATTATTTTAAATGAGATGGGGTTGATTAAAGCAATCACTTCATCCTTATACAGTGTGCTTAACCACCTTGGCAAACTACTCCATTATCTTCTCCAAGAAAACCCCAAATGGGGTCATGAAGAGTTGGGACACGACTGAAATGGCTGAACAACATAAAAACCCTCTTAGAATGTGAGCTGCTTGAAAGCAAGAAACCATGTCTGATTTTCTGTTTGTATCTTCTTTGCTTGACACATAGTAAGCTCTTTTTCATTCATTTATTCTCTCATTCGTTCTTTCATTTGTTCAAATGTCAGGATCATATGACCTGCTGGGATATCTTTACTTTAAATTTAATCAATCAACAAGCATGCCTCAAGTGCCTACCACATACCAATCTCATAACCACAATCACACAATCTCAATCCCTCATTGTGCAATGGCATTGGCACAGGAGCCCTGGGAGATTAAGTCAGTAGAATATTGGTATTAATGCCTAGACTTCTTTACCCAACTAGGCTTGGGAAAGAAACATACTAACTTGTCCCTGACAATCCGTGACCTTTCACACTACCAAATAATACATGATAAGTACATGAGAGGAACAGAGGAATGCTATATGAGGTGTGTTTTGTAGTGGAGAGGCATCACAGAGGACTTCAGGTAGAGAGAACATTTGAGTTGACCTTAAAAGAATATATTAGAACTCAGTAGGCAGAGGGGAAGAAGAGACATTCCAATCATAGAGAAATAGAGCAAAAAAACAAAGGTAAGAAAGTGTGGCGTATGGGGTGGGGACAGGGATGTCCAATAATCCACTTTGGCTAGAGCATTCCCTCTTAGTGGAGGGAATGTGTTATCTTCGTGACCTTGGGGAAGTCACTTAATCTTTTAGGGTCCTAGTTTAGTTCAGTAGCATGACTTTTCTATGCATTAGGAAAACTAGCTGGGCACAATTATGGTTGATAGATTTAGGGGTTCGGTATGGATAGACTGGAGGTACAAAGATATGTTCCTATTACAGTAGCTCAGAAAGGTCATAATGATGACCTGTACTAGTGGGGTGATAGGGGAAATAGAGGGAGCTATGTGATGCAGCGGCTAGAATGCTGAGTGTAGACTCAGGAAAACCTGAGTTCAAATTCCACCTTTGACATGTACTAATTTTGAAACTTTAGATGACTCACTTATCGCTGCCTCAGTTTTCTTAACTGCAGAATGGGGATAATAATAGTACATACCTCCCAGGGTTGTTGTAAGGATCAAATGAGATAATATTTGTAAAGCACTTAGCACAGTGCCTGGGACATAGTAGGTGCTACATAAATGTTAGCTATTATTATTGTTACTTTTAGTTCCACATTCTCTCCCTCCCTCCACCCTGTCCCACCCATTAAGAAAGTATTGTTAGATTATTATTAAAGAGAAGAGGTGATAGATGTAAAAGAAATTGATGATGTTGAATTAATGGAATTTAGAGGTACAGTATAAAGAATTTGTTGTTGTTCAGTTGTTTTTCAGTCATGTTTGACTCTTTGTGACTTCATTTGAGGTTTTCTTGGCAAAGACACTGGAGTGGTTTGCCATTTTCTTCTTGAGCTCATTTTACAGTTGAGGAAACTGAGGCAAATAGGGTTAAATGGCTTGCCCAGGGTTACATATCTAGTAAGTATATGAGGCCAGATTTGAACTCAGAAAGATCAGTCTTCTTGACTCCAGGCACTCTAACCACTGAGTCATGTAGGTGCCCTTTACAAAGAATACTGGATCTAAACTCATAGAATCTGGATTTAAATTCTAGCTGTGATTTACTCTGTTACCTTGGGCAAGTCATTTGTAAAACATAAAGAAGTAAAATGAAGAAGCAGGGCTAGATTATCTCTAAGGGCCCTACCAGCTCTAAATTGTGGAATTCAGGTTAACATCAAGCTAAGGAGAGAGATAGAAGAGTCAGACCTAATGTCCCTCTGAGGAGGTGGAGAAAGTTTAAAAAAAAAAAAAAAGATGGGGCTGAGAGGTTTAGCAGAACAGAGGAGGGTAGATGAGGGCACTTCTTCCTGTTTACTTTTTAACATATTTTTTCTATATTTATATGTGGACATATTGTTTCCCTGGTAGGCCCTAAGCTCCTTGAATGCAGGATCTGTTTCAGTTTTGTTTTTGTGTCTCCAGAAATTGTAGCAATGGGCCTGCCCCATAGTAGGCATTAAATTAATGCTGATTGGTTTATTTATTGTTTGATGACCTCTGTTAGGGGCAGGCCTGCCTCAATCTGACAGTTCAGATTTAAATTTGGGGCAAAACGAGGCTCTCGTATGTCATCAAACAGCTAACTTATCCCTAACACAGATGAAGCCACCTTTGCCTCCATGTAGTCAGTAGGGCAGGATATTGTAACTCTTGTAGTCTTGGGACTTACACCAAGTCTGAAGGGCACCGACCCCGTGTGGGTAGGCTATTTTATTTCCTCAGGTGACCAGGAAGCCGTGTCAATACAGTTAGAGGCAAGCTATTAGGAAGCTGCCCCAAGGGAGGTACAGCTTGACCTGTGTCCCACCCTGGGGACAGTTGGGTCCCAGCTTTGCCACTCTACAAAGAAAACCTAGCTTAACCCACTTTGGGTGTGAGGTGGGGATCCTTGGGAAATATTGGTCCTATCACAGCCTCAGTTTTCTCAGCAAGGGTGGTAGGCTGAGACACTAATTGAAAGGTGAGGCTGCATTTGGAGTTTGAGGAGAAGGAAAAGGGTCTACAACCATCAATGGAAAATGTGTCAGAGGTCCTCTGAACCAGCTTCCCTGACTTTGGAGCCACCGTTTCTTCCACTGTAGTTCAATCCTGTCCAATTCAGTTAAGCACCTTCTACGTGCATACTGTGCTAGGTGTAGAGTCTAAAAACAAAAGCAAAAACAGTTCCTGCCCTCAAGAAGCTTACGTTGTCTTGGGGAAAATAACATGAATTTATATTCTAGACTTATATAATAATAGCTAACCCTTTTATAGTGTTTACTATGTGCAAGGCATTGTAGTAAGTGCTAGATAAAGAAAAACTATGTACAAAATAATACAAGGCAATTGAGGGGGAGGGAATAGGAAATCAGTAAGAAGTGGCACGTCATCTGAGCCTTGAATGGAGCTATGAATTCCAACTATGAATTACAAGAGGTGGAGGGAAGGAGGGAGAGCGTTCCAAGTGAGGAATGTTGTACAAAGCCTGTACGAAGGAATTTAAAAGTCTTGTGAGGGGACAGCAAAACAGGTCAATTTGGCTGGATCAGGGGTGGGGGGATTTAGTTGTATAGTTTACTTGTTTATATTGATATCTATATATAGATATATATCGATATATATCTACATACAGATATATATTGATATATATCTATATTGATGTTGGAAACTTTATTTTTACCTTGTCTAATAGCAAGATAACAATTCTCACTTTTTTTGATTCGCCTGATGCATAGTAAAATGTGTTCTAGCCTCTCGTTTTGATTTTATGTGTCTTTTCATCTTACATGTATTTCTTGGATATACCAGATTATGGGATTTTGTCTTCTTATTCATTCTACTTTTGTTTTATTGGATTGTTTAGTCCATTCATATTTAAAGTTATATGATTTAGTCTTGAGTTTTTCTTCCATTTGTTTCTTTAGCAATTTTTTTCTTGATTGATAAAATAATGCTTTTATTTACAGTTTATTTTTAAAATGTTCCATTTGCCTCTAAGCTCTTTCTTCTGTGTATTTTTTGAAAATTTTATTATAAACTTAAACATCAACAGGCATGAACATTCCAACATACAAATTCTAGGATATTGAATATGAAACATAATATGAAACTATGAACTTCTGTTCAATACTGTTTCGTTTTTTTTAAGTGCATGCTAAATTTAACATCATGCTAACAAAACTGCATTGCTTGTCTGTGCCCCCTTTTGAATATCCTTCCATTCTCTTCTGTATATTTGTTAATGTTTCAGGGCTGTTCTCTTCTTTTTCTTTTTCTTTTTCTGTTGAATTCCTATCACTTACCATCGATTCCTTTCCTCCCCAAAAAAGAACCCCTCTCTTATATTCCATAAGCACTATATAGTTTAAAGCAAAACAGGTCATCACATTAGTTATGTTTTTAAGTGGATGTCTCATTCTGTATTTCTGGTCTGTTACCACTTCACCAAGAGGTAGGAAGCATGCTTTATCATCCCTCTTCTAGAATGAGAGCTCTGAAGTCTTTCCTATAAATTGTTCATTTGGTTCTAGGCTCACCTCACTTTGCATCACTTCATACAAATCTTCCCTGGTTTTTCTGAAGCAATCATAGTCATCATTTCTTATGGTGCAATAATATTCCTTTGTATTTGTATCTCACAACTTGTTCAAGCCATTCACCTAATTGATAGGCACTCCCTTTCTTTGCTACAACAAAGTACTCCTATCCATCTTTTTGGTACACGTAGGCAGCAGGTGGAGCTAGAAAGCAAGGTAAGCTGAGCTACTGAAACACAAAGGGTGGGGAGGTATGGCTTTCTTTTAATTCCTTATCCATCAGAGTTTACTTTTTGTTGTTCTATTAGTAAGAGCATATTTTATTAAATTTTTAAAAAATCAATTAACAGAAAGTCTATTTTATTCCTCTAATGGAAAAAGAAAAAAAAAAAGAAGACCCTTGTAACAAACATGCATATTCAAACAAAACAAATTTCCATACTGTCCATGTCCAAAAAAATGCAGGGTGTCCCAAAAGTCTGCAAAAGAGTGCAGGTTCAAACTTTACTAGCTATTAAGCTTGGCTTATAGTTATTTTAAGTTCTAATTGCTTAAAACTGTACCCAGACTTTTAGGACACTCCATGTATGTCTCATTCTTTACCCTAAGCTGTCACCTCTTTATCAGGAGGTGGGTAGTTTGTTTCATCATGGGTCCTCCGGGATTTTGTTTAATCCTTGCATTGATTAGATTTCTTTCAAAGTTATTTGTCTTTAAATGTTGCTATTACTGTAATAAATTGCTATGGTTCTGTTCACTTCACTCTGTTTTCGTTCATATAAATCTTCTTAGTCTTCACTTCATATTGACCTCTCTAAAACTGTTCCTTTCATCAAGAAGGTTTTCTTTCCAACCCAACCAGCCAAGAATCACTGTAATTGGTTTCAAAATTAAAGTATGCTTACCCGCACTTTGCATCTTGCAGCCTGCCACTCGGTGACTCATGCTTGTGGAGCGTCTGAATCCTGAATTTATATTCTAGACATATAATAATAGCTAATCCTTTTGTAGTGCTTACTATGTGCCAGGCACTGTGCTAAGTGCTTTATAATTATAATCTCATTTGATTCTTACAAGAACCCTAGGAGTATTGTTAAGGAAACTGAGTCTGGAGAGAGGTTAAGTCACTTGGCCCTTGGGTCACACAGTTAGTAAGTATCTGAGGCTAGATTTGAACTCATGTCTTGAAGACTCCAGGCCTAGCATCCTATCCAGTGTACTACCAAGCTGTTCCATATAGGCTAGCACCACTCTTCTTCTCCTTTACCCTAATAGCTCTAGCCCCTCCATCAGCTCCCAATATCAAACTTTTCCTCTCTCTGGAATAAAGAACTCTTTTTCTTTTATCCTCCTCTATTTGTAAGCCTTAATACGCACACACACATGCACACACACACACATGCGCGCACACACACACGCACACACACACACACATACACAGCTTAGCATTTCTGCAAACCAATAGAGTTTTACAGTTGAGATCTAAATAGAAACCAGCAGATGAGGAACCAACAAACTTGCCCACTTGGCTAACCAGAAAAAGGGAAGCACAGAGTTGCTAGGTGGGGAAAGATCCCAGATCTGCCCCTTGTGGGCTAGTTCTCACTACCTGGGAAGTACAGATTTTTGGCTATTGTGTTTCTGATGTGTGACTGCAACAGGAATAGTTCAAATCTTCTGAGAAGATGGTCATGTAGAATTCTCCCTGCATATTTATACTGGGCTAGAACCAATGACCATATTTTACATAACTGTAACTTCGAATAATACGAATTCAGATGTATATGACCACTTAAGGGGATTCATTTTTCTCATAATTGGGACCTAGATATGTTGTCACTGAATTCTGATGACTGTGGAGAAGAGAGTGGGGCTAATGACTTTGCACAGCTCTGCCTCACTTAAATCCACCTCACTTGCAAGTCAAGCCATCACTCTCCTGATGTCACTGGTCCTCTTCCAGAATGAAGGACGAACAATTGTGACCTGGCTGTAGTTCCAAATTGCTTCCCAGAATAGTTCAACCAATTCACAAATCCACTAATAGTGCATGAGTGTGCCCATCCTTTGGCAGTCCTTCTAACAATTGTCATTTTCTTCTCTTTTTTTTTTCACTTTTGTCTGGCTTATGGATGTGGATAGCTCCTGTGTGTTTTTCCAATTTTTGTTACTGTTCTTTTTTTTTTTAACATGGGTGTAGTCAGTTTTCATGTTGTTGCTCTGAAAGTGCTTTTGTCATTCTGTATTACTACATGTCTTCCCACATTTCTTTGTATCTGTCATATTTGTCAAGTACTTCTGATTTCATCAGCATGAGAACTGCTTCTATTGATACAGATTTGCAACCTTTTGATAACATTTTGTAGAGAGTCACCTTAAGGCTCAAAAAGTCCATCTCAAGTCACATAGCTAGTAAATGTCAAAGGCAGAATTTGAACCCAGGTCTTCCTGACCGTTACTCTTTCCATTTGGCCCTGTCATTTCTTATGATATCATGATTTTCATTATACTTTCATGCCATAGTTTGTTTAACCATTCCCCAATTGTTGGGCAAACGGGCTATTTCTAGGTTCTTTTTTTTAAAGCCATTATATTTACTATAAATATTTTCTCACAGATAGGTCTTTTTTTCCCCTGTCAATTACATCCTTAGGATACAGTCCCAGAGTTAATCTCTCTGGATTTTGTTGAGCCCATTATCCTTTTTCTTAAACCTTCCCTAACCCTTCTGATATTGCTATTTCTGTCAGGGCTGCTATCATATACTCAGCCACTCATGTTCATAATCTTGTGATTTAGTTGACTCTTCCTCTCGCTCATCTCTTAAGTATAATCAGTTAACAAATCCCATTGACTGCATGCACCACATTACTTCAATTCATCCCTTCCTCTATTGCTATCACCCTATTACAGGCCCTTATTACTAGCTACTTGAGTATTGCAGCAGTTTCCTTATTAGGACTGCTTCAACCCATCTTTCATACATCCGCCAGAATTATCTTTCTTATGCACAGGGCTAATGCATGGCCCTCCTCTGCTCAGAAAACTTCACTGGAAAAGGCATCAGAACTAAAATACAATGACCAATTCTAGTTCCTAGGGACAAATGAAGAAATGCACCTCCTTCCTTTCTGGGGTGAGGAGAGGGACTACAGGTATGGAAATGTTGCATATATGGCCACAGTGACTTGGCTTAACTGTTTTTCTTTGTTACAAGGGAGTGATTTATGAGGAGGGAGGCATAGATTAGGAAGTAACTGTGGTGCAAAATACATAGTGTCAAACTTAAAACAACAACAACAACAACAACAACAGTAAAATACATTAGTGGCTCCCTATTGGCTGCCAAATAAATTTGAATTCTGTCCTGAAACTATTCCACCTTCTCAGGGTTTATGCCTCCTTAGAGACAGGTGGGTTGTGCAGTGGTTAGAACCCTAGGAAAAGCTTAAAAACAGGAAAACTTGAGCTCAAATCCTGCCTTAGATACTTACTAGCTTTTGTGATCCTGGGCAAACCACTTAACATCTGAGCTTCATTTTCCTTACCTATAAAAATGAACAGGTTAAATTAGGTGGTCTCTAAGGCCCCTTCTAGCTCTAAATCTATGATCTGATGGTCCTTTGCACGCATAAGCCAAACTGGGCTACTCTCTGCTTCCCAGCACAGTTGGTATTTTCTTGTCTCTCTCCATCTTTGCCATTTCCCAGGTCAACCATGTCTTCCTTCTCCTCCTTCCCCTGCTAAGTTCCTACCTGTCTGTCAAAGCTCAACTCAAAAGGTTGCTCAACTGTAAAGCTGCCCCCATGACACCCCTCCCCCTCACCTTCCCTGTTAGACCTCATGTAGCACTTTATTTTTAAACTCTGTATTATCATTTAATACTTTATATTATGGTTATCTGTTTGGGTGTTTTATTCCCTTTCTAATCTGTAAATTTCCTGAGGGCAAAGATCATGTCTAATGTAAACTTTGTATATCTTTCAGCACCTAGCACATTGCTATTCATACACCTGATGTTTAGTAAGTGCTTGTTGAATGAGTGAAGGAGTGAGTGAATGAATGATTACAGGTGATTTTACTTCATATTTTAAAGGGATAGCATTTTGGGGCACTGGATGAAGCTCCAAATGCAGGATAAAGTTCATAGAAAAGAATTACTTAGAGCCTAATATTATACACCCCCAAGTCCTAGTACTTTCTGCATTAAGAGGTACCATGAGTACTGATGTGGGAAGTGTTGGTGGCTAGTAGATTCAAATCAGCTATCTACAAGGATACTGTAAAAATCAGGCTACATTTGTGAATATTACATTCAAATAGTGCTCTTTTATTCAGAATCTCAAAGTGCTTAGCCAGAAGAAAATGGAAGAAAACAGGCATTTATTAAATGGTTACTGTGTGCCAGGTACTATCCTAAGTGCTTTACAGATATTATCTCTTTTGATCCTCCTAACAGCTCTGGGAGGTAGGTGCTTTTATGATTCTCATTTTACAGTTGAGGAAACCAAGGTGGACAGAAGTTAAATGACTTGCCTAGGATCACTCAGCTAGTTAAGTTTGAGGTTGGATTTGCAGTCTTCCTGACTGTAGGCTCAGTGCTCTATTTACTATGTCCAACAGCCTCTACAGCACAACTGCAGGGGAGTCTTTTGATGACAGTGACGTTAGGGAATGGGATATTACCCATTTTATATTAATACCTTGTATTTGTAAACTCTTTTACAAAGTGGTTTCATATCCATTCATCTCATTTGTTATTCAAAGTGACCTTAAGAAGTAGGCAAGATAGCTATTATTATCCCCATTTGATTGATTAGAAAAGTGAGGCACAGTAACTGACTCAAGGTCATGCAACCAGTAAGTGGCAGAACTAGGATTAGCACCCAAGCCTTCTGAATCCACTTTTATTGCACAATGCCACAATGCATCCTTCATTTGTGGGCCCATACTTTGGCTTCTGACGATTCTCTAATTGTACCAGTTTTGTTCCTAGAACATTGCTTGGTTTAACATTGAATATTAATTTGTCTATAGATGAAAGGAACTTTAAGAGTAACCTAATTCGCCATTCATTTTGTAGATGAGGAGACTGAGGCCCAGGGATATTAAATGACTTGCCTAAAGTCATAGAAGTAATAAGTGTCAGGAGGAAGGGGCAGGAATTTTGGACCCTCTGATTCCAGAGCCATGCTCTGTCCACTGTACCACATTGTCTCATGATATCTTCGTCCCCAGGCTTTTACATAATACTTTCTTTTTGAGCTTGGCTTTTTAATGGATTCAACATTCCCCCCCCCCCCCCACCACTAGTCAAACCTCTTAATTCCTGCTTTTCCTACAGTGCCCCCCAGTTGCTTCTCAGCACCTTTTTTTTTTGCCAGATGTTCCTGTGTTTCTCCTTCTTCCCACCACTCTCACACCCTTTCAGAATTTAGTTCTCAGGTCACATGGCTAGTGCGATGGAGAACTAGACATTTTCTTTGATCCCTATGACCTCTCAAAAACTACCCAACATAAGAATTATGTGCAAGAGGTGAAGAAATTGCATTTATCACCAATTGCCTAAGACAGAATTATAGTACTTCCTTCTAAGGAGGATGTTATCACTGTGGGCTGGAGTGATCAGGTAAGACTTTATCCCCAGAGGATGTGCCATTGAAGGAACACTGAGTTTGGAGTCAGGACCTGAGTTTGAATCTGATTTTGTCTTTTACTTTGGACGAAGCACTTCACCTCTTTTAAAATTTAGTCTCCTTGTCTGTAAAACAAGGGACTTATGATCTCTATGGTTCCTTCTAATCATAATTTTATGATCCTACTTGGAAACTAGGCATTAAAAGATGGGCAGGTATTACATATTACTTTAAGGTTTGCAGAGTACTTTGCAAATATTATATCCTTTTATAGGACTTTGATAGGCAGAAATAGGGTGGGGGAAGGCCAAAGTACTCATTGTAGACCAGTCTGGCTTGAGAGGAGGATTTGTAAAGTTGAGTAGAAGAAGATAAGGAAGACTAGAAACATAGGTTAGGACTAGGTCATTCAGAGTCTTCAATAAATTAACCAGCATTTATCATCAGCATTGTACTAGGTACTAGTAATGCAAAGACAGAAAAAACATGGTCCCCACCCTCAAGGAATTTATGTAACCTGTACTTCCATAAGATTATACAAAATAAATATAAAGCAATTGGGGTGGGGGATTGGGGGGCAGCTGGGAGAATTGGGAAAATTTTTATGTAGAAGAGGGTGCTTGAGTTGAAGGAAAGCAGGGACTCAGAGTTAGAGTTAGAGTTAGAGATGAGGGAGTGCGTTCCAAGCAAGGCCCATGTAACGGCCTGCTGACAGGAGATTAAGTGTGTGTGAGCAAGGCTAGTTTGGCTAGACTGAAGAGTGTATGAAGGGGAGTAATGCTTCACATCCCGTTTATATAGTTGTCCCCTCTGGGCATCTTTCCATCCATCCTGCTGCTGCCCCACTTCTCCTTATCTGGAACAACACTCTCTAGAGGAGATCTCTAGAGAACATACTTCCTCTCGCCTTTTCCTCCTAAAAGCCAATACACTTAGCTTTGTAACTCCTGTCTTTGGGCTAAGTTGAATGAGTGCAAATCTACCTAACACACTGAACCTAGACATTCAGATTCATGATTCACATCCTATCCACCCTAGACATTTTGCCATATTCCCTGATGCTGAATGGATACCCTCTCATATACCATTCCTATCCTCCTTCCCCACCCCCACCCTGACCCCAGCCTCACTTCTGGACCCACTTCCCACCTCTTGCTGTGGAAACAGGAACTAAATCAATACTATTATTTTTCCAGGAACTATGCTAGGCTTCTAGAAAGTATTTGACTGTTTATTACTCTGTAGCTGCACTCATCATCCCTATGATTCTCTGTATAAAAACTCTCTTCCCTGGCCACCACTCCCCTTTATGTGTTTTCTCCCATTTTAAAATATGTTTCTTAAGGGTAGGGACTTTCTCACTTATGTATTTGCATTCCTAGGACCTAGTATAGTACGTGACACATGTTAGGTTGTTAATAAATGCTTTTTCATTCATTCAGTAAGGCTGGAAAGGTATATTGGAGCCAAGTTGTGAAGGGCTTTAAATGCCAAATAGTGAAGATTATAATTGATCCTAGAAGTAATAGGATCTTGGGAGTTTAGTGAGGAGAGAGTGGCATGATCAGACTTGTGCTTTAGCCATGTGTTTCAATAGCTGTGAGGAGGATGGGTTTCACAGTGTTGGCACCTGAGGCAAGAAACCCAATTAAGAGGCTCTTGGAGTATAGCTCAGCTACGATGTGAGGATAGCCTGAACTAGAGGCGGGTGGTAGTGGCTATGTGAGTGGAGAGAAGGCAATGAATAAAAGGGAAGTTGTGGAGATAGAATCGACAGAACTTGGATATTTATGGTGAGGGAGAATGAAGAATTGATGTTGCAAAACTGAATGATTGGAAGGTTAGTTGTGCCCCCAACAGAAATGGGAGAACTTGGAAGGTCAGAGGGGGATGGCTAATTGGTGATGTATAAGTAGAGTTCAAGAAAGAAATGAGGGCTGGATAGATAGTTTTGGGAGTTACCTGCACAAAAATAATCATTGAACCAATGAGAACTAATGAAGAGAGAGAGAGAGAGAGAGAGAGAGAGAACAGAACAAAACTGCAGTTATCGGGGTAAGGCATGAGCAAAAGGAAACTAAGAAGGAGCAATTGGGCAGATAAGAGGAGAACAAAACACTATAACCAAAAGAAGAGAGTGGTCAACAGTGTCTCATGCTCCAGAGAAGGATGAAGATTAGATGATTGAGAGAGATCATTGGAGAGGGCAGTTTCAGTTGAATTAAGGTCATATGTCAGATTACAGAGAGAGAAGAGGAAGGGGAGGTGAGTGCAGAAAACTTTTTTTTCTAAGAATTTGGCTGAGAAAGGGAGGAGATGATAGACTGACAGGATAGTAGGAGCAAGTAAAATTTTTTTTAAAGATAGGGAAGATTGGGGCTGCTAGGTGGCACAGTGAATAGAGCTTCCAGCCTTGGGAGTCAGGAGGACCTGAGTTCAAATCCGGTCTCAGACACTTGACACTTAACTAGCTGTGTGACCCTAGGCAAGTCACTGAACCCCAATTGCCTCACCAAAAAGCAAAAACAAAACAAAATTTAAAAAAGATAGGTAAGATCTGGGCATGTTTGTAGGCATCAAGGAAGGAACCAGTAGATGGGAATAGATTGGAGACTGCAGAGAGAGAGAGAGAGAGAGAGAGAGAATGAAGGAATGATTGTGTGGGTAACTTGCTAGAAGAGATGGCATAGGATGGGATGAAAGGAACATGTAATGTTAAGAACCACCTTTTCATTTCTCTAGTAATGAAATAACTAATTGCTGTCTTCATTACTACTCTTTACTTCATGGTGTATGTTATCTAATATCCAAATAGTATCTAAGTGGGACTGGAAGATGATGTTGAAGGGTTTTGAGATATCAGGAAGGGTAGGCAAGCTCACAGCAAATGGATACTATTTTCTCAGCAAAATATAAGGAGACAAGTTCCCCTTCTGAGAGGGTGTGGGGAAGAGGTGGCATGGGAGGTTTAAGAGAGGGGACGGTTTAAATGGCCACTCTGATGAGTGGGATTAAAAACAATTAGGAAGAAATAAATTAGGAAGGAGTACTACTTTGCCATAGTGAGGGCACAGTTGAGTAGGATAACATAACTTGGTAGTGAATCAAGTCAACATGACTATGGCTTCTTCCAGTTTTATTTAGCATCATAAGAGTAAGGATAGAAGAGGCATGGTTGCCAGAGGACAACAGGGCAAGGAATTTGAAAGAAGAAGATTATGTCAAGTAGAAATGGTTAACTTTAAGGTCAATGTTTGGAAGGGAGGAAGGTGAAAACCACAGCAGGGATGATAGCATGGTAGAATACTAAGGGTTAGAGGAGCTAGACTGGAGGTCATGGTGATAAGGATGAAGAATAGGATTTGTAGGAATGAGGCACAGGGAGAGATGGAATGATAGGAGGTTATGATCAAATAAAAGAATTTCAAAATTACTAATCTTGAAAATAGAGTACCTGTTGGTGAGCGGGAAAACAAATTTATGGCCATTTCTATGTATGGCTTAGGTATCGTTAAGGAATAGATAAAGTAGATTAAGGAGCTAAAAAGAGTTGAGTAGATTGAGGAACTGGAAGTTTAGGTGTTTGAGGAAACATCCACATGGATATTGAAGTCCCCTAGTATGAGGTCAGGAGTTGAGGTAGAAAGGAAGAAGTGAGCAAGGCACTGAATTCCATGAAAAAGAATAATTTTGAGAGTCAGTAGATAATTGTAACCAATTCATGATTTCTTTTTAGGATAATATATTCCATTACATTCATGTACTACAATTTGCTCAACCTTTCTCCAGTGGAAAGTTACCCCTTTGTTTCCAGTTTACTGCAAAAAAGGCATTGCTATAAAATTTTGTATTTATATGGGTCCTTTCCCTCTTTGGTCTCTTTGGGGTATAAGCCTACCATTGATGGCTCTAGATCCACAGGTGTGACTATTTGTATATAGTTTAAATTGCCTTGTAGAGTGGTTGAAACAATTCCCACCTCACTAGTTTACTAGTGTGTCTGTCCTCTCATAGCCTCTCCTACAATTGTCATTTTTTTTCTCATTTTGCCAATCTGATGGATATGACAGAACTTCACACTTGCTTTAATTTTAACTTTTCTTATTAGTAATTTAGAATATTTTAATATATTTGTTAATAGATTGCATTTCTTCTTTTGAGAACTGCCTGTTTGCATCCTCTGATCCTTTATTTATTGGAGAACAGTGCTTGCTTTAATATATGTAAATCCATTCTGTTTATGTCTTGGATATTATTAGACCTTTTTTCAGAAAGGTTTGCTGTAAAGATTTTTTCCTTCTGATTTTAACTGTATTGATGTTTTTATGCAAGATTTTTTAAATTTTATATAATCAATAATTTCCATTTTATCTTGTATTATTCTTTCTATTCCTTATTTGGTCAAGAATTCTTCCCCTTTTCATAAATTTATTTATGATATGACCATTTATATCTAAGTCCTGAATCCACTTGGAACTTACTGTGGTCTATATGAATGTTGGTCTAACCCTAATTTTTACCAGACTGCTTTCCAGTTTTCTCAGATTTTTTTGGTTTTGTTTTTTAATCAAATAGTAAATCCTTATACCATAGTTGGTATCCTTAGGTTTATTGAACACTATGCTTCTATGTCCATTTGCTTCAGGATGTTGTATACTTAATCTCTTCCACTGGTACCTTTCTATCTTTTAAACAATAGCAAATAGTTTTAATGGTTATATGTTTATATTATAGTTTGAGATCTGGTACTACTAAATCCTCTTTTCCACTCTTTTTCACTATTTCTCTTGAGGGTCTTTATTTTTTTGTTCCTCCAGATGAATCTCATTTTTTTCTTCATCACATAAAGTAACCCTGTGGTAGTTTGATTGAAATGATATTGTATAAGTAACCTAATGTACATATTTTCATTTTCATTTTATTAGGATGGCCCAACCACGAGCAGTTAATTGTGTTGCAATTATTTAAGTCTGTTTTTATTTCTGTAAATAATGTTTTGTAGTTATATTCATAGCTAGATGGAACAGTGGATAGAGCTCTGGAGCTGGAATCAGGATGGTCTAAGTTCAAATCCAGCCCTACACACTTACTAGCTGTGTGATTCTGGACAAGCCACTTAACTTCTGCCCGTCTGTTTTTCAACTGTAAAGTGACGATAATAATAGCACCTACTTCCCAGGGTTGTTCTGAGAGTAACTAACATTTGTAAAGCACTTTGAAAACCTTAAAGTACCATATAAATGAGTAATAATAATAATAAGTAGTAATAGTAGTATTTCCTATGTGTATCTTAGTAGCTGGACTCATAAATATATTAGACATTTCATAGTTATTTTGAATGGAATTTCTTTCTGTCTTCCTGCTCAGTTGGTCACAGAGTACAGAAAGACTGGTAATTTGTATGGGTTTCTTCTATACCCTGCTACTTTACTGAAGTTCTTAATAGTTTAATTTAATTGTTATTATTATTATTTTTTTGGTTAGGCAATGGGGTTAAGTGACTTACTCAGGGTTACACAGCTAGTAAGTGCTATGTGTCTGAGGCTGGATTTGAACTCAGGTCCTCCTGAATCTAGGGCCAGTGCTCTATCCACTGCGCCACCTAGTTGCCCCTAATTTAATTTTTAGTTGACTCTCTAGGGTTCTCTAAGTAAAATATCGTGTTGTGAGCAAAAAAGTGCTAATTTGTTTTCTCTTTTTCTTATATTTTTAAAGTGTTTTCTGGGTCTATACGATGATGAGATCCAAAAATGTATGTCTCTTTCAGCCTTTTAAGTTCATTACCTCTTTATTTCATCCTCAGTCCTCTGGACTTTTGGTTTGTCACTTCAGAGTTCTCAATCTGAGTTCTAAAGTCTTCCAAAATTATTTTCCTCCATAATGTTATTTTTATGTAAATTGTTTCTGTTCACTTCATCCTGCATCAATTGATAGAGGTCTTCTTAGTATCTTCTGAAGCTATTCATTTCATCATTTCTTATGGCAGAATAATATTCCATTGCATTCATAAACCACAATTTGTTTAGCCATTCCCCGATAAGAGGATACTTCATTAGCTTCCAATTTTTGGTTACCACAAAAAAAGCTGCTATAAACATTTTGGGACATATAGGTCCTTTTCCTCTTCCTTTTCTTTAGCAGTATAGTCCTAGTAATGGTATAGCTGGGCCAAATTATATATACATTTTCTCAAACTTTTTGGGCATGGTTTCAAATGATTTTTCAGTTCACACCTATACCAATAGTATGGCCTGTTTGTACCATAGCCTTTCGATTTGTCATTTTCCTCATATCATCTTAGCTAGTCTTATGGGTGTGAGGTGGAAACTTAAACTTGTTTTCTTTTGCATTTCCTTAATGATTAGTGATTTAGGGGCCGCTAGGTGGCAAGGTGAATAGAGTTCTGGCCTTGGAGTCAGGAGGACCTGAGTTCAAATCCAGCCTCAGACACTTAACACTTACTAGCTGTGTGACCCTAAGCAAGTCACTTAACCCCAAATGCCTCACCAAAAAGCAAAAACATAACAATTATTAGTGATTTAAAGCACATTTTCATATTTCTTGGTAGCTTGAATTTTTTCCTTTGCAAACTGCCTCTTCATATCCTTTCACAATATACCTATGGGAGAATGGCTCTTATTCTTAAAATTTAAATCAATTCCTACATATCTTGGATATAAGACCTTTATCAGAGGAAACTGTTGCAAGGACTTTTCCTCCTGTTGCTTGTTTCCCTTCTGATTTTTACTACTTTAGATTTGTTTGTACAAAAACTTCCAAATTTGATATTATTTAAATTATCATTTTACCTTGTATGACACTATCACTTGTTTATTCATGAACAATCAATAGATTTGAAAGGTGATTTCTTTCTTGTTCCTCCAATTTATGATGTGACCTTTTATATATAGGTCATGTAACCATTTAGTGCTTGTCTTTGTATATGATATGAGTTGGTGTGTGAGTGGAAAGCAGATAGCCACACAAATATCAGCTGAGTCTTAAGACTCAGACTGCAGGAGGCTGATTGATCTCACCTGACAAAGATCCAGAGGGATCTTCTGGGTCAAAAGCTATCTTTCAGATGAGGAAGAAAATAAGGCCCAGAGAAATGACTTAGCCAAGGTCACAGAGGTAGTAAGTGATGGAACCAGGACTTGAACTCATCTCCCCTGATTCCACATCCAATGCTATTTCCATGGTTGTACCCTGAGAATTTTTTGGAGGCTGGAATGTGTAAAGAAACAGCAAAACTATCTCACAGGAGAGAGATGAAGACCCAAAGCATCTCAGAGCTATGGGAGAAAGAATGGAGCAATGAATTCTTATTTTCATTTGTGCTTTCTGGCTTTGAGCTTTAATTTATATATTAGGCTCTTAGGCTTTGGCTAACAACTTGATCTGGAAATCTGGATTATAAAGTAAAGTTCATATTAGCCCAAGAAAAACTCCTTCCCAGCAACTTGACTAAATCAAATAATGAGTCCTTTCCCCTTTAACTTGGGTCTTTAGGCTTATTGAACAGTATCTGACTGCTTCCATTGTTACACACCTAATGTGTTCCACTGATTGCTATTAAAAAAAAAAAAACAACACTGTGAAATTTTTAATGATTACTACATTGTAGTACATTTTGAGATCTAGTACTGATAGACACCGGTCCTTACCACTTTTTTTCATTATTACCCTTGAGATTCTTGACCTTTTCTTCTTCTATATAAATTTTACTTTTTTTCTAGTTCTATAAAATATTTCTTTGGTAGTTTGATTGGTTGGTTGGTTGTTGTCCCTTGTTCTCGAAGAGGACCAAAATGACATCACTATGCTAGAGTCAAGTTTCAGTGCGTCTGACTGTGGCTGATCAGACCAGTACGAACTTGGAAAGTTCTACCACAGGCACAAATAGTCCGTGTGAACATTTGGGGTGGAGTCTCTAAATTTTCGCATCTTGTGTTTCTTTTGAGCTATTTCAATTCTGCTTTGCTCATAGCGCACAGCACCTTCCCTGATGTGGGCACGTCATGCTGAGCGGTTCTGTGCCAATGTCTCCCATGTCACACAATCACTTCCAAAGTTAGAGTGTCCTTGTATCACTTCTTCTGACCACCATGTGAATGCTTGCCTTGTGTGAGTTCTCCATAAAATAGTCTTTTTGCCTTTGAACAGTATGGCCAGCCCATCGGAGTTGTCTGAAGCAGAGTTTGAATGCTTGGCAGTTTAGTTTGAGAAAGGACCTCAGTGTCTGGTGTCTTATCCTGTCAGGTGATCCTCAGGATCTTCCTAAGACAATTCAAATGGAAGCAACAGTTTCCTGGCATGGCGCTAGTATACTGTCCAGGTTTCACAAGCATACAACAGTGAGATCAGCACAATGGCTCTGTAGACCTTCAGTTTGGTAGTCAGTCTAATACCTCTTCTCTCTCATACTTTCCTTCGGAGCCTCTCAAACACTGAGCTAATTCTGGCAATGCATGTGTCAACCTCATTATCAATGTGTACAACCCTGGAAAGTACACTACCAAAGTAAGTGAACTTGTCCACAGCATTTAAAACTTCTCCATTTGCTGTAACCGGTGGTTCCATGTATGGATGGTGTGGTGGTGGGTGATGGAGCACCTGTGTTTTCTTGGTGTTAATTGTCAGGCCAAAATTAGCACAAGCAGCAGAGAGTCAATCTGTACTTTGTTGCATCTCAGCCTCAGAGGCTGCATTGAGTGCACAATCATCTGCAAACAGAAAAGCACGCACACACACTCCCTCCACTTTGGTCTTGGCTTGTAGCCTTTTGAAGTTGAAAAATTTACCATCAGTGTGGTAGCTGACCTTGATGCTGTGTTCATCTTCATTGAAAGCATTTGACAACATGGCTGAAAACATCATACTAAAAAACATGAGAGCAAGCACACAGCCTTGTTTTACTCCATTGGCGACTGGGAAATCATGAGAGCATTGTCCATTATCCAGAACCTGGGCAAGCATGCCGTCATGAAATTGACATACAATGCTAATGAACTTCTTTGGGCAACCAAGTTTTAACATAATTTTCCATAAGCCCTCATGACTAACAGTATCAAAGGCTTTGGTTAGATCTACAAACATTGCGTACAGACCTCTGTTTTGCTCCTGGCATTTATGCTGTAGCTGCTGGGCAGCAAACACTATGTCGGCTGTTCCTCGACCCTATGTGAAGCCACACTGGCTCTCAGGTAGATTTAGATGACCATCTTCCAGGTGAAAGATCAGCCTATTAAGGAGGACTCTGGCAGGTAGTTTGATTAGTACAGTACTGAATAAGTAAATTAACTTAGATGGTATTATCATTTTTATTATGTGGTGTGACTTACCCAGGAGCAGTTAATGTTTCTTAAATTGTTATAGGTTATCTTTATTTCTTTAAAATAAAGGGGGCAGGATTATAGTTAGAGTCATGTAGTTTCTGAGTAAATCTTGGTAGCTCCACTCCCAAATATTGTATAGTTTCTATAGTTATTTAAAATGGAATTTCTCTTTCTAGATCTTCCTGCTGGATATTGTTGGTTATGTTCAGGACTGCTGATGATTTATGTGGACTTCTTATATATTCTACAACTTTCCTGAAGTTGTTACTTCAATTAATTTTAGTTAACTCTCTAGAGTCCTCTAAATTAATGGTGTCAAATAGAAACAGAGGCCACTAAACCATAATAAGGATCTCTGTGGGCTGCATATTGACTTAGAAAATCACGTAGTAACATTATCTACATTTTATTGTATTTTTATTCATTTTGTTAAATATTTCCCAATTACATTTTTATTTGGTTCTGCCACCTTGGGGAGTGTTGTTGCTGCTGTGTGTTTGACACCTCTACTCTAAGTACATGGTCATATCATCTATAAAATATGCTACTTTGATTTCCTCTTGAACTCTGCTTATTCTTCCCACCCAGGTTTCTTTTGCTTGCTGTGTCCTGGCTCAGTGGAAATATTTGGGGACATGTGTCACACAGTGGGGGTGGGGGGGTATGAGTGGGTTATTTTTGGAGTGACACAGTGGCAGGGAACCTGGTGTGTTGCAGACAAGTGTCAAAACCTTTTAGCCCTTGTTTAGTTCAGGCTCTTCTTGAAGTACTAAATTCCCTGAACAATGTAGCTGACGGATAGTCTTTTGACTCCAAAGCAGTCAGTACTAGGGTGACACTGCCACACAGAGGAGAATTTTCACTGAAGCAGTGTGGCATAGCGGATAGAAAGCTGAATTTGTTGTTAGGAAAACCCGGGTTCAAATTGCCCCCCTGTGACATTTATTAGTTGTGTAACCACGAGCAAGTTACCTGACTTTCTCTAAGTCTCAGGCAACCCTTTCAGATTGTAACTTGTGGATGGGTTGCCCTCTTGCTTGGTGAAAAGAGGTTCCTACACTGACAGAAGCAGAGGTCCCTGAAGTATTATGTCACTAGGCTCTCGGTTACTCCTACCCCCATTCCCGTCCCTGCTATAGGGCTGGGTAAAGAGAAGGACCTTCTTTGGTTGTCTATCAGAGGGGCACTCCCTGTCTCCCCACTCTTCAGAGCCTCACTGCCCTGTAGGGTCAACTTTCCTAAGAAAATGGAGCCTCATTTGCTTGGTGTGCTACCCCTCACACTTGCAGACCCTCTCCCAAGCTCAGGCAATCGTGTTTGTGCGTGTGTGTGTGTGTGTGTGTGTGTGTGTGTGTGTGTGTGTGTGACAGAGAGGGAGAGAGAGAGAAACATGTCTGTCAACAATTAGATATAATCATGAGGGGGCAGCTAAGTGGTGCAGTGGATAGTGTTGGGCCAGGAGTTAGGAAGACTATCTTTTTGAGTTCAAATTTGGCCTCACTTACTAGCTGTGTGACTCTGGGCAAGTCACTAAACCCTGATTGCCTCAGTTTCCTCATCTGTAAAATGACCTGGAGAAGGAAGTAGCAAATTAGCTTTGTCAAGAAAACTCCAAATGGTGTTACAAAGAGTCAGATATTACTGAAAATGACTAAATGGACTTTTTTTAGGAGGCAGCTAGGTGGCTCAGTGGATGGCACACTGGTCCTGGAGTCAGGAAAACTTGAGTTCAAATCCAGCCTCAGACACTTACTAGCTATGTGACCCTGAGCAAGTCACTTTATTTCTGTTTGCCTTAATCCACTGGAGAAGGGAATGGCAAACTCCTCCAGTATCCTTGCCAAAAAAACCCCATGCAGGGTCAGGAAGAGTCAGACACAACTGAACAACAAGAAGAATGACAACAGCAACAGCACGAGGCCAAGGTTGAAGGATTGGTCTTTGCCTTTCTGGGCTACGTTACTTCATTGTGTGCCTTAACAAACTGAAACCCACGCTCTGGCCAGTCATTCTCCAGTATGCATGCATTGGTCACAAGAGGGATGAGGTGACAGGGTATCAATTATTTTCACCTGCCTTTTTCCTCTGGGACCCTTTTCCCATAAAAGGGATTTTGGATTCACATTGTTTGGGTCAGAAAAAGAAATATAAAGAGAATAAATACCGTCTGGTTAGGTACAAGGAAGTATCAGAGGGAGGGTGCTAGCAGTTGGGGTAGGGTGGGAATCAGAAGAGGCTTCCTGTAGAAGGTGGTGCTTGAGCTGCAGCTTGAATGAAGACAGGGATTCTCTAAAACTGACACAAGGAGGGAGCACATCTAGATGTGGGAGATGAAGTATCTTGTGGGAAGAACAGGGGGAAAGCCTGTTTGGATGCATTACAATATGGAGGTTGGGGTGGGAGGGTGCATTGTAATGAACAATGAATGAATCTGGAAAGATAGGTTGAGGGCAGGTTATTAAGGGCTTTAAAAACCAAATGGAGGAGTTTATATCTCTACATGAGGAAAATCACTTGGCAACAGTGTGTAGAATGGACTGGAGAGGGATGGGGTGGGACTTGAGACAGGGATATTGATTAGGAGGCCATTGTTGTTATTATTGAATCATTTCAGTTGTATCCATTTGGGGTTTTCTTGACAAAGATGCTAGAGCGGTTTGTCATTTCCTTCTGTAGCATTTTTTTTTCCACAGAAGAATTAACTGAGGCAAACAGGGTTAAGTGACTTGCCCAGAGTCACACAGCTAGGCAGTATCTGAGGCTGGATTGGAATTCATAAAGATGAGTCTTCCTGATTCTGGAGCCCACTACTCTATCCACTGTGCCATCTAGCTGCCCGTTGTAATACCCTAAATGGGAGGTGATAAAATCCTGACCTAAAGCACTGATTGGATGAGTCAAGAAAAGGGGTCAGATCTGAGACATGATGTGAAGGCAGAAACAATGAGATGTGACATCTGGTTGGATATGCTGGATGAGGAAGAGTGAGGAGTCTAGGATAATGCCAAGGTTATGAACCTAGGAGACTAGGAAACATTGGTGCTTTCAACAGAAATAGAGAAGTTTGGAAGCAGAAGAGTGGGGTTTTGGGAAAAAGAGAATGTGTTCTATTTTGAATGTGTTGAGCTTGGGATGTCTCTGGGACATCTAGTTTGAATGTCCAGTAGGCAACAGGAGATATGGTACTGAAGTTCAGGGGAGAAACTCAGGTTAGATATATAGATCTATAAATTATTGGTATAGAGATGATAACTTAAACCACAGAAGCTGATCAAATTCACCAGGAAAGAGAATGTAGGGAGAGAAGGGCCTAAGACAGAACTTTGGGGAAAACCCCAGGTTAGAGGGCATGATACAGATGAGGATCAGTCAGATGAGCAGAAAGGAAAACCAGGAGAGACCAGTGATATAAAAACCTGAAGAAAAAGAGAGTCCAGAACTCAAGAGGGCAGTCAGTAGTGCAGCAGAAAGGTCAAGAAGGCTTATAACTAAGGAAAGACCATCATATTTGATAATTAAGATATCATTGGTATCTAAGACAATTCCAAAGGACTCATGATGAAAAATGTTGTTCACCTTCAGAGAAAGAAATGGCGTGTAAATGAAGATCAGCACATACTTTTTAAAAATTTTATTTTTCTTGTTTTTTGTCTATGTTTTCTTCCACAACATGACTAATATAGAAATATGTTTTGCATGACTGCACATGTATAACCTATATCAAATTGCTTGCTTTCTCAATGAAGGGGGAGAAGGGAGAGAATATGGAACTCAACATTTTAAAAAGCAAATAAAAAATATTTTTACATGTAATTGGGGAAAAAAGAAAATATTTTTAAAAAAGATACAATTGGTAACTTTGGAGAGAGGAATTTCAATTGAGTGATGAGTTTGGATGCCAGATTGCAAATTATTGAGGAGTGAAGGACATAATAAAGAAAGAACTAGGAGTTTTCTAAGAGTTTGGATGAGAAAAGGAGGAGAAATATAGGCTGGTACCTTGGGAGGATTGTAAGGTCTAGTGCAGGTTTTTTTAAAGGATGCCAAAAAACATGGACTTGTTTGAAAACCGTAGGGAAAGAACCAGTAGATAGGAAGAGGTGGAAGATTAGAGAGGGCAGGGATGGTCAAAGTTGCGTTCTGTCACAGAAGAGGGGAGGGCCACTTATGGTAACTTATGGAGGCATTGGCTTTAGTAAGAAGGGCTACCTCACTGTTAAAGATTGCAGGAAAAGAGGAGAGTGGGAAATGATGTCAACAGACTCAGATCAAATGCCCTCAGTTCCCCTTTAGAAAAGATGCTAGGTAGATATCAGCTATTTATTTTCTATACCATAAAATAAATGCTTATAACACAAAAGATTCATAGGTGCACATTAACAAATATTTAAAACATGAAGCAATACCCATCACCTATTATACTCTCCTGGGAGATAAAGACAAGGTCTACTCAATAGGCATTGCTCATTGACTTTGGATCTTTATTATCCATATCTCCTGATAAACCAGGATATGGCCTGGGCTTCTTCAATTCAACATCCTCCTGCCAATGGTCATCTCCCCCAATAAGCTTTTGCGGAAATCACCTCCTACTGGGCAATCAACACCTCACTCATAAACTCCAGACCTCTCTAACTCACAGTGTTAGTGATACACCTGGAAACATTCATTTCTCAGGGTTGTTAAAGAAACATAAAACAAAAGCCAGAGACATGAGGTCCAGTCTCATGCTCATACCTGGTTAAGTATGTATTCTTGCCGCCATGCATGTGGGGCAGGGGTGGAGTGGTGTAGAGTGGGAAGGAAGAGAAGAGAAATCCCCTCTCTCCTCCTTGTTGGAAGCTCAGAGGATGGCCTGCGAGAGTCCCAATCCACATGATCAAATGAGGACTTCTTGAAAAAGTCTGGAAGCTGTCTCTCCGGGCTCCTTATAGTCCACACAATAGTCTGCTTTTCCTGTTATCAATCACCAATCTTCTTTGACACTTTGTCCCTAGTTGCAGGGACATGTGAGAACCAATCAAGGGCTTCCTGCAAAGGACCAGCATTGGTAGTCCACTAGCAGGGGCTAGGTCACATGTTTAATCCATCATCCCCCTCTCCCCCAGTTAAATATTTACTGTCTCCATCCAATTAATTAGGGTGCTTTTGGTACGCTTGTTCATATTCCCAATTCTTGAACATTCTCTGTGGCCCTGGGGAGGATCAAACACGCAATCACCCCAGTTACACCGGAAATAAGCAACTATGAGTACATGATCTGCTGATGGAACATCAGAATGGTCGTCGTCTTGTGTGAAAGTGTTTTTTTGGTATACACTTGCATAGAATTGGCTGGTGAGACATCCAAAAAAGCTTGAAATAGAAATGAGGAGTCTAGAATCCATCTCCTGGTTCAAAACTAGAGAGGGTGTAGTACAGTGGAAAGAATCCTGGAATGGGAGCCAGGAGACCGGGGTTCTTGTCTCAGTTTTGCCACCAACTAGCTATGCCACTTTTTCCTCTGTAAGCCTTACTTTCATCTTGTATAAAATGGAATGATTGGAGTAGATGACCCCCAAGGCCCCTTCAGCTCTGCCATTTTCCAGAGACAAATCTAGGTTAACTATCTCAGTTCAGATGGCACTTTCAAATGCTCATTGGAAAGGAATTCCAATATTAAAGCAAAATAGAGCAAATCTCTGTTTAGAATAAATATGCTCTATATTATCTGAGAAGATTGAGACCTTTTATCCATTTGTTTTTGCCTGAGTGCTAGAAACTAGGAATCAGCTGGATTCCTGGAGCAGGTCTAGCTTCTACCTCTTAGGCTTGATGTAAGACTTTAATGTGAGTTCAGATGATTTCCACTATCTTCTTTCCTCTCCCTACCAACTCACAGATCCCAAATCTGTCCACCTCTGACATCCTTAATGGGTGTGTAGAAAGAACCTGAGCTTCATCAAAGTGCTTTGAGATCTGGGATATCTGCCACATCACCCCAAGCATTCACTACTTTTTTTTTTCCAGAAGTGTGCTTGCCAAGGCCAAAGAGAACACCATAGCTCTCCTTGGCTAGGGTTTGCTCAGTGCATTCAAATAGACCTTTCCAAAGGGGACAGCATGTGCCCTGATTATGTCTGACTTCTGAGCCAAAATCCACCTTCAGTAACTGCATTCTGCCCACCTGAATTCCACAGGCAGTCCCTCCTGGATACATTCTTGTTTTTCCTCCATTTGCTTAAATTGTCCTGTTGTATTTGGTTACTGGAACTCATGCTCCATTCCTCCTTCACCATCTCCCTCAGACATTGAGCTGATGGAATGCTCCCTCTCCTGAGTGGACGGATAGGGTGCTGCTCATTTCTTAATATGTTGTGTGACTCAGAGAGACCCCCTGGAACCAGAACTTAGCACCCACCTCTCAAAAACTGAAAGGAGAGGACAGGCATGAAGCAGAATTTCCATTATAAACAAATTAGAGGAGCACGGAAGAAAATAACTTTTGCAAATATGGATAGGAAGAGAGATTATTACCAAACCCAGGTCTGAGTAGATTATAGGAGATAAATGGATCACTTTAATTGCGTAAAAATATTTAAAGTTTTTGCACAAACAAAACCAGTGCAATTAAAATTGAAAGAGAAAGAGCTAGGGAAAAAATCTTTGCAGAAAGCTTCTGATAAAGATCTTATATCTAAAATAGATAAGGAATTGATTCATATATTTAAGAACAAGAGCCATTCCCCAATAGTTAAATGAAATGGTCAAAGGATAGGAGCAGGCACTTTTCAAAGGAAAACAAAGTTATCAACAGGCATATGAAATCTATCACTAGTAATTTTAAAAATGCAAATTAAAATAATTCTGAGGTTCTACCTTACACTCATCAGATTGGAAAAGTTGACCAAAAAAAAGGAAAATGGCATTTTTAGAGGGGCTGTGGGAAAACAGGAACACTAATGCACAGGTAGTAGAGTTATGAATTGATCCAGCCATACTGGAATGCAGTGAGAAACTTTGTCACCCCTCATCCCATCATTAAACCCTTCATACCCTGTTGCCCATAAAGAGGCAGCAGTGCTCTCTCATCATTGACTCCAGTGGAGAATACCATAGGGCTAATCAGGGAGCCCTGGTGTCTGACCTCTGGGCTTTCTTAGTATGTCATCACTCCCAGATCTTCATTCAACTAGGACTGGTACAGTAGATAGAGTGGTAGGCTTGAGATTAAAGAAGACCTGGGTTCAAATCCACCCTCAGACACTAGCCGTATGGCCCTGGACAAGTCACTTAACCACTATCTGCCTCCGTTTCCTGAGCTGTAAAATGGGGAACTCAATAGCACCTACCACGCTAGATTGTTTTAAGGTTCAAATGAGAAAATATTTATGAAGTGCTTAGCACAGTGCCTCGCATACAATCAATGCTTGTTCCCTTCCTTCTCCTTTTCTCCAGGTGGGTTTGAATCTGTGCTTGGCTTTGGAGATGTAAGTTCATCCCCTTGGTCAGGATGGGGTATAGATCTCTACCACAAAAATATGAATAAATAAATTAAAAAGCCTCTATTAAGCACTTACTATGTCCAAAACATTGTGCTGCTTGCTGAGGATATAAGGAAAGTTGATATAGTCTCTGCTCTCACCAGGAGTTCACATTATAATGCAGGAAATAATACATAGAGGAGCTTTCAGCTGCAAGTTGGATGGAAAGACCTACCCTTAGGGTGCAGAAGTAAAGCAGATGTAATGCATCTTCTTTATTTTCATTTATGCTGACAAAACCATATCCACTTCTGATGTTGAACTGTTTCACTTTACCAAAGATTATGGTGACTGGAAGGTTCTTTTCCCTGTCTTGAGTAACTGTGGCCAAAGAATACCAGTGATGAAGCGTGTTACCCTCCTCCTGACAGAGGGGTGATGAACTTAGACTACAGAAAGAGACATAAATTTTCAAGCCCAGGCAATATAGGGATTTGTTTTGCTTGACCATGCATAATTTTGTTACAAAGGTCTTATTTTTCTTTTTTTTCTCTCAGGAGGTTTTGGATAGGGATAGGGTTTGGAGCTATGGATAGTGTTGTGGAAGGAAGGAAGGAAGCAGGACAGGGAGATGGGACCTCTGGGTAACCACCTTTTCCAAGAAAGTGAAATTATCCCAAAGGGAACTCAGATGGGAATTGGGCCATGAAGAAGGGTTGAGAAATTCTTGTCTGTCTGAGTCAAGCAACCATCTGGAGAGGGGAAACAGGGAGATGCATCACCATGGTGATGGCAGGGAAGTAAATGGCCACTTTTGCTACTTCTCAGTATGGGCAGTTGGAAGCTTTCAGGGAAAGATAAATGTGTGTGTGTGTGTGTGTGTGTGTGTGTGTGTGTGTGTGTGTGTCTGAATGAGAGTGTGTGTGTGTGTCTGTATGTGTGTGAGAGAGAGAAAGAGAGAGAGAGAGAGTGTGTGTGTTTACATACCCCCTGGCTCCACATGTAGTCATACATTAGAAACTTTCCCAGAGGGCTAGAGAGAATAATTAGATGTTGCCCAGAAAAGCAAGGGAAAATTATTTAAAATGTGAAATATGTCGCTTTCTATTAAGGAATAAGCCTGGTGTGCCGCAGTTTTTATCAAGGTGATGTAAACTTATGAAATTAATGGACCTGTGCATCATTTACTTCAGGTATCACTAACTATATGCAAGTTGCTCTAATAGCTGCCCGAGTTTCATCTGTCAGAGATTATACAAGAGCTTTGGAGCTTTTCCACATTTGATATAAGTTGGGCTCTCATGCCTCTGTTTAGGTTTTTTGCTAGTTACTGCTCCATCTCTGTGTCTGTCTTCCACTTTCAAAAGCAGTGTCCATGGTCTTGTACTCAAGTTGGCTTGGAGGCCTCTCTCTCTCTCTCTCTCTCTCTCTCTCTCTCTCTCTCTCTCTCTCTCTCGGGGATCTGGCATGAGGGTAGGAAAGGATGTTGGATTTAGATATGCAGATACCTGGATCTATGTTGGAGGGGGGAATTAGCCTTCCAGCTAAAGACTGGTCTAGACCAAGCAACCTCAGAGTCTGTTGACTTAATAACAGGCTGGGCAGGGATGGACGGATGTTGGAGCTTGGGGAAGGGGAAGGGATGTTGTGCCAGAGACAGGAATTCAAAGCCTCTTCAGCCCTATAGCTGTTCCCAGGAAAACGGCTCCAGTTGGCATTTCCATGTAGTAGCAGTGTTGCCCAGTGGCCAGTTCTGGTACTGCAAGCTTCCCAACCCACACCAAGCACAGCTCATCTTCCAGCTTTCCTCTACTCTCTGTATCTCTTCTCCCTATTCTGGAGCCGAGTAGATTCCAGTTGTTTGGCCCTGACTTCCTGCCGCCCATCAGGAGGTCTCTGTGATCAGATCCCATGATGTCATCATCAATTACATCTTGTGCTGAAGTACCAGGAATGTGTCTGTCTCCCTGGGGAAGAAGAGTCTCTTGTATGCGGGAGCAGCATTTCCAGGGGTTCTTAATCTTTCCCTCCTACACAAACTATGGTATGATAGAAGAAGCACTGAATTGGGAGTCCAGAGGCCTAGGCTTTAATTCCAGTTTTGCTGTTAATTCCGTATCTGATGCAGGCAATTAATTTCTCTTCTCTAAAAGCCTCTGTTTGTTCATTTGTAACGTGAAGGGGTTAAATGTTCTTGGGCTACATTCAGAACAAGTACGTGGTTTTCCTAACAGTCTCTTCCCTGGTGAGAGCACCTAGAAGAGGGGAGCCTAAATGGTCAAGGTCTCTGAGGCCTGGTCATAAAAAGATTGATTGGGGAAACTGGGGATGGTTAGTCTAGAAAAGAAGCAAAAGCTCAGGTTGGAGGTGGAAGAGGGAAGGGAGGATGACATAATAACTATCTTCAAGTACTCCAAGGGCTGTTACATAAGCAAATGGGATTGGACTTGTTCTTTCTGGCCCTAGAGGGCAAAACTGGGAGTAATGAGTAGAAGCTACAAAGTGATGAACTTTGGCTTAATGGAAGGAAAAATTTCCCAACAGTTAGAATTGTTGCAGAGTGGAATGGTCTGACTTAGGAGATAGAGGCTTCCTTCTAACTGGAGGAGGTCTTCAGGCAAAGACTGGAAGATCACTTGTCAAATCTGTCATTTGGGGGATTCTTTTTTCTTTTTCTTTTTCTTTTTTTTTTTTGGCTAGGCACTGGGCTTAAGTGACTTGCCCAGGGTCACACAGCTACTAAGTGTTAATGTGTCTGAGGCCGGATTTGAACTCAGGTCCTCCTGAATCCAGGGCCAATGCTCTATCCTCTGTGCCACCTAGCTCCCCCTCTTTTTGGAGGGGGGATTCTTTTAGGGGGGTGGGTTGTATTAGTCAGGCAATGAGGTCTCTTCCATCTCTGAAATTCATTGATTTTGTGACAAAGTAAAGGCCCTCCTAGCTCTGCCATTCTAGGACTATCGTTCTGCTCTGGCTGTCAAGTGCAAGTACTACATGTAGGAGTGGGGGGAGGGGGATTCTGCAGCTTCCTTTGAGGATGAGGATGGGAAGGAATGGAACAAAACCATGGGAACTCTTGGACCAGGGTGTGCTGGCTTGTCCCTTTGGTGAGGCAGTGTGTCACTCTGCCCCTCCTATTTCTCTTCTTGTTGGTTTCATCTACTTCCAAGACTCCAGAAGGTTTGTGCAAGGAGGGATTACCTGGGATAAGACTCTAGGACTTTGGTACTTGGCCTACCATGGGGTTCTACCCCTTTATTTGTAGGCTACTGAAGGGTGGAATTTTCCCCAAAGAGGATTGATAGGTAGTTTGTTGGGTTAACCTGTACTCTTATTGGATAGAGAGGTAGGAAATTGCAGCGACCTGAATCTTTACTAGATTACTTTACTAGAATCTTTACTCATCTCCCTTATTTCTGTTGCCGTTGTCCTCCCAAATGGCCAAAGGTGCCATTATCTTCTCCATCACCCATGGTCAAAATTTCAGAGTCATCTTTGATCCTTCCCTCTCTCTTATCCCAAAATCCAATCAGTCATCCAGTCCTATTAATTCTGCTTCCACAATATGGATGATAGTCAAGTCTTTCACTTCCTTTCCACTCAAACTGTGACCACCTTGACTCAGGCTTTCATGACCTCCTACCTGGTCTTCCCCCCTCTATTCTTTCCCCTATTCAGTCTGCCATTCCTATTTAATCTTCCTAATGCTCATATTTTACCTTTGCCACTCTCCTGCTTAAAAACTTTGAGAGGCAACTTGGTGCCTATTGAATAAAATACAAACTCCTTGGTCAATCTTTTATTTAAGACTCTTCACTATCTACCTACAGCCTTATTTCCCATGATTCCACTTCACAAACTCCAAATTCCAACCAAATTAGGCTATTAGCTGATCTTGCCCTAAACTGTTCTGGCTCAGTGCACGCATGTGTGACCTTCCCCATGGCCCAAACATATTCCTTCCATCTCTCCACAAGTTAAAATCCTTCTCTTCCTTCTGAGGCATAGTCCAGGTGCCACCTTCTAAATAAAGCCTTTCCTGATCTCACTCCATGCCCATCTCACTTTTACTCTGAACTGGAATCAGGAAGACCTGAGTTTAAAGCTGACCTTGGACACTTACTAGCTATATGAACATAGGCAAGTCACTTAACCTCTGAAAAATGAGGAAATAATAGCATCTAATTCCAAGGGTTGTTGTGAGGATTAAATGTTGTGAGGAGATAATATTTGTAAAGTACTTTGCAAAACCTTAAAGAGCTATACAAGTGCTGAGCATTATTGTTGTTGTTATTTTATCTGTTCCTCCTCAAATGTTCTTATTCCCAGTGTTTAGATCTCTTCTTTGACCTTATTATACTCTGAGGAACTCTGAAAATTAACTGGGACAAAGTAAAATAAGTTTATTGATATACACAAGAAACCTTACAACTTTTTATATTAAAAAACCCATTTTTAATATGCAATATATCCCCATTTTCTTGCAAGCACTTGTTTTATATGATTTAGTATTGATTTCACAAGATTTTGACCTATATTTAATTACTCATCATGAAACCATACTTATGACATTGGAGATTAAGTACACTTTATATAAACAGTTCATTCTTCCAAGTCTAGCCATAGTTTATAGATGGGTTTTTTTTTTCCCCAAGCAGGATTTACATAAAATGAGTTCCCAGATCCTTTAAGCATGGTTTTTTCTGTCTTTTGGGTAACTTTCTTAACTTTTGGCATCATGCAAAGTTGTGCTATAGTATTCCATCTCCAGTTGGGTATCTCTGTAATTTCAGAATGATTCTGCTTCTTGGTATATCAACATATTTACCAGAGTTCATCATTGCCTCGATAGGGACATGCCTTCCAGGCCCACTGGAAATTTAAAAATTCCCTCAAACACTTTTTGGGTATGGATGGATACTTTATAGCCTGATGAAAATACCCAGATATTACAGATTTATAGACTTCTTCCAACAAAGGTTTTGTATATCCTTGAATGAAAATGTGAAAAGTCATTAGTAAAATTACTTTTTTCCTATCTTCAGTACTTTAGTCTTTGTATTGTCCTGTCCTATGACATACTTTTTTTTTTATGGCAATGGTTAACAGCTTAAAACCTCAACAACTGTTCTTCTGGCTGTTTTTCCAACTTGAAGACGTCTACACAGCATTGCAGAGAAATCATTAACAACCCCTCCAGCTGCCAGGTCCCTCTGAAGGTCTTTGCTTCTTTTCTGAGGACTAATTAGGCTGTCGTTTGTTTGTTGCTCTAGGTGTTATTTTTTGGTTTTTATTGCACTTAACTTTTGACCTCCACACCAGCAGCTGCTGCAATAACTTTAAAAGTTGTTAAAGGGTGCTCTTGAAGAACTACAGTTTTTGCACATTTCCTTAGAATAATGCCCATTCTTAAAAATCACAGAATTAAAAACATCACAAAACAAAGTCTTGTATAGAATGAACTATAGTGTTCAATTGTCAGGGAACTAACCAAAAGTCAGGAAACCAGCTCAGTGAAATTGCACTGGTCAGGGTCAGAAGTTCTGAGTCAGCCTAGCATTAGTAGAACCATGCTTGGCTGAACATTGTCACAAAGTGAAACCATATAAAAATGATTGCTTGTCCCAAGTAATGCGCACACCGCAACAATTCACTGTAACATATCAGACTTATTAGTAGATGTGACACATCCACCAGAGAGAGTGTGAACTCCTTGAGGACAGGAATTGTGTTGCTTTTCATATTTTTTTATTGATGTGCACAAGAATATTGAGCAGTGTCTTGCATATAGTGATTAAGAAATGTTTATTGACTGAAGTTGAATTGAATTGGCCTCTTGGGCATGGGCCTAGAGGTGTTCCATCTTCTGTCTAGGCCACATTGTGGTAACCTCCTCTCTTCCTGTCTTTGATCTTTTCTTGTAGACGGAGCCCCACTTAGTGAGCTGTCCTGGTCCTCCTCTCTTGCTGTGGTGGCTGTTTCTTTCTCTGGACTTTTTACCTTCATCTTCCTCATGCTGGCTTGCCTGTGCTGTAAGAAGGGAAACATCGGGTTCAAGGTAAGGCATGGACTAGTCTTCATCCATGGAAGGGAGAGATGAGTTTTGTAGTGAGAGAGGAGCCTAAACCAGGTACCCTTGCCTGCCAGAGATACCGTTCACGTTAATTTGGAGGATTTCCAGGGGTGGGCCTGCCTTCTACCCAGCTTTGTATCCTCTTCCTTCTGTAAGAAGCCCAAAGAGGACAATATGATTTGGTAGGACTAGTTACCTGTTAGTGTTAGGAGGGTGAAGAGGATGAATGCCAGTCAATGGATAATGTCTTGAGCCCCATGCCTAGGATCATAGCCCCAGTGGCCCAGCACAAAGCCTTGGAGTAAACTCAGGCATCCTGGACCTCTTTGCCTTTCCCTAATTCTGGTGGTAGTTTTTTTTTTTTTCCTTTCTGGGTATGCTATCCACTGGCCACGTTTCGTGGCAGAGGTCTGTTATTGGCACATTCACCAAAAACCTCGTTGAAGAGAACTAACCCAGGATGTAGTCAGAGCAGGTCCAGACAGTTCTATCAGTGACTACAACTCCAGCTCTCGCCTCTGCCAGCTGACTTACTTTGGTAGAGGTGGGTGAGAGCTTGAATGGTGTGACAGGATCCGTCCACATTGCCAAGAATGTTCATGTAAAAGCCCGAGGTCACGCTGCTGACCTTGAGTTCAAGATACCCGTCTTTGAATCAAAGTGCCCATCTTTGCCTGTCAGAGGTAACAACAAAGAATTCACAGATACACACACACACACACACACACACACACTCACACACACACACACAGAGTGTCCTTGAGAGGAGATAGGGGACATGTCCTAATAGTGCCCAGCCCTTGCTGGTTCTGCTGCTGAGCATCTTCTCAGGATCACCTGAGAGCACTTGGGTGGCAATAGTCTTAGGTCTCCAGACCTCTCCCTTCTCTTCCCATCTTTGTGCCCATATCAATTTCCTATTGAAGCTGGTGGAGAATTTTGTGCCAATGATATTTTATAGGCTTTTAGTGATATTGATAATGATAACCATAATAATAGCACAGCTCCAGTGAATTACCTCTCTATGGAATCACTCATTTGGATCTACAACTCCTGGGGCAGCAGTATTATATGTAAAAACCATTTCTGATGGAATTTTAGAGATTTCTCCATTTCCTGCATTGATCTCTGTGCAAAATTAATAGAGGCAGTGCCCCATACTGTGATAAGTTTATGGTCTGCCTGTTGGAGGCATTGCTTGGTTTCTTGAGCCCTGTAGATTATAAGTCAGACATCAAAACTGCTTTTCACTTATAGTGCCTAATTCATCTCTAATAAATCACAGCATTGTGTAGAGAGAAAAGCCCTGATCTTGGTATCAGGAGACTGTATTGTAATCCCAGATCCATTGCTTTTTAGCCATATGGCCTTGGGCAAGTTACTTTTCTAAGGATCAGTTTCCTTACCCTTAAATGGGAATAGTATTATTTGCACTGCCTAATCCTTAGGTTTGTTGGGAGGTAATGAATGTGAAGGCATTTTGTCAACACTTTGCAAATGTGAGGAGTTATCTTTGTTAAATCTTAGGAGGTTTAAGGGCCTGGGAAACAGAACAAAAAGTCCTTGGAGCTGTGAACAATTCAATTCAGTAAACATTTATTAAGTGCCTACTAGGTGCCAGCACTGTGCTAAGTGCTGGGATACAAAAAGAAGCAAAAGACAGTCCCTGCCATAAAGGAGCTTACAATGTAATGGGGGAGACAACATGCAAACAAATATATATAAAGCAAGTTATATAGAGGATAAATAGAAAAAAAAAAAAAAAGAGGGAGGGCACTGGAATCAAGAAGGGTTAGGGAAGGCTTCCTACAGAAGGTGGGATTGTAGTTGGGGCTTAAAGGAAGTAGTTGGAATGTAGGAGGTTGAGCATTCCAGGCATGGGGGAAAGCCAGAGAAAATGCCCGACAGGGCATCTCTAGCACACACCCAGGACTCCTTTAGCTAAACCTTTAGATTCTGAAGCTCAGAATCAAAGTTGAAATTCCTGATTTAGAAGCACTTCTGATTCTGATGGTCTCTTTTGAACTGAGTTAGTCTAACTCACCGAGTTAATAGGATCAAATTACCATTTTCCAAAGGGAGTCTAGTAAACAGAATCCACAATACTAGTATTAATTATTATAAGAATTGGGAATACCTCTCATTTCCATGACAATTTTCCCTTTCAGAGGGCTCCTCCATGTGGTTATTTCATGAGGAATCCTCTCAGTCTTTCAAGGTAGAGAGGGCAGAAATCATTATCCTTACTTAGGTAGAAGACTACTTATGTTCCCACCTTTTTATAGGTGGGAAAACAGAGGTGAAGGGATTCCTCAGAGATGGAGGATGATAGAATAACTCAAAGGTGAAGGGACTTCCTAAAGTTACACAGCCATTGTGGGACTTGAGCCTCCACTGGTCTGAATGGACCAAACTGCTTCTGGCTGCTCTGCTTGGAAACAACAGAGAGGTGAAGTGATTTTCCCATGGTCACATAGCCATTATGGGACCAGCACCCATGGTCTGACAAGACTAAGCTACCCCTAGCTGCCCTCCCATTCCTTCCTTGTCCCTTCTGTTCTCTTTTCCAAGTCCTCCTGACCCCCTCCTACCCTTTCTTCACCCACCTCACTCCTCACCAAAGGACTCTGCCTGGCACAGAGCTGACACATCTCCCCACAGTAATGCTGGGTATTGCAGCAAGATGAAATGCTTTGGCCCCAGGCCACTCTCAAAGGGTGGGAGTCTCTGACCTCACAGGCACAGAATGTGCTGGAGAAAGTGATTCTCCCACAATCTTTGGGATTTCTGTGGAGATGTCTGGCAATAGGTTTGCAAAACCAGCTGCTATAGAGGGGAAAGAAGTAGAAAATGAGTGGGGAGTCAACCAAGGAGGGTGGGGGGGGGGCGGCTGGGTAATGCAATACAGTCCTGTCCTAGCTTTTTCCTAAACACTCCAGGAGAACAAAGTTCCATCTTGCCCTTCTCCTACCAGCCTTGACCCCTTCATCTCCCTGTTTAAGATGCTTCCCTCAGAAAATGCCAGATGGAGAACTGGCTTTGGGGTGTGGTTGCTTCCTAGAGAAGCTCCCTCCCAGACACCACTGGGATCCCCGCAAGCCAGCTCAGCTTCTTGAGCTTCTTCCTCTCACTCACTTCTGTAGGGCCGTGGGTGGACAGCACAACCTTGCTGGAACCGTCCATAGGAAGAGGGGGCAGTGATCATACTGTCCTATCTGATCACTGGTGTAGCCTGTAAGATTTGAGACTTCTCTCTGCAGCACTGCCAGGTAACTAGGTTTGTCAGGAAGTGGCCCTCCCACCTTCATCCCCCAGGATGGCCTCAGAGCACCATTCCTTCCAGGGCACAAGTTAGAATTCCTATTTCCTTGGGAAGTGGTTCACAAGAGCTCTCTCTGAGATGGAAAGGGGCTAGGCTGAGAGTGTGGCTTTGGATTTGAACTCAGTGGGTTTTTAAGTGGATTGAAAGTGCTTTTGGAAATCCCTTGGTAGAAGAGATGATTCTCTGGGAGAGGCAGGAGAGAAAGGATGTCGGGGGAATTTAGGTGATGTAAAAAATGAAAGATATCAATAACAATTCAATTTTTTTTTTAAAAAGTGCTCTTGAATGTCTTCTGCCCCTGTTGGTAGAAATTGAGTGCTAGGAATGGAGAGGAGAGTACATACTGTCTGTCATGATGGTTTCTGGGCCCTGCTATTTAACAGGCACTTTCCTTAGGAGCAGGTTGGTATTACTCCTTTTGCTTTGGGATCGCCCAACCTCAAGCTTTTATAGAACATCGAGGAACTCCCTGTAAAGGGGTGGGGTAAAGAAGGATTGCTAAATTGGCCGTCCCTGCCCAAGGGTAAAGGTCTAATCTTCATCTGGCAGATGGCTGCGGTAGGTGGCATGGGGCTGGGGAGCCCAAGGTGGGGGTGAGTCTGGTCTGCAACAAGACTTCCTTGTGGAACTAAAGTATACTCTCTCTCTATCCTTAGGGAGAGTTAAGGGTAGGGGACAGGAGGTGAGGAGTGAATGAATGTGAAGGAGCAAATTGATTTGCTAAAGATTTTACAAATGGAACTAAAGGAACTTTCCTCCATTAACCTGAGATGTCCAAGGGTTGGGTAGGATTGAGCTGGGTTTCTGGGGACTCCCAGTGGATATAGTTCACATCTCTTATTGGGCCACTATGACCCCCAAGGAATTAAGTGTGAAGAGGGAGGTAGCCCTGCCCCCCCCTTCCTTGTTGAAATGGGTGCAAAGATTTATTTGACTCATTCTACAACTCCATTGGAAGAGGAGAAAGGGAGCAGGAGTACTGGCAGTGCAAGCCATCCACATGGTTGGTGTGGGCACAGGAATACAGTCCTGTGAACTCTAGGAGCCTAGAGGTGTGCATGTGCCTGATATGCATGCTTATTCACCCGCATAGAGGTTGTTACATGTGTAGTAAAAGGCAGGTAAGGAAGGCAACCTCCCATTTTCTTTGTGGAGAATTACAGCGTGAAAGGTTAGATTGAATTCAGGAGGAAACTGCCTGGCCAAGGATTATTAGAAACCTCCTGGTAATGCTTAAGATTGTATGGTTGGCCTCTGTCCTTCCAGGCTAGTTGAAGGACCGTCCTAGGGAGAGGTGGGGAGTGAACAGATGACCTGCTGTTAGGTCATCTATGTCTATGCTGTTAGGTCAGATAGGTAGGCACTATAGGTGCTATGATCCCCATTTTACAAATGAGGAAACAGAGTCTCAGAGAAGTTAAGTGAGTTTCCTTCCTTTTGTTTCTGTGTCTCTTCCTCATGGAGAAAATGATATCTCTTTGAACACTAGACGTGCAACTCAGACTGGAACCCAGCTGAAAGGGAGTAGTCTTTGGTTTGGCTGCAGGAGGAAGAAAAGTGAAATTATTCATGTTTGGATCCCAGTGGCTGAAGAGTCGGGGGAGAGGGGTCTATGTTTGAATATTGAGCTTCAACCAGAGTCTCTTAACCTAAGGTCCATAGACCCCATTGTAAGAGGTTGAGGTTTGTGGATAGATTTCACGGGGTCTGGTTACTTGGGTGGGAAAAAACATACCTTTATTTCAATATAATTGTTTTCCTTTGTAACTGTATGTATTTTATTTATTTAAAAACATTATTCTAAGAAGGGACTCATGGGCTTCACCAGACTACCAAAGATTTCCATGGCACAAAAAAAGATAAGAACCCCTGGTTTAGACTAAGTTGATATGTTGAGGATTTCTCTGGAGGCTCAAGAAAAAAGTCCCTAGAGGGCTTGTTTGTTTAGTCATTTTCAATTGTGTCCAGTTCTTTGTGACCCCTTTTGGGGTTTTCTTTGGCAAAGATACTGGGGTGGTTTGCCACTTCCTTTCTCCAGCTCATTTTTACAGATGAGGAAACTGAGGCAAACAGGGTTAAGTGACTTGCCCAGGGTCACACAACTGCAGCTAGTAAGTATCTGAGGCCAGATTTGATCTCAAGATGAGTCCAGGCTCAGTATCCTATCTACTTGTGCCACCTAGCTGCTTAGAGGGATTAGTAGGACAGTGATAAATATAATCTCCACAGTACTTAACACCTTGAGGCTTATCAGATTTGACCTAAGGCTTCCCAGCCAGGGCCTAACACAGAATTTCTATCTACACAGTCACATGTTCTTTGTTAAGAGGCACTAGGATCAATATCACCAGCCTTACCTCTTCTCCCAACTATACCCACTGCTCTCCCCACCCCCCACCCCTGTCAGCTCTGGGACTCTCCCTGAAAAGCAGAGTACTCTGCCAGGGCAGTCTGACTCAACCTGTCTGCCTGCATAACTCTGCCCTCTCTAGCCAGAAGCATTTCCCTCCTCCCCAGCCCCACCTATCCACCAAGGTAGCTTCAGGCCACAGGATGGATGAGGCAGGGATACCCAGGAATGTGATTCAGGAGAATGGACTGATGTAGGAGATGGAGTCCATGCTGCTGCATTGAGTAATATTTTCTTTTTGTTCTTTTAAAACTTCCTTTAAAACAGAGGTTTTTAACTTGGGGTCTAAGCAACCCTTTTAAAAACAACCTTGATAATTATGTCTAATATAATAGGTTTTCTTTATAATCTTGTGCATTTTGTATATTTAAAACCATTATTCTGAGAAGGGGTACATAGGCTTTACCAGACTGCCAAAGGGGTCCATGGCCCCAAAAAAGTGAAGACCCTATGCTAAAAGTAGGGGCTTCTCTACTGTATTTAGAGCTGGTGTCTCTGAGGCAGAGGTATGAACTAGATGTGGACAAAGTGCAGTGCAGTGATCTGATGAGCGCTTCTCCCATTCATCCTCTGCCTCCCAAAGCAGACAGTCTGAGGACTGGGACCTGTGAGGACTTTGGGAAGTGTCTAGTGCCTGTGGCTTGGAGGGGAAGTTGAAAGGGTAAAATAATGGGATGGGGGAGGGAAAGTAGCAGGAGAGAGAGTGAGAGAAGTATGTGTGTATGGGGTGATGGTGGGTGGGGAGAGGAGAGACTGCAGAAAAAGTCTGGAAGAAGCTTTATTTGTCTTTCTGTTAGGGAAGGGCGATCCTGACCTCTTTGACCCTGACGATAGAGGCAGAACAAAGGGGAAGAAGAACTGGGGACTGGGATGACGTAACCCAGAGGGGCTTGCAGGGAGGGGTCAGCTGCAGGTGTGAGGAGCCTGCCAGTGGGTGGAGGGGAGGGAAGCTTTCTGTATGCAGTCAGTGGTCAGGACCATGGAGGGCACCTTTCAGAACAGCGGGGACACCCCCACCGCTTTTTTTTTTTAACTCACTGCCTATCTGTCCATCCCTCCATCCATCTGACTGACCCCTTGCAGGAGCCCCCAGGGAACCCTGGATCAGGATCCACGGCTCACGGGAGGTCTCCGTCTCCGCTTGCCCCCCACCAGGAGTTTGAGAATGCCGAGGGTGACGACTACACCACCGAGTTCTCCGTGCAGGGGTCTCCGGCCACGCAGAATGGCCCCGAGGTGTACATACTGCCCCTCACTGAGGTCTCACTCCCCATGGCCAAGCAGCCTGGGAGATCAGGTTAGTCTCATATGAAGAACCCGAAGTCAGCCCTGAAACTGGGGCCCTCTACTTCCCAGATACTTCAAGGACCACCTGTTTCCCCATTTCCTCACCCATCTTACCCTCACATTCTTATCCTGAGACTCGGAAAAGATTAGAGACTGTCCTCTGGACCATATTGAATTAAGAAAAATTATAGTATAGATAGGCTGAGGTCTTGTTGGAGACTTGCATGGGATCAACACACGCCGGCCCTAGGATCTTTATTATAAGGCCTACTTTGCCTGGCTGCCTTCCTATAAGTATGACTAGACCTGTTGGTGGCATTTCAATTTCTTAGGAAATTGGAATATATAGACTTTATTCTATATCATAGTAGTATACTGGGACTAAGGGTCAGATTGCACAAAGAAGGCTTTGGGTGGGCCTTGGGCCCTCCTGAGCAGTGGCAGAATTTGTTGATACAGGTGTCGTGCCCTGCTCTCCTGGAGCACGGTCCCTGGCCAACATGATCCCTATTTCTAAGAGGATGCATAAACTTGACAGCTTATGTTAGGTTAAGCACCCTCACCCCTAACCCTCAGAGGGTAAGCTCCTAAGGGTCCTAGAGTAGGAATGAATGACCTCAGACAGTAGGATCTCAGGGTGGTGTATATAGAGGTCTGCCTATTCCTGGATCCCTTTTCCTTGACAATAGTACTTTGAGGCAGGGCTTCAAAGCCTAATGGGGCCTGACCTATTGTTCTTGGACAATAAAACTTGGACTCAGTCAAAAGGTGCACCCAAGGACCTACAAGGCCACAGGTTCCCCACCCCTGATCTAGTCTAACCCATCATTTTACAAGTGAGGAAGCTGAGACCCAGAGAGTCAGTCTTTCAGTCCATCAACAAGCATTTATTAAGCATTTTCTATGTATCAGGCACCGTTCTAAGCACTGGGGATACAAAGAAAGGTAAAAACAAAAACCAACAAATAAAAAAATTCCTCCAAAGCACACTGTTCTCAAAGAGAAAACATTTCTAATGGGAAAGACGAATAAATGATTTTTCCAAGGTCGCATATGTAGTGAAATAATAGGGCTGAGATTTCAACCCAGGTCTTGATTCCAGATTCAGTGGTTTTGTCCTTATGCCATGCTGGTATGTAAAAGTCCTTCCCTTCTCTGGGGCTGTCCTTTCAAGAGAGGGAGAATGGACACTGAGAACCTGGGCAGTGCCAGCTTCTTCATCTTTTCTGGCACAGGCCACAAGTCTTTTCCAGTTGTGGAGTGTGAGAGGGAGGAGAGACATATAGCCTCCAGGTTCTTCTGCAAAGACTCCCCCCCCCCAGGGGAGCACTTAAGGTTTAGGGGAGATGGGTAGAAGATAGACCCTTCTGTGTCAACTCTGCCAGCCCTGGTGTCCATTGCCATATTCTAGTTAGAACTGAAAAAGACCCCTTCCCAGGGCCAGCCAGTTTCCCCCATGCCAACCAGGTGGCCAACTAAGAAAGATCCACATGTAACCAAGACTGAGAAGACACAGACCAGCCTTAACCTTGTGGCTTCCATGTGACAGGAGCTGATGTGAAGTTGCACATCTTGCAGAGGGGTGTTGGTTTTCCCGCTCTCTCTCTCCTTTGGCCCAGAGCCAGAGGTTATATCAGGAAAGAAGAAAAAACCCATCCCTTCCTAGAAGGGGCAGGCGTGGATGTTCAGCTGTTAAGGGAACAGAAGGAAAGAAAGTTTGGAGCTCAAGTCTGAACTACATTTTCTCTTATGTGTCCTCATCCCACCACCACCCCGGGAAGGTCCCTTTAGGATATTAGGGGGGGAGAGGGAGAGGAGAAGCAAGAATGTGTTGCCTTGCTATTGAGTGGCATTCACCCCAACTCTGTGCCATCCTGTGACCTCTGGACCGGGCAGACCAAGAGGCCTTGGAGATTCTGCAAGTCTTTTGGACTTCTGGAAAGAAGGCAGAACGATTCCTAGCTTATTTCTTCCCCTCCTCCCAAACTCCTACCCCACCCAATGGCTGTGGACATGAGCCCAGGCCAACCACGCAGCCCTGTTTGGCCATTGTGCTCGGACAGGGCAGCTCGTCCACACACACAGGCGCTTTTCTTGTGTTCTGTGAACCTCATGGGCTGTGGGGCCCATGAATCTGTCCTTTCAGTCTGAGAGGAGTGGGCGGGCCGGAAAGGGGGCTGGGGGCTTATTTCCAGCGGTGCTTTGTAATTTGGGGGGTGTGGTGGGGGGTAGGTGTGGGTGTAAGAACAAGGTACTTTTTCACTATTTCTTCTATCAGAAGGCTGGATTCTTCCACCACAATGGGAAAGGGGCCAGGGTTGGGGCTGGATAATACTCCCAGGACGGAAACTTGCCCTGACCAGGATCCTCTTTCTATAGGGGCTATCTGGCTCCTCCTTGCTGAATGCTGAGAGTTCCTGCAGGCACTGAACTGGTCCCCATTCTCACTCAATTTCCCTTTCCATAGGTACTGAGGAGATAGCCTTAAGTTGCCTCCCCTAGTTCTGTGAGGTCTCCAGTACCATCCTTGAGCCTCCAACCATAGTCCCAAGGCCTCTGACCACCTATAGGAGGTTGATCTAGTTTACTGCCTTCCCTGAATTGGGGGTAGGACTGTAAGACTTCAATAAACACCCCAGAATAGAGGTGGGATAGGGATTTCATAGTCAGAGAGGCCCCCTCCCCATAACCAAGGTTGTCTGAGGGTTGTATGATATTTGTGAAGTATGATATAGGAGCACAGTGTAGGGGTAAAAAAGAGAGATAGGCAGGTTTGCCTAAGTCATCTTCTACCCTCTGGACTTTGGGAGTGTAAACCTGCCAAGGGGGACATTCTGATCTCAGAGCTGAGCTGCCTCTTAGGGGTTCTGAGGGGCTCTATGTCAGGCAACTGTCGTCAGAGTGATAAGGAGACTGAGGGCAGATAATGTAGGCTCATCTCCCACTTGTTCTTCCTGAATTTAGGCCATGGGTTCTGAACTTGGATGGGGAAATTTTTTTTCATCATTATTTCCACCAGCCTCTAACTGAACTTGGGCATTTCCTTCAATTATGCATTAAAAAAGGGGTCCATAGATTTCGCCAGATGGCCAAAAGGTTAACTGTGCCCTAGGTCACAGTTTATGTGCCTCCTCAATCCCTCTCCCTAAGGGAAAAAAACAAGAACAAGGGTGACAAACTCCCCAAATCCTTGCCCACCCTCCCCTGACTCAGGCTTGGGTCCAAGTTATCTCTCTAGCACATAATGGGAACTTCTAGAAATTTCAGTTGTAATGCCCTTTACTCCATCACCCTGCCCCTCCCTTTGTCTACTTAGAGTTTCCAGGAAAATGATAAAAATGTCTAAAAGTCAAATGCTTGCCCATAAGAGAGCCATTTCCCATGCTAGGGAGCCCTGGGGCCCATCACTGAAAGAAGGCAAGACTGTGAACCCAAGGTCCTCCAGTACTTTTTAGGTATAACACCTGCCATTTGGGGAGCAGTCCTGAGCAGGCAGAGGGAGATGAGATCAGAGACTGAGAGTTAGAAGGGGGTCAAGGCCATTGAGTTCAGCTCCCATCACCAAAAAGAGATCAGTCGCTTTTCCAGAAGTCCCATGTCTGGTCTCCGAGAGATTTGAACTTACTCCAAAGCTCTATCCATGAAGGCATGTTGCCTCCCATATCTAATAATGATTGTAGTAATAGTAATACCTAGCACTTATATAGAGCTTTGAAGTTTGTAAAGCGCTTTCTATGTGTTAACTCATTTGATTCTCACAGTAATTCTGAGAGGGAAGGATTGTTATTGTCCCCATTTTTGCAGTTAGGGAAACTGAGGCAGAGAGAGCTTAATTAAGTGACTTCCAGGGTCACTAAGCTAAGTGGTTGAGCCACATAGCTGCTGCAGTCCAAGGTGACTCCTGACCACCCAACTCCATTCCACAGTCCTCCACCCTTGTCAGGTGGAAAATCTAAGGAGAGAGGAAGGAATTTGATCGCGGTTGATATCACCCTTACACTAGGACTCGGGCGCCTGACTCCCAGGTCTAATACTCTGACTCTTTACTTTATTTGCCCTCATCTTCAGGGAAGAGTCTTCCCCTTTGCCCTTTTTATAAAGTTCTCCAGGTGTGTCCTTCTCTCTCTCAGATTAAAAGCAAGAATGAGCTTTAGTGATAAGTATATTCGGACCTCTTGCCTTTCTATCCCAACTTGATTCAGAATTTCTTGAAAATCTTTTAGCAGTTGTGGAAATTCTAGGGCTGACAGGCCATTTAGGAGGGACTCCTTCTGATAAAGTTGGTTGGCCTGAAAGGGCAAGGTAGACAAGGGGCAGGTTTATGGACTCATTTTCTTTCTACTTCCTGCTATCTATCATTGATTGAGAGCTGGAAGGGCCCTTACAGGTCCCTGAGTAATCCCCCTCATTATAAAGATGAGGAAATTGAGGCCCAGAGAGTTTAAGTGTCTTGCAAAATCTCACATCGGCAGAACTGGAATGTGAACCCAGGTCCTCCTGCTATTTCCACTATACCAGACTGCCTCAGAGCAATAGAAGTCATTTTAGTTTTGTTCTCATTTCTAGGACTACACTATTTGTGATGAGCAGCCCAAATCTGGGAGTATGGAGATTAGATAGTCACGTCCTTTAAAAGCTGCCTTCCCTTGGTGGTCAGAAATGAGAAAAAAAAAAAGAGAAAAGGTGACCACATAAACTTGCCTGGCTTCAATGCTAGGAGAGCCAGGTCCAGGGTAAAAAAACACCATCAAAGCAACCTAGGTAATTCCCAACAATCAAGGCCTTGGAGAGTCTCAAAGGGCTTAATCAAACAGAGGAGGGCCCTGTATGCCTGCTTGACTTCAGAGGAGTCCACATTGGCACCCCGAGTTTCCCAAACAAAATTAGCAAATCTGGAGCAAAGGAGTGATAGGACCCTCTTAATCTGTTCCTCTTGTCCCAGAAAGCTTCTCCCAGAGCCTAGAGGCCTGTTCAATTCAGTTCTCACACCAGAGGCAGGAACATGTGGGAGAAGGTGGTGCTCAGGGATGTCTTGGGAAGATGAGAAGTTGGGATTTTAATTTTAATTTATAGTTGCACCCTTCTTCCCCTCTCACCCTGGTCCCTTTCCCCCATACTACAAAGCCCTGGGATGCCTCCCAGGTTTAAAAGGGGCTTCTGTGAATGGTTTCTAAGGTCTGGGGCCTGTAGGAAGAAGCAGCAGGCCCTAATCTCCCCATTAAATGGCAAGTGAAGAAATAGTATATTTCTCTCAGAGTCATAGAATGTCAGAACAGGAAAGGACCTTAGAAATTATCTAATCCAATCCATTTGTTTTACAGAGGAAGTCACTGAGGCAAAACAATTTGTCCACGATCATATGACTGAGTAGCTATCCAGATTTCTAGTGCTGGGCTTTTCTTCAACACATCATAGAGGGAGCCCCAAGATATAAAACTCTATGAAGTTTTCCCTTCATCTTTGTTCAAACGTCAGGGATTCAGTGATTCCAACCCCAACTCTCTTCTCATTTTTGGGATTTGGGTTCTTGGGTTCTAATTGGGGTAAAGGGCTTAGGAAAATGTCTCTTGAGTGCTCTTCAGTCTGATTCCTGAAGGGAAGATAAGTGCTGTCCACCCCACTCTCCTTTCTGGGGCCCAAGAAGAGGCCAGAGTATTTGCCTGAAATCTCCAATATCCCTCCTCCCCTCCAGTAAACAAGGGTGATGTGTGTGGGAACAGAATTCACAGGATGCCAGGAAGAGCTAGAGGGAGTCAGGGCAGATACCAGGGTCCAGCAACTGGCCCCTTCCCTCAGGATTGTGCCGGGTGCGGCCGCCACTGACCTCACCCAGGCCTGGTTTGGGGTGGGAGGGAGCCCAGAGGAGAATGGGGCCAGTGTGTCCCGTGTAGGGCTGTGCCAAGCAGTCCCCAACAATAGGCCTTTGGTGGGGCTGGAATGTCGCTGCAGTGATTGGGTTGGAGGGATGTCAAAGTGTTCCCCATCTTTCCCGCCCTCTGTCCTCCTACACTGGGGCGGGAGGGGGTGGGTGGGCAGCATCATCAGCAACTTGCCCAAACAACTCTGTCTGCCTGATGCTGCCCACTTAGTGGGCTCTGGACTTTGCCATCTTCTGCATTCAGTTGCTGGGCTCTTACCCTCTCTCTGATCCAGGCTACTCGCCCAACTGATGCCATGATGGGATACCCAGAATAGCTCCCTTGACTCTCCATCTCCCAGGCAGCTAGCTTTTTTAGAAGCTATTGCTGTCCCTTATCAGCAGGAGATGTCCATTGATCCTTAATGAACCTGGCCAGCCCCAGGATCACATTGGGAGCCTCCTAGACGTGGGCTGTCTTTCCTGGGGGACTCCCAGGCCCTCCTGGCTTTCTTGGGGCTCTCCTGAAGATACAAGGGTAACACCTGTTTTGGTGTCGTTCTTCTTGGACCTACGCACAATGGGACCCCCAGATTGAAGTCGAGTAGCCAAAATTAGATGGTTCTGGTTGAAGAGAAATTGAGGAGGTGGGAGGGAAACTACTGAACCTAGCCTGCTCTGTTACAGTTCAGCTGCTCAAGTCTACAGACCTGGGACGCTACAGCCTCCTGTACCTGAAGGAGATTGGCCATGGCTGGTTTGGGAAGGTGAGTTCCTTTGGTTCATGACTTTCTCTATCTTTTTCTTTTACCCCCTGCTCTGGCCCTCAGGACCCAATGTTTTCTAGAAGGAAGATGTAGTAACCTTAATGGTAGAGATTCGGGCATTTGACTTAGGATAGGGGTTAGATAATTCCTTAAGAACCCCATAGCATGCTTTGTCAAAGGATCTCAAAACATTTTCAGCCTATTTCCTCAGAGGTCCAGTACCTTCCCTCTAGATTTGGAGGTGAGAAAACAGGAAAGGGTGGGAGAATCTTACCCTAAGGTTCTGCAGTGAGTCAGTCGGCAGTGCAGCCCAGTTCCCTGCATGTCCACACACTAGGGCCTCTGTGCTGCCCCTAGTCCGAATTCTGACCCTGGGGATACTCAGCTTGGGGCCCCCTGAATTAGAGCTGCCCCTTACAGTGGGATCCTTAATACCCTGCTGTCTGTGCCTTTTACCCTTCTCTGGGGGACAGGTAGGTGGCCCCATCTTGCCAAGGCCCAAGAACCTGGCCTGGGCCTGGGACTACAGCTGGTGAAGGAGGTAATTCTGAGGGATGCAGGCGCTGGACTTTGCATAGGAGTCTCAGCACCGTGCGCCCCTGGCTCTCAGCTCTATCATTCAACTGCCTTTTCTTGCCTTCCTCTATTCCTCTTTGCCCCATAGACCTCAACTAAAATCTGTCTTCCCCACCCACCTTGCACTCCAGGGTTGAGAGGGGAATGCAGAAAAGTAGTTTGGGAAGGTGAGCTACCAATCCATTAGGGAGGGGTTGAAAGAAGAGTCCCCACCTGAAGTCCTATTGTGAAATGCATTGGAGTTCTCCCTAGAGTCCCTTGGTGGAGAGGACCCAGGGCAAAGCAAAGCTTGGTAGATGTTATGGTTTCAGGTAGGACAGGAGACAGAAAGAAGGCTTTCCTAGGAGGTCTGGGTAAGCTGAATAGGTGGCTACTCTACCAGGGGATCCATGTAAAAGAAGTCCCCAGACCTGGAGTGGGCCATCCCTTTTTACAGCCAGGACCTAGATGGTAGCTTCCAGCCAGACAGGGGTATTAACCAGAAGCCTGCTTGTGGGTAGGTAGGTAAGAAAGGAGCAGGGCAGTGGGTTCCCCGGGCTGCTGCTCTCTTTTACTCCGAGGCTTCTCTGCCCAGCAGGTGAGCCCCTCCTTCACGACAGGGCCAGTGTTAGGGGGACCTTTCAGTCAAGGGGTGGGAGGGGGTGTGGGTGGGTGACGACCCTGTTTCCTGCCCATGCAGGTATTCCTGGGTGAGGTCAATTCGGGCATCAGCAGCACCCAGGTGGTGGTAAAGGAGCTGAAGGTGAGCGCCAGTGTGCAGGACCAGATGCAGTTCCTCGAGGAGGCCCAGCCCTACCGGTAGGTGGAGGCAGCCGCACCCAGCTGGCAAGCCCCCTCGTTCACAACAAGGATGGTGTTGTGGGCTGTGCAGAGGGGGAGATGGTGGGGACCAGAACTGGGCTCAGAGCTGGCTTTGATCCTAGAAGAGAAAGGGAGTAGTGGTGGTATCAAAGCAGGGACCAGCGCCATCTGGTGGACAAAGAGAGTAATCTCAGGCCTGGCCTGAGAGTTGGGATGGGGCTTTTCCCTCCAGGCTGCCCCTCCCCCGCTGCAGTTGAGTCAATGTCTGCATGTGGGGACCTTGGTAACCTGAGGGCGCACAGTCTGGAGCACCCTTTCCCATTTGCTGCCCCAGTGGAGCTCATCCTTTCCCCACAGGGCTCTTCAGCACAGTAACCTGCTTCAGTGTCTGGCCCAGTGTGCAGAGGTGACACCGTACCTGCTAGTGATGGAGTTCTGTCCGCTGGTGAGTCAGGGGCTCGGGGCAGGGCGACGGGAGGAGGTCTTGTAGCTCCCTGCTCTGCCTCTCTTTCTCTAGGTCGGGGGCTCTTTACCTTTTTCATGGACCTCTTGGCAGTCTGGTGACGCCTGTGGACCCCTTCACAGAACAGTTTTTTTTTTTAAAAAACACAAAATAAAATACAGGGGAGTACAAAGAAAACCAATTCTATTCAAATACTGTTATTAGAAAAAAAAAATCAGTTCCCAGACCTCAGGTTAAGAACCATTGCTCTTTTTCTTGGGGTAAGACCCCCTCTTTGATCTTGTTCCTTGACTTGGGGCAGGACTAGGAACCACCAGATAAGACCAAAATGGTTGATGTCCAGTTCCACATGGGGGCTTAGTCCTGCAGATTCAGCTGGGGGACCAGTCCATCCTGGGACTTTCTTGGAGCAGATACTCCATTTACTGTATCTCTAAAAGGTCCAGAGAATTCTGGTTACATGGATTTGGATCTGTAAAACCAGCTAAAGTGATTTGAATCCTGAGAGGGCCTCACACCTGACCAGACATTCTCCATGATCATGATCAGTGGAAGCAGACCCACTGGGAAAGCTTGGGGTGGCACCAGTTGCAGCCTAAACCCTCCAACCCCAGCCAGAATTGCTCTGGCCATGCAGTGAGTGGCAGGGTTTCCCCACAGGTTCCTGGGAGCTTCTCTGTTATTGCTAGAGAATTTCTTTGGCCCTCTAACAAAACATCTGTGGTTTGGCTGCAGGAGATACCATCCCTCTTAAAGTACTCGAAGCCGTGTTTTAGTGATTTTCAGCCATGTGGGCCCTCCTCTCTCCTCATTATTTTTTAGTATCATAGCTTTGTAAATCAGAAGCAAACATTTACTATTTTATGAATGACTTATCAACTCAATTCACCTCCAACTGTTTATGCCAGCAACATAGGAACCAAAATTGATAGGATAGTCGTGTCCCCTGATTAAATTTGTATTTCTGAATATTGAATAGCAGATTAAATCTCTTCTAGTTTAACTTCAGTACAGGGCATTATCTGTATGCATATTGTCCACTTTGTAAAGTATCCACAGAAAAAGCTTAATCCAGAGGCAGCTGAGAGTCACAATAGATAAGACCTGAGCTCAAATCCAGCCTCACATTCCTACTCAATGACCTTAGGCAAGTTACTTAACCTGTCTCCCTCAGTAGCTCCATCTGTAAAATGGGGATTGTAATAGCACACCCAAGGATTATGGTGATGATCAAATAATATAATTTGCAAAGTGCTTTGCAAACCTTAAAGCATTAGCTATTATTATTATATAGCTCTTGATCTAGGCAGCTAGGTGTCACAGTGGATAGATGCCTAGCCTGAAGTCAGGAAGTCTCATCTTCCTGAGTTAAAATCTGGCCTCAGATATGTACTAGCTGTGTGACCCTGGGCAAGTCACATAACCCTGTTTGCCTCAGTTTCCTCACCTGTAAAATGAGCTGGAGAAGGAAATGGCAAACCGTTCCAATATTTTTGCTAAGAAAACCCCAAATGGGGTCACAAAGAGTTAGACAGTACCAAAATGACCAAACAACAATAAATTCTTGAACTATGACACCAAAGGGAGAAGGGGAAAAGTATTTCAGGCAGAGGGTAATGGAAGGGCCAAAAGTGTGCATGATATAATTGGTATATCATCTAGACCAAAGTGAAAAGTATGAATAAGACTTATAGGAAGTAAGGTCAGAGAAACAAGAAAGGTCTTGAAAGTTAGACTTGGGAGTTTAACCATTGTGAACAGTATTTCAGAAAAATAAGCAGACCAATGTGCAGAAGGAATTGAAGTGTTCAGAAATTAGAGGCAGGGAGAACAGGTGGAAAGCTATTACAGTAGTCTAAGCAAAAGACCTGGACCAAAGGCAGTGACAAGAGAGAGGAAAGGGAGAATCCCTAGTTTTTGGATTAGATACTGTTTGTACACACACTACTGTTCACTTCTACTACAATTTAAAAACAATTCTTGTTGGATTTTTTTTTGCTAAACTCTTGGGAAATCAGTAAAATCATATATGAAATTCTGTGACACACTTATAGGTAATAGGGAGTTGGACAAAGGCCTGTCCATTTTCTGCACGTAGCTGGAGAGGGTTTCTACTCCTTTCCATCCTAGGAATAAATCATCTCTGCTGCACCACAGGCTTCTTCAGTCTAGTGAGTTGCAACAAAAACTATTTTACCACAGGTTCATGGATATATTATCCAAGATTACTATGAACCATTATTAGTAGAAATTACCTATGTGATTGTAAGCTAAAGCAACTGATTTTTATGTGAAAATTTTTATATATATTTTTTAAATTACCTGTAAGACAACACCCATTCCTATTAAAAAAAAACCCACTAGAAAGCACAGGAATAAATGGAGCTTTCCTTAAAATGTTAAGTAGTATCTATCTAAAACCATCAGCAAGCATTATCTGTGATGAGGATAAAACTAGAAGCCTTCCCAATAAGATCAGGGTTGAAGCAAGGATGCCCATTATCACTACTATTATTCAGGAAATATTAGCTATAGCAATAAGAAAAAAAAAGAAATGGAAGGAATTAGAATAGGTAATGAGGAAACAAAACTATTGCTCTTTGCAGATGATATGGTGGTATACTTAAAGAATCCTAGAGGATCAACTCAAATTATATGTAAAAACAATTTTTAAACATTTTTTTAATTTTTGAGTTCCAAATTCTCTTCCTCTGTCCTATCCCCTCTCCGAGAGACAGCAGGAGATTAGATATAGATTATACATGTGCAGTCATATAAAACATATTCTTATATTGTTGTTCAGTCTTTTCAATCATGTTTGACTCTTTGCAACCCCATTTGGGGTTTTCTTGGCAAAGATACTTGAGTGATTTACTATTTCCTTCTCCAGTTCATTTTATAGATAAGGAAACTGAGACAAACAGGGTTAAGTGACTTGTTCAGAGTCACATGGCTAGTAAGTAAGTATCTGAGACGGGATTTGAACTCTGGAAGATGAATCTTCCTGACCCCAGGCCTGGCACTCTATCCACTGCGCCACCTAGCTGCCCCATTACCATATTAGCTATGTTGCAAAAGAAAACACAGAACCCCCCCCCAAAAAAACCCCAACCAAACAAGAAAAATAAAGAAAACATTTTTTTAAAAAAAGGTATGCTTCAATCTGTATTCAGACTCCATCTGTTCTTTCTCTGGAGATGGACAGCGTTTTTCATCATAAGTCCTTTGGAATTGTCTTGGATCGTGGTATTGCTGAGAATACCCAAGTCATTCACAGAAGCTGATTTTTACAGATTTTAACAAATATGCTGGATCTATCTAATCTTAACAAATACAGTATCTAAATGGGTGTCATCTTCTTTAAAGTAGTCACCGTCAGCCTTTACTCACTCATTTCCGAAATGCTGGCATTACTCAGTGCATTCTCAGAACCCTGGAGTCAGAAGACTTAGATCAAAATCCTGCTGACAGTTATTACTTACGCTACCTGGGGATAGTCACTTAACTTCCCTGGGCCTCAGTTTTCTCTTCTGTAAAATAAGAAGGTTGAACTAGGTGGCCTCAGAGGACTTTTCCATGACTGGGTCTCTGTGTTCCTATGATTTTCAGAGCAGATGTAATGAGTTACACAAGGAGCTCTGTCCCCCTGCTTCATAGTCTTGGATGCCAGGACTGGCTGGCCTTGGGTCCCAGAGATGTTAAGATTCTGAAATACTCAAACCTAGTATGTCACGGTCATGCCACAGGAACACGGTGCGTAATAGATTCTAAAACCAGGAGATTCATCTGAACTTGAAACTATCTTACTGTGATCTTTTAGTCTGAGATGCCTCAAATCAGATGCCCGGCCAGCCCATTTTCCATTTAGTTTAGTCTTATGTCTTGATCCCCCACAAAGTATAATAATAATAATAATAATAATGATGGTTGTTATTATTGTAAGCATTTATATAGAGCTTTACAAATATCTCATGTGAACCTCACAACTACTCTGTGAGGTAGGTGCTATTATTATCCTCCTTTTACAAATGAAGAAACTGAGGCCAAGCAAGGTTAAGTGAATTGCCCAGGGTCACATGGCTAGTATCTGAGGTGGAATTTTGAACTCAGGTCTTCCTGGTTCCAGGTCCAGGGCTCTAACCACCATGCCACATAGCTGCCTGTTTTCTTGCTTGACTTCCTTTCTTGGCCAAGATCCTTCCTCCAACTCAAGGAATTGTTTTGGTTTGTTTTTCCTCTTCTGGTCCCCAGCTCTTACTCTTGGTTTAGGCCTAGCCCTCTGCTCTGTTCTCCCTGCCTGTGTTATCGAAGGCTTTGTTCTGAGGTTTTTCTTCTTTGGAAGTAACTTTTTCTCCTAACTGCTTCCCACTTAAGCTGTCCCAGGATCCAGATTTTGTCTGTCTTAGAGGAACCAGAAGGGCATTTCTCGTTACCCCTTTAGCCCTTAGTAGCTTAGTGTATTGTACAATATTGTAACAATATTCTAATGTTGTCCTGGCCCAAAGGCAGCTTGTCAGGAGCTCTGTGCTCGCCCATGCTGGCTTGGCTAGCTGGGAATATAATTCTGGGGTCACTCTTTGGCAGGGAGACCTCAAGGGCTATCTGCGCAGCTGCCGGGTGGCAGAGTCCATGGTTCCGGATCCCCTGACTCTGCAGCGGATGGCTTGTGAGTTGGCATGTGGAGTCCTGCACTTACACAAGAACAACTATGTACACAGGTAAGCTGGAAACTGTTACCTTTCCATGGCTTTAGGTGAGGGGCTCACATTTCTAGGGCTGGTGGCGGCAGAAGTGGTAGAGGAGGGGAGGCAGGGGCATCAGAGTTCTATCCTGAGATAGTGGCTAGGTGAGCCTGCCTCTTCTTTCCTAGACTGGGGGGATTTGAATCTCCACTGTCTAACTAGAAAAGAGATTGGGGAACAAGGAACTACCCTCTGCCATTCATCTCCCCACCTGTGATGCCTGCCTTTCTCTGCCTTCCATTCCTTTCCAACACATTCTTTTCTTCCCTGCTCTATGGATTTGGGGAGAATTTGCCCTGGCTTTCACTAGGTCATACTTGATAGCCTGGGTCCGAGGTTCTTTGCCAAGCACAGGCTTCCCCTTCCCAGAGATTAGGTCCTCTGTGTTGGGTTAGTTTACCCCTTCTGGGATTTGTCTTCAGCCTGCTGAGAGAGCTGCTGGGTAGGAGCCACTGAGGTGAGATGTGCTGTTCTTTGTCTCCAGGACAGACTGGAGAAGGAACAAGGTGAAGAATGAAGGATTTAGGTTAGAGATAGGAAGGAAATTCCTACAGCACAAGTTATCCCCCCTTGGCTCCGGTGGGAAGCCGTGTGGATCCAGGTTCTCTAGGCCTTTAAAAGCAGGACTGAGTTCCATGTAGCTGGACACGTAGGAGGGGTTTTACCTCAAGGCTAAGAATCCTTTGAAGTCCCTAAAGTCAGCATTTAGAACTGAAGGGTGTCTAACAGAGTATTCTCCTTATTTTATAGATGAGGAAACAGGGCCAGAGGTGGGTAGTGACTTGCCCAGAGTCATACAAGGTAGTAAGTAATAGAGGCAGGATTTGAACCCAGGTCTTCTGACTCCAAATCCAGTGCTCTCTTCCACGATGCCATGCCCCTGCCTGCTTCCCTGCCCTGCCAGCTCGAAGATTCTCTGATTCTGATTCTTCCAGGATGCACGAGCGGCCATGGGGGCAGCCTCTCCCCCAAGCACCACTGCTCACCTTGGCCTTCCTCCCCAACAATATCCTGATGCTGAGTGAGCGGCACACAGAGACTCCAGCATCAGTGATTTTGTTGAAGAGGGTGGCTGCCAGCTTCTTCCCGACCTGCACTGCCCCCTCTCTCCTGAGGCCTGTCCTGGGAGCAGGAAGAGGAGTCCTGCTCTTGGATCCTGCCCCCACACTCAGGACATGCTGCTGCCTGGAACCCTGTAGCTTGCTTGGAGCATGGCGGCCTTGGAACGTCCCAGCTGGGAGCTGGCTCCACGCCCCTCTGCTCTCCCAACCGGCCACCAGCCCTGGACCCTTGCCCTTGAGCCATACGTCTCTTCTAGGTGCTCTAGTTTTGTCAGTGAAAAGCTCGGAGCCTCGGACCCAGACCACCATAGACATTCCTTTGTACACAAACTGATTTTGGCCAAGGGCACCGGGGGGAGCCCACCTCATTCTTAACAGTAATCTCAGCCTCCTCTCCCACAGGTTCTTTTCATAAGAGAGTAAACTGAATTTTAAATTCATTTATTTTCTTTCTTCCTTCCTTCCTTCCTTTCCATTTTGCTCAAATAAATGAACAGTGCCATGGCCTAAAGGCAGGCAGAGACCAGGTACAGCTGAGCAGGCCACAAGGCCTGAATAATGGGAATCAGTGGATGCTGAATGTTTCATTTGGCATTTGCTCTCTTCCTCCTCCCCTTTCTCCTCCTCCTTTTCCCCCCCTTCCTCTTCCTCCCCCCCTCCTCCTTCTCATTATCTTCTTCCTCTCCCCCCCTCCTCAAAATATCCTTTTCCCATTTTCTGCTGTGGAGCCATCTTGTATGTATTTTCAGGACAGCCTGAAAAAAAAACAAACCACTGATTGGGCTGCCCCAGAGCTAGGTCCCTGCTTCTGTTCCCTAGGGCATTGCTTCCCTATCCCACTTCTGGCTGTAGGCAGGGTGGTCTGCTGGAAATAGCCCTAGAGTCTGAAATCCCAGGTGCTGTTCCCAGCTCTGTCCTTGACTTGTTTTGTGACCTCACTAGGTGAGGGCTTAACCTCTTCATGCCTCATTTTTCCCATCTACAAAATGGAGATAGTTATCTTTGTTATCCCAGGGAAGTTGTAGGGGGATGGGGATATAAATGAGATATGTGCTCTAGAAAAAGAAAATACTGTGTAAATAGGAATTATTCTTCTTGTAGGGGGCACTCAGATTGCTGCTTTCTCTCTTCCCCCTCCCTCACCTCTCTAACCCTCGCTTCTGTCTTGGTTTCTTTTCTTTATATTGCTGGTTACTCAGCAAATTTGGGATGCTGTCAGAGATAAGGAGGAAGAGAGGGAGCATATGTATGAGGTAGAGGTGTTTGTGACCAGCACAAGGGAGGAAGTGGGTCCCATTGCTGGGACTGGGGCTCCTGCACCAACCAAAGGGAAAATCCTTCCTGGATACCAGGCATCTTTCAGGAGCCATAGCCTGGCCACAGGGCAGGCTGGGGATGGGAGCAGGGGAGGGAGATCTAAGCTAATGGCCCACCACATGATCAGCCATGGGGACAATTAATATTGGTTGTATTATTTTGCATTTAAATGTCTACATGAGAATGAAAAGTCACCCATGCTCTGTTCTCTCCTCTCCTCAATTCTGCTTTCTCCATCTTTTGTTATGAATGAAAATAATGATAATAATAATAGTAATAAAAATAGTATTTTAGTTAGTATTTGTATAATTCTTTAAGATTTATAAAGTACTGTACATATGTTATTTCATCTGATCCTCACAACAACCCTTTGCAGAAAGTAGTTTTATCTCCATTTTACAGATGAGAAAACTGAGGCTGAGAGGGACTTGCCCAGGATCCCACAGCTAGTAAATGTCTGAGGCAGGATTTAAATTCAGGTCTCCTGACTCCAGATTCAGCACTGTGACCCCTATACCACCTAGCGGCTTACATCTAAAGTCACTCTGTGTGTGAGGACAGCCTGGGAAAACTCCCAGTGGTGGAATTTCTTTTTGAGTACCAGCAAGCTGGTGCTGCTTCCAAAGATCCGGGCATCTCATATACATCTCAGTTCAGCAAACAAGCAATTAATGCCTCTCTTTTCCTTGCTGGGTGACCAGTTTTGCTTGTTTGGGAAACACCCTCGTGTGTTCCACATCACCCCCAGCTTCTTCAGCCCAGATTTGAGTCTGCCATTTGAGTCCTCATTTCCTGACTCCTGGTCTGACGCTGTCCCTCTCTCTCCCCAAATTTCCCTTATCTAGTGACCTAGCCTTGAGGAACTGCTTACTTACTGCAGACCTGACTGTGAAAATTGGGGACTACGGCCTATCTCACTGCAAGTACAAAGTAAGTCCATGTGGGTTTGGGGAGACACTAGGGTGCACCCCAGCCCCCTCCCCCATGCATACCCTTTAGCACTGTTTTATGATGATTCCCAATAGAATATTCAATGCATTGGGTCAGGCAGGATTCTCCCCCTTCCCTCAAGGTGGGTTGGGTCATGGGGCATGTGCGGGGGAGGAGGGCTGTGTTGCTTCCACATGGAGTTTGACATTCTCTCCTCGTGCTGACCGTGCATGCTTGGCAGGATGACTATTTTGTGACGGCCGACCAGCTGTGGGTGCCACTGCGCTGGATTGCCCCTGAACTCATTGACGAGGTGCACAGCAACCTCCTCGTCGTGGACCAGACCAAGGCCAGCAATGTCTGGTGAGGGGGGTGGAGGGAGGGGAGGGAGCACAGGGTGGCAATGGGAGCTGACCTCCTTCCCTCCAACCATAGGAACAATGGCTTCATACAGGACCTTAGGGAGCTCAGCAATACTAAACTGGGAGTCAAGAGACCTGGACCCCCTTTATGACCTTGTCACTTTGACACCTCTAGGCTTCGTTTTCCTCCACTGTAAAGCAATGAAGTTAAACTAGACGGTGTCATAGGTTCTTTGCAGCCAAATGTCCCCCTTTTCCATTCAGATTAGGAAAGAAAAAAGACAGGGCTGTCCTTTGACTGCTTGGGTTTGGGGTTTTCCTTTCCCTTCAAAATCCCACTCACACACATTTCTGTACTCTGGGATTGAACTGTGCAAGTACATTATCTTTGAAGAGGTTAGAAAGGAGACTCTACCTGCTACCATCATTACTTCCCCCTAGATTCCAAGGTACACCTTGTGTTCTTTTGCATGTGAATGTATCTGTCTGCACAAGTGTGTGTGTGTGTATATGTGTGTGCATGCGGGGGCAGTCTATGTACATAGTATATATTCATGCAAATATGTGATACCATTTGCAGTTAATATAGGTTATATGCATATTTTGACCAAAGACTAAGCAGATAGTAAGCATATTCTTAAAGTATAGTTCTGTTTTCACTTATATTTTCAAAGCTAGTTAGACATCTAAAAGTTAGACATCTTTTAAGAACATTCAGAAACGAATACAATGATCACTATGAACCAGTACAGGTTTGCTAAGAAGAAGTCATGCCTAGCTAACCCCATAGCCTTTTTTCAGACAGAGTTGCTAGTGTGGCAGCTCAGGGAAACACCATATATAAAAATAATGTAGCTTAATTTTAGCAAATCATTGCACAAAAGTCTCCTTGGCATCAATAGAACAAGCTGATAAAATACAGGCAAAATGAGCAGTTGGATACAATTGATTAGAGCTGTATATGAGATAACATATCAGTCAAGTAACACATATTTATTAAGTGGTGCTGGTCATAAAGAATGAAACAACCCCTGCTTGCAAGGAGCACAAATAAATGTGTAAATATATACAGAATAAATAAAAAGTGAATAAATATAGATACAGGGTAGTTTGGGAGGGAGGGCATTAACAATTGTGGGGTGGGTAACCAGGAACAGCTTCATGCAAAAAAATGGCTCTTGAATGGCAACCTAAAGAAAGAGAGGCAGGGGTGAGGAGGGAGGGCATTCCAGGCATGTGGGAAGGCATGGAGACAGGAGATGAAGCGTTGTGTGGGACAGAAAGAAGAGCAGTTTGGTTGAGTCAGCGAATACAGCAGGGGGAGTAATGTCCACTGAATCTGAAAAGAGAGTTTGGGATCAGGTGGCAAAAGGCTTTCAAAGCTAAACATAATTCTTTTCCTTGTTTATTTCCAGAGCATGGCTAATACCAAAAAAAAAAAAAAGTTAAATATAAGAGCTTATATTTTATCTTCAAGGCAATAAGAAGCCAGTGGAGTTGATTGAATATGGGAGTCACATGGTCACATCTACACCTAAGAAAAATGACTTTTGCAGCAGTGTGGGGGATGGGCTGGGAGTGGGGAGAGGCTTGAGGCCAGGAGACTGATGAGGAAGCTATAGGTGATGGAGGCAGGAGGTAATGAGGGCCTGACCTCAGGTGGAAGCTGGGGGAGGGGGGTATTCTGTAGGCATAAACTGCTGGGTAAATATGTTGTGTTTTAGATTGGTAGTTCCAAACTTTTGGGTCTTGGAAGTCCTTTACACTCTTAAATATTATTGAATACCTCCCCGGGACCTTTTGGTTATATGGATTATATATGTCAGTATTTGCCATATTTGAAATGAAAACATCTCAGTATTTTTATGAAAACAGTTTTGAATGAAATCAGAAATGAAAACATCTTAGTATTTGAAGAAATGAAAACATCTTATTTTATGAAAATAATTTCTAATTAAATTAGAAATGAAAACATCTTAGTATTTTTATGAAAATAGTTTGGAATTAAAGTAGAAATGAAAACATCTTAATATTTTTATGAAAATAGTTTTGACCTCATGGACCCCCTGAAAGCAGTTACTAGATCACCCTTTGAGAATTGCTGTTTTAGAATATGTGTCAACCTAGAAGGCTGTCATTAGTGAAGTGCCACAAGTCTCTGTTTTTAGTTCTATTCTGTTTAGAGCTTCTCTAATTATGGATGAAGAAATGATATTTAATAGTCATTAATGAAGATATTGAAAAGATGCTTATCAGACATAGAGATGACGCAAAGAAGGGAGACCAGCTAATATGAGAGATGACAGAATCAAGATTCAAAATTATTATCATCACCGATATTATCTCACTAGGCTTACACGCTGGCTGGCTCAAAGCCAACAACATGAAATTTATCAGAGAAAAGTATAAAGTGAATGTGTGGGTTAAAAAATTCACTTGCACAAATACAGGATGGAATGGATGTGATTAGCATCAAACTTGTGTGTGAGCAGTTCTGGAGATATTTGTTAGCCACAAGCTTAATGTGAGGCAATAATAGTTGCTTTGAAAAAAAAAACTCATGCAAATTTAGGAAATGTTAATAGAAGCTTAGAATTTAAATCACCAGAAGTATTTGTCCCACTATAACTGAGTTCAAATCCGGCCTCAGACACTTACTAGCTGTGTATCCTTGGGCAAGTTGCTTTTACCTCTGTTTGCTTCAGTTTCCTCTTCTGTAAAATGGGGGTAATAATAGCACCTACCTCCCATGTATCCCAAATGAGATAAGCGTGGCATAAATGTTAACTGATATTATTATTGTCCACTTCAAATTGCTTTCCAGAATGATTGGACCAAGTCATGGTTCCACCAACAGTATATTAATAATGGAGTGCCATATTAGTAGTGTATTTGAATTAGGACACCACATTTTGAGAGGGAAATGGACAACCTAAAGTGTATCCAGGGGAAGGGAGACCAGGACAGTGAAGAGTCAAGCAACCATGTCATCAGAATCTGTTCTGTTATCTACTTAGCTATTTGCTATGTGTGTTCTTTATGGAATCTGCATTTGGTGAGAAGGGAGCCAAGCTTTGGACATATAGTTTGGGATGCTCCTTCCCATAAGGGATAGCAATCAGGTAATCTGCTTGAGCCTAAAAAAGCATTTCCCCTAGATTAACAATATTTGAGAGGAGAATGAAGAGATAAAATTCTAGCTTAGTCCTCCCTTCCCTCTGAGGAGAGCAAAGTAGCCAACCTCTGGTACCAATTTCCTGCTTTTTCTCCTGGAAAGCATAAAAGTCTCCCTTGGAAAAGGGTATGGAGAGGAGAATATAGATGTATTTATTCATGCCCCTATGATAGCCACATCTAGACAAACCCATGTGGACAGACATAGCCATCATCGTCTTCATCTTCATCATCTTCATCATCTTCATCTTAATCCTGATAGCTAGCTATCACTTTCAGACTTACAAAGTCCTTTATGGGTATTATCTCATTTTATCCTCACAACAACCATGGAAGGTAGGTGCTGTTATAAACCCCATGTTGCAGGTGAGGAAACTGAGGCAGACAGAGGTTAAGTGACTTGCCCAGGGTTATACAGCTAATAAGTGTCTGAGACCAGATTTGAACTCAAGTCCTCTAGATTCCAGGCTCGGTATTCTATCCATTACACCACCTAGATGGCCAGCACCTCAAAATCAACATATCCAGAAATAGAGTCAACATTTCCCCCCAAAAATGGCCTTTGTCTTCTGAATCATTTGTCATCTCTGACTTTTCCCTTTCCCTGGCCCCACACGTTTAGTGATTTGCCAAGTCCTGTCAGTTTTATCCACACAATAATTCTCACCTCCTGTGACTTTCCACTTGTCGAGCCTCCAGTATAGTTCAGGATTATTGTCAATCAATTAATAAACAATCTATCAATAAACATTTATTAAGTGCCTACGGTGTGCCAGGCACTGTAATAACTTCCTACCTTTTCTTCTTTCTCTCAGTTGACATTTCTTCTTTCTCATTCATCAACAATGCAGATGATAGCCCTTATTTCCCTATTCCCTATCATCCCTATTCCCCTCAATTTACTTTATATTCTTGTCAAACTTATCTACTAGCTGTTCCCCAGTCTGCTTCTATATCTCCTTTTCATTGCAATTTTCTTGGGCTCTTCCCTGATGCCTCCTTTGCATTCCCACCACATCTCTAGCTATCAGTATGACACAGTAGAAAGCTTTGGATTTGGAGTCAGAAGACCTTGGGTTCAAATCCTAGTTCTTCCATTTACTACCTGGGTGATTTTGGACAAGCCTCTGGGCCTCAGTTTCCTCTTCTGTAAAATGAGGCCCTTGAACTAGATAATCTCTCAGGGTAGGGAGAGATCTAAATAGATCATAGATAATAAATCTTTGATCTTAAGAGTTGAAGTCTTCCTTCAAAGCCCAATTTGGGTACCACCTCCTCTATGAAGCCTTCCTTGGTCTTTCCTCCTACTTCCCAGCTAAAAGTAATCCCTCCCTCAAATTAAGGACACCTCTATTGACTTTATCATATTTTTTGTTATTCAGTTGTTTCAGTCGTCTCTGACTCTTCATGACCCCATTTTCTGTTTTTGTTGGCAAAGATATGAGGTAGTTTGCCATTTCCTTCAGCTCGTTTTACAAATGAGGAAACTGAGGAAAATCAAGGTTAAGTGACTTGACCAGGGTCACACAGTAAGCATCTGAGGCCGGATTTGAATTCAGGTCTTCCTGACTTCAGGCCTGGCATTCTGTCCACTGTGCCACCTACGTATCACATTTTGCTTTTTATCCTATTTATTTGGGTGTCTGTTGTATCTTCCTTGTTAAGAGTATAAGCTCCCTAAGGTAGTTTAAAAGGACTGTCATTTTTCATCTTGTGTCCCCAGTGCTGACAAAATGCCATGCACAGAGTAGATGCTTAATAAATGTTGAACTGAACAATTGAAGAGGGACTAGGCATTTTCTGTTTTGCTCCATGACATAGAATAAGGAGTAATGTAGGAACATTATATAAGAAGAAGGGAGGTTTGGGAATAACATAAGAAAGAATTTAGAAACCCTTAGATCTCTCAAGCAATGGAGCAGTCAGTATGAGTCATGAGGAGGTACACCTCTGTTCCTTCAAGGGTTCAAGCAGATATTGGATGCTCATCTATGGGGGATGCTAAAGATAGCGTTTCTGCAATAGGTATGGTCAGGCTAAATGACCTCTAGAACCCATTCTAACCCTAAGCTTCCATTACTCCATGACCCTTTAAGCATAATGATTTGCTTATTAAAAATTACAGCTAATGCCTTGACCACAGAGAGGAAGCACAGCATAGGTGAAAGGGCCCCGAAGCCTGAGTTTTTGTCCTAGTTCTGCTCTCAAGTGGTTGTGTGACCTAGGACAAGGCATTTCCTTGGGGCCCCCAAGTTCCCATAACTTCATGTGATCGTAGGATTTATGTCAAGAGGGAATCATCTTAGAGACAGACCATTGAGTCCTGGGTACCCCTACATCCCTTCCCGTTGGAACATTCTATGTCTTGAAATGATTACCTAGGTGGGGTTCTCTGAAATGAGGGTGGGCCTTGGAGTCAGGAAGACCCGAGTTCCAGTCCCACCTTAGATACTTCCTTACTGCATGTGTGACCCTGGGCAAGTCACTGAACCTCTGTTTGCCTCAGTTTCCCATCTGTAAAACGGGGAGAATAATAACACCTAGCCCCCCGGCTTGTTGTGAGGATCAGATGAGATAATAACTCTGAAGCGCTTAGTACAGTGTCTAGAACAGGGGTGGGGAACCTGCGGTCTCGGGGTCACATGTAGCCCTCTAGGTCCTCAAGTGCGGTCCTTTTAATCCAAACTTCACAGAACAAATTCCCTTAATAAAAGGATTTGTTCTGTGAACTTGTGAACTTGAACTCAGTCAAAAGGCTGCACTCAAGGACCTAGAAGGCTACATGTGGCCTCAAGGCCACAGATTCCCCACCCCTGGCCTAGAACATAAGTGCTATATAAATGTTAGTGATGATGGTGAGGATGTGAGACTCAGGGCAAGGCATTAGCTTTGTCTGCCTCACTTTCTTCATTTTTAAAATGGGAATAATAATACCACCCACCTCCCAGGGTTATTGTGAGGATCAAATGAGATAATATTTGTAAAGTGCTTTGCAAACCCTGTATAGCACTATATAAGTGCTAGCTATTTTTTTTTAAGACTTTTTTCTTCCATAGCCTTAATCAGGGCAGAATTTTTTACTCAAATCAGGATATCACTTAGCCTGTTCAGTAAAAGTAGAAACAGAGCTGTGTTTCAGAGTTTGCTAATTGCTTTTTTGTTATTCTTGCCTGTGAACTGAGTGGTTTGTGGCCTCACTGGCTGCCTCCTTCCACCCCCTGCAGGTCGCTGGGCGTGACAATCTGGGAGCTGTTTGAGCTGGGTGCCCAGCCTTACCACCACTACTCTGACCGCCAGGTGCTTACCTACGCCATCAAAGAGCAGCAACTCAAGTTACCAAAGCCCCAGCTGAAGCTGTCACTGTCAGACCGCTGGTAAGGAGATACACATGGCTTTCCTTTCCTCCTCTTCCTCATCCCGCTCCCTAAATACCCTCCAGAAGTGGGCCCTCTGAAGGCTTATCTTCTGGGATTTCCCATGTACCACAGCCTGAGCCATTGGTGACTCAGCCCTAATTTTCAGCTTCCCCCAGGATCAGTTGCCCTAGGAGACTTCACTCAGAGAAAGACGGGCTTTAAGGTACTTCCAGCAGGGGTGACAAAGTCCGGCACCTGGTTTTAGTTCTCTAGCCATGTGGCCTTGGGCAAGTTGCTTTACCTCTCTGGTCCTTAGTTTCCTCATTTGTAATGTAAGGGGTCCCTTCCGGGTCGAGCTCTGCTGTCTCTATGATCTCTATGCCAGATGACTTTTACGGTGCCCTCCATCTCTGGCATCCTATGTCTCCATGATTCTTTGTTTGGAGTGTACCAGGTGTAGTGTCTGATGCTAAAGAGCTTGGTGAATGGGGTGGAATACAAGGATTCAGAAGAATGGCATTCCAGCACAGAGTCGAAGGGGAGAGACCGTATACCCCTCCCTTCCACACACACATGTGTAGGCATGCTCTAAATATATGATACATACAGTAGAAATATAGCATAGGCTGCCTGGGAGGGCTGAGGGGATGAGTAGTGCAATGGTTAAAGTCAAATTGTGCAGTCAAGGACAGGTTATTCCAGTCGGTAAATTTCCAGTTGGAAGCAGTGGCCACAGTGGTTTACTGTCACCCTGTGTGGAAGTGAGGAGGCTTGGGAGGCGGGAGGGTGAGGCCGGAGCAAGCTAGGACAGGGACAGACCTAAGCACCCCATCTCTACCCTGGGTTTGGCAGGTATGAGGTCATGCAGTTCTGCTGGCTGCAGCCCGAGCAGCGGCCCACAGCAGAGGAGGTGCACCTGCTGCTGTCCTACCTATGTGCCAAGGGGACCACGGAAGCCGAGGAAGATTTTGAGAAGCGATGGAAATCCCTGAAGCCCGGCGGGACCAGTGGAGCCAACCACTTGGGGAGTACAGCTGAGCTGTCCTCCAGCTTCCCACTCCTGGAGCAGTTCTCGGGGGACGGCTTCCATTCGGATGGGGATGACATCTTGACGGTGATGGAGACCAGCCATGGGCTCAACTTTGAGTACAAATGGGAACCCAGCCGAGCTGAGGCCTTCCAGACTCCTGCAGGGACCCTCAGCCCCCGCCATGCTGCTCACTACCAGGACCTCTACTACCCAACTAGCTCCTCCACCAGCCACCTGAGCCTGGGGGTTTCACCTTCCTGCTATGAGTGTCCGCCGCCTGGGGTGGTGCCCATCCTCAGTGCTCACAGCCCTTCCGTGAGCAGTGAGTACTATATTCGCATCGAAGAACCAGCTGACTGTGATCTAGACTTCACCATGTGTTCCTCTAGCCCTGAGTGCCAGCAGGCATCTCCTGAGGCAGCCACCCCTTGGCATGACAAAGAAGAACCCGTGGGGGGTACCTATGACTCAGACAGCAGCCCTACTGTATCACTGACTATGGAGCCGCTCCTGGGGCAAGGACCCAGTGGGGAGGGGCCCTGGGATCACCCTGACTACTACTCCCATATGAGCTGTAGCAAAGACTCGCTCTGTTACCAGCCTTCCCCTGCAGGGGACTCACGGACCGAAGACAGTTTGTTGGGGGAATGCAGGGAGGGAGCCGACAAAGACTGGGGCCTGCCAGGCTTCCACCAGGCTTTTTTTGAGGACCCACTGGGAGTGTCCCCCTCAGGGAATTCTGTGACTCAGGAGTCACCAGGTGGGGCTCAGGAGGCAGTGGTGGGAGAATCAATGAAACAGGAGGCACTGGGTAGCCCTCCTGAATCAGTGACGATAGAGTTGGGTGAACGGGAGAGTCAGCCCTGCAGCGGCTCCCAACATGAGGGTGCTGAGGAGGCAAGCTTGGCTGCCCAGCAAAGACACTGGACCTCAAATGTGTCTGCCAACAACAACATCAATAGCAGCTGTGCCCCCGATTCCTGGGCTGCTCACTTTGTAGACTCCTACTTGGGATCAGGAGAGAACCTAGGTACAGGACCTGATCCATGTGAGTTGCCTGCCCCAGACTGCCTACCAGACCTGCCCCTTCCTGAGGGTGAGGGGTTGGAGATGGCTTTCCCTGGGCAGGAGCTGGGGAGCCCGCCTAGCTTTGCTGAACACTTTCAGGTGGAGGAGGACCCAGCCCCAGTTGCCATCTCTCCCTCACAGATGATAGACATAGAAACTGCAGAGAGAAGGGGTGTGGATGATGGGGCTGATCAGAAAGCCACGGAGGAAGCCGTGGCCCCTTCCAGTTCTCCAGCTCTGTCTCCCTTGCCCTCTCCACCCCAAGGCAGAACCCCGCTTCTCTCCAGGGCAGCCAGCAATCTTGTCCTTGTTCCTAAGCCAGATTCCCCTGTGCCATGGGACAGTAGCCAGAGTATCAGCAATGAGCCAGACCAGACACTGGACAGCAGCGGTAGCTTCCCAGAGCTAGAAGGGCCAGGTAGCGAGGATGAAGACACGACCGAGGCCACCTCTGGTGTCTTCACGGACTTTTCCAATGACTTCCTTATCGAGAAGCCTGACACAACCCCCGCATTCCGGTGCCTGCAGAAGCAGGTGGGAACGCCAGATTCCCTGGAGTCACTGGATATCCCATCCACGGCCAGTGATGGTGGGGAGATATATAGCCCGACGGTGTCCTACCCTACCACTGGGCAGCCTCGGGCCCTAGACAGTGGCTATGACACAGAGAATTATGAGTCACCTGAGTTTGTGCTAAAAGAACCCCATGAGCCCCGGGACTCCGAGGACTTTGGGCCCCTAGGAAAGGAGGATGAGAGCCCTGGCTTAGAGATGCGGCTTTCTTCTTCTATCAGTGCTGAGCTGCATAGTCTGAGTGAGAAAAACCCCTACCGAGACTCAGCCTACTTCTCTGACTATGACACAGAGACAGAGCGGCCTGCCCAGGGTAGGGAGGAGGATGAGGACAGTGAGGCTGGGGAAGGAGAGTCCAGCCCGGTGGGCCCAGAGACCCAAGGGCTCTCTCCCAACAACCAGGAAATACCAACAACAAAGGAAGCAGGTGCTCAGCTTCCTCACTCACCTTCTGGGGAGCCCCCTCCAGAGGTGATAGTCAGCCCAGCCATCAAAGGGCAAGACCAGGAGAGCCCCAAGGACCCAGCAGAAGGGTTGGCCCCTGCCCCCATCCCTGCCCCCACTCCCACTGCCCCCGCCCCTGCCCCAGCTCCTGCCCCATCCAAATTATTCTTCCTGACTCCTGTCCTGTCAAGTCCAGAGGACAGTGGGGTTGAGGAAGGCTGCCACAAACCCCAGGAGGCCCCAGGCCTGTTCTCCACCTTGGCGGACAAAGGAACTTGGGACCTGGTTCCTGGGGCAGAGGTGCAAGAATGGAAAGAAGCCACGGCCTGCGAGATCACCCCGGGTCCCAAAGTGAAGCCCGGGGAGAAGCCGGCCCCACGTCCAACCCCTTTGCGCCTGGACTTGTCGGACCTTCCGGCACCCAAGGAGAGCCGGCCAGCGGAAGAGGAGGAGGAAGAGGACTCAGAGGAGAGCGATGAGTCCGACGAGGAGCTATGCTGCTACAACATCCAGGAGCAGAGTGAGGAGAGCGAAGAGGAACCAGCCGCGGTGCCCATCGTGGTGGCAGAGAGCCACAGTGCCCGCAACCTGCGCAGCCTCCTCAAGATGCCCAGCCTCATGTCCCAGTCCTTCTGTGAGGACCTGGACCGCAAGAAAAAGGCTGTTTCATTTTTTGATGATGTTACTGTCTACCTCTTCGATCAGGTAAGCCCTGTGCCTCGGGGAGTGGCCCTTAGGACTTCTGGGCGGGGGAGGGAGAGATGGTTCTGTGTCCTTGCTACAGAGACATCGGATCGGTAAAGAAAGAAGGGCTTTGTCTCCGACACCTCTGGGTGAGACGGAGTAAAAGCTCTTCCATACCTTCAACCCAATGCCAGAAATCCAGATCATGGATTGGAGAGAGTACGGCGGGATGCCTCTGATTTGCCAGAGTTGGGCATTATCTATTTCCCCCCTTGAGGTTTCTGGGTAATTGTCCCACTTCTCCCTCCTTTCCAGGCCCTCAAGAGTTTGGGTGGGATAGAAGAAGTAGTTGCCCTGATGGAAAGTGATACCCAGCCAAGGCGGGCGTCTCACACTTGTGCCACTTCTGTTCTTTACTGACACCCAGGAAAGCCCCACAAGAGAACTTGGGGAGCAGCACTTCCCTGAGATGAAGGATGCAGCTTCCTCCTTCCTGCCAAGCAGCCCCAGTACCCTGAGCCCATCTGACCCACTCAGAGCAGCAGACAACTTCTCTGACAGGACGGTCTCTGAAGAGAGTGAGTGTGGTAGGGTGGGCAGGCGGGCTGGGCTGGTCTGGGAAGGGACAGTGTGGGGCTTTGTAGGTTTTCCCCATCTTCCACAGGAAACCTTACGTTCCCAAAGTAGCCCTTCACCTATTTTCAGGTGGTATGACCCTCCTTTATCAGGCCAGGCAACCTTACCAACTCTCACCCTTTGGGGTGATGATTTCATCTTACCCTTACTATTCCCAGGTAACCTCTTTTGCCTATCTTTGTTCCCCTTTGTGGCCCTTTAGGCTCCCATTGCTCCTGCCCATGATGGCACCTACACTACAGCCCCCTGATTCCAACTGTCTCTGCTTCTGAGTGTCATTTTTTTTTTAAATTGTGGCCTCTCTTTTCTGAGGAACCACATAAATCCATCAGAGAGAAAGAAGATTCAGACTTCAGGTCTAAGGGGTGATGAGATTGCCTTGAGTAACTTCTCAGGGTATCCGAGGTGTTGGGGAAGAGAAGGCTAGAGAGGTGGGCCTCCTGGGCCTCCTCCACAGCAGGCCTCTTTACACTTTCTTTGTTCTTTCTTTCCCTTCCCCTACCCCAGGACCAGGGAGTTCACTAGGGAGACCTGGGTATTTGGGGGGAAAAGGGTGAGTGACGGGGCCTTCATTACAGGTGGTGGGTTCGAGTGGGATGATGACTTCCCACTAATGCCAGCCAAGTCATCTTTTGTGTCTTCACCGGGGCCTGGAGTGCCGGACCCCATGCTGCCCAACCTGGCGACCCCACCGAAGCAGGTGCTGCCTGTCCAGTTTTCCCGCTTCACTGTGTCTCCTAGCCCCGTCTCCCGATTCTCCATCACGCACGTATCTGACTCGGACATCGAGTCTGTAGGAGGTAAGGGACTACGGCTGGGGGTGAGGGTGTAGCAGGGAAGAAAACAGGGAAAATGTACTACCAAGGATGGATCTGGGATGTGTAAAAACCACAGGGCAGGGGTCATAGGAGGATCAGTGTAGAGCTGGGAGGGACCTAAGGAGTTATCTGAGCCAATCATCTTATTTTAAAGTTGAGGACAATAAGGAGGTCCAGGGAAATTAAGAGTTTAACCCAGGGCAACCAAGTGGTGAGTGGAAGAACTAAGATTTGAACTTGGGCCCTCCAGTTCCAAGGCCAAGGCTTCTTTCCACTGTATCATGTTATCCTCATTTTTTTTTTTGAGGTAGTCGGGGTGAAGTGACGTGCCAAGGGTCACACAGCTAGTAAGTGAGGCTGGATTTGAACTCCAGTCCTCCTGACTCCAGGGCCAGTGCTGCCACATTATCCTTATTTAAAAAAAAATGTTTTCAGTTACTGAAAATCCACCTTCTCTCCTTCTCATTTTCCCACCTTCCCAGTTGGAAAAAGGAAAGAAAAACAGAACCACTGTAACAAATATGCAGGGTCAAGCAAAACAAATTCTCCTTTTGACTGCATCCCCCAAAAATTGCCTCAGTCTGTTCCCTGAGTCCAACCCCATTCTGTCAGGAAGTGCTATCCTCATTTTAATGGAGATTTAAGAGTTACAGAATGCTTGCATCACAACAAAGCAAGATGATGCAAGTGTTAGTCTTCTGATTTTACTGAGGAGGAAACTGAGGTGCAAACATGTGACGTATCAGATCATTCAGCTACTAAAGGTCAGATGTAGGATTTGAACCCGTCTTCCTGATTCCAATCCAGCCTTCTTTGTACTGCTCTGCTCTGCCTTGACTTGAGATTACACATTTGCTTATGTGCCTTTAGGGTAGGGACTGTGCCTCATATGTAGTTACTTGTCTGAAGGAGGGCCCCCAGGAAGGTAAATGGCTTTGAATTCACCCTGCGTCTTCTGGAGGATCTGTGACATGGGTGAGGGAGATTGACATAGTCTGCATTAGCACCCAAGAACAAAACTGAGACCAACGTAGGGGGGAAGGGGGTGTACAGAGAGGTAGATTCTGGTTCAGAGTAGAAGAAAGAACCTTGATGGTTATAGCAGACCAACAATGCCTTATGTGGCAGTGAGGGCTCCCCAGCGTTGGATGTATGTAAGCTAGGCTAAGGGACTAGGCTGCCATAGAGGGAATGCTGGACCAGATGACCTCTAGTGGACCCTTTCAAGACCCTTGGATTTTATAACACCATGGTCCCAAGTATGGTTCTGATTGCCTTCCAACTCAAAGAAGCCAGCCTGGGAAAATATCCAGGGATAGAGAAGCAGCTTGAGCCTACTTTGGGAGTAGGGTCAATAGTCAATAAACATTTATGAAACACCTACTGTGTGCTGGTCCTAAGCTCTGGAGGCATTGTGCCAAGCATCCAGTGCTGGAGCAGGAGTCCAGGTGTCCTAATGTACCTGCCCCCTGAATCCTTCCTGTCTCCTCTGAGGACCCAGAGATGCCTTCTCCTCTCGCCTCTCCCCAAGTTGTTAGGACCTGATCTCCCCGCCTTGGCCTCATAGTGATCTGTTCCCCTCTGCTCCCACCCCAGGCCTCATCCCTGGCCATGTCTCTTTCAAGAAAGCCCACGGATGACTCTCTAATCTCTGAGGGAAGCAAAGCTATTCCTTAGGATAAGGGTTGAGGGTTCCTGAGCCAAAGTGGAGATCAGTACAGAGTATAGAGAAGAGAGCACCTCATTAGCTGTGTGACTGTGGGTAAGCCAGATCCCCTCTCTGGATCTCATTTTCCTCATTTGCAAAATGGAGAGTTGGACTAGATCATCTTTGCCTATTAGCCTTACCGTGCTAATCTTAAATAGTTGTGTGTACATGAAGAACATTGGATATGGACCCAGAAGACTTGGGTTTGGATCCCAGCTCTGCTAGTGGTCTATGTGACTTTGGGAAGGTCATTTGTCTCTAGGCTCCAATTTTCATCTCTGGAAGGGATTACACTGAGTGACTGTAGCTCAAAATCCTATGGTCCTCTGAGCAGGAGCTGGGGAGGTTATGAGCTAGGGAAAGGACCCCGCCGCTGAAGCATCTGCTCTTCAGAAGCATATGGTCTAGATGAGTAAATGGAATACCCTCATCCCATGGTGACAGAGCCACATGCTGGCAAGACAGGGAATGATGACAGGCTCGGAATCAGGTGGGATTAATCAAGAAGTCTCCTGCCGCAGAGGTCTCCAGCCAGATGTTGAAGGAAGGGAAGGAGGGAATGTGTAGGGTATTTACTTACATGTCCCCTGAGACCTGCCTATCAATGAGTTAGTAAATGAACTGATTTATTAAGAGCCTACTATGTGCCAGGAACTGTCCAAAGCACTGGCGATACAAAGAAAGGCAAGAGACAGTTCCCAATCGAATGGGAAAGATGACATACGAACAATATGTACAAACTGCATACAGCCTAAAAGGGAAATAAGCAACAGAGGGAGGCATCAGAATGAAGAGGGATTGGGAAAGCCTTCCTTATAGAAGGCAGGATTTGATTTGGGACTTGAAGGAAGTCAGAAAGCAGAACTGAGGATAGAGAACATTCCAGGTGTGGGAGATGGCCAGTGAAAATGTCAGGAGATGCAGTGTTTGGTGCCAGGAATGGCAAGAAGGCTGGTGTCGCTGGAGAGGCGGCAGGGCTTAAGGTATAAGAATCAACAATCACTTACTGTGTTCTTTGGGATACCGTATGAGATGCTGGAGAGGAAACAAGATATCCAAGGCATGTCACACACTTGATACATTATGCATGGTGAGGTAGGCGAGACAGTCATAAACAGGGTTGTGGGAAGTGGCTGGGCTGTGACCAGAATAACCATCTTCTTCCTCCTGTTTCAGGAAGCAGTGAAGATGGTGACAGAGAGTAATTTGGGCCTGGAAGGCACTTCAGAATCTATAGTGCTGGCGTGGCTCTGTGGACCAGGGCAAGAAGAGGTGGCCCTCCTGGCCCCAACACGAAGCAGCGGAAGAGATGGGGTGGGGGAGGAGGGGTGGGGGTTGTCCAGAACTCGGCTCTATTTTTTTAGACAGATTTTATCAGAGGCATTTGGTTTGCTGCTAGCTCACAGAGACATCACCCCCCCACCCCCGCCTTCTGCCCCTTTGTCCAGTACAGGTGCAGCCATGGACGATGGTCTGTGTGGGCATATGTGCTTGAAGGCATGCGGGTTTGTGTATAAATATACATATATAAATGATAGCGTTAAAGGGTAGACTTGCAGAATCCTGCTCCCTTTCTTAGCCTCCCCTCTCGAAGGGCGTGACTACGACCCCAGCGCTGCTTGCTCCTCCCTGTGGTCTGTGACTTCTCGGGGCTCACCCCTTACTGCTGCCCCAGTGCCTCGTGCTCCCCTGCTTACTAGAGCTGTAGTGAGGGTGGGAGCCTGTGTCAGCCCCTCCCAGGGCCTCCTCTCTGCCCCTGCTCCCTCAGACCCTGCTGTACATACACTGGATTTCTGAATCTCCACGCTAGTGTCATTCAGTAATACTGTCTCCCGTGACTTCCCACCGGGACATGTTTCTACCTTGTCTCTGTCTACAACTCAGATAGATGGCTGGTTTCCTGAGCTGGCTCCTGGCCTGACCCTCCCTGTCCTCCTACCCTTTTGCCTAGCTTCTGCCAGGAGCTGGCTCTGCTGGAAGATGGGGCAATGGGAGGGACGGTTCTCTTTTTTTATTCCCTAGTTTTGTTTTTGTCCTTAGACCTTTCCCAAGCAGAAGTCTGGGCAATATTTCCCAAGCAGCTGTTGCTGTCTGGCTAGAGCTGGGGAGGAGGAAAACTATTGGGTCTTTCCCTCTAGAAAATGAGGTTTCCTCACCCTATGGCCTTGGTGCTTTGGGGCAATGGGGATGGGTGGGTGTTGCTACCAGTACAGCCTCATTCATCAGTGACACTATGGGACTTCTGGGGTTTCCTGTCCCTCTGCCACAGGCTCTATTCTAAAGGCTGCTTGTGGGGAGCAAGAACTGAGGGGGAGAGTTTGGGATGACCTCTCTACAAGGCACACAGGCAGTAAATGGGAGGGCTTACTGGGCCGTAATTGCCCTGAGCTGCCAAGGAGAGCAAGGAGGGGACCCCTCCCATCCAGCTGTCCACTTCCATGTTCAGTGTTGGGATCCCTATTTCCCCTGCTCAGGGGCCAAGGAACAGGTTGGGTGGGCTGGGCAAATGGGGCTCTGTGGGAATATTTTTGTAACGGCTAATGCAGAGAGAATGGGACCGTGATAATTTTAAGTTATTGTTGCCAAAGAGATGTAAAGAGTATATTGAAGGGGTGGGGGGTGGGGGTGGGGGGAAAGGGACCTTATTTTTTGTTTGTCCTTTTTTTAATTATTTGTTTGAGGCTTAGAATGCTGGTGCAATGACTTTTTTTTTCCCTTTATTTAAAAAGAAATTAAGCTAAGAAAAAAAGCCTTTAAGCCAAGAGAGTGTGTTCTCCTTTGGGGCCAATAGACCAACCCCTGTAGTAGGGTCACAGCCTTGGGAGATGAGAGTGGGGAGAAGGACAGTTGAATAAGTGTGTGTATGTGTGTGCACTCATATTGTGCAAGAGCATCATGAGGGAATAAGGGGATGGAGGAGTATGTATCTGTGGGTGGCCCACATGTCCCAGCGTGTGTGTGTGTGTGTGTGTGTGTGTGTGTGTGTGTGTGTAAGTAAACAGGTGTGCTTTGTGTGTGTCTCTGGGCAATGACAGCCTTACCTACTGAGAAGGGCGCGGTTCAGAGTCCCCTGCTTGGACGTGGAGACTGTTGATTGTTTTTCCATGGTGTGTGTGTATGTGTGTTCTGATGTGATTCAAACATGTCATAGCTTGAAAGTCCAGCCCAGTTGGCATCTGTTTCTAGAAAGGTAAGAGATGTTGAACCCTCAAATCCTTCAGGGGTTTCTGAAGTTGGGCCCTTCCCAACCTCTGAGCATGCTGGGTTCTAGGTCTTGGGACATTGCTGACTCAGTGTTTCCCCTTGCTGTCTCTGAAAGTCCCAGAGGCACTGGGGAGAGAGATGGAGGGAGGGAATGGGACAAACCTGAAGGGAAGTCTGAGAAGAGGCAGACCTGACTGTGGTTTTAATGGCTGCAGGTAAAAGCAGGCAACAGAATACTCGTTTCCTCTGACAGATGAGATGATTAGGGATTAAGAAGCCAATCAGACCAGCTCCTGGGTTCCCCCTTTGTTAGAGACAGCCCAGGTAAGCCTTTAGGTAGGACTACATCTCCTCTTCCACCAATCAGGCTCTACCCTCCTACCCCTTCTTTCCTGGGAGTGACTTCATTTCCATATCTGCACCTGAAGTGCAGACATGACTGTCTCCATTCAGCCGCCTGTTCTTTAGACTAAACTATCCCAATCTTTGAAGGTTTCCCTAGTGCTACTGGTCAGGACCCTAATGAATCCTTTTCATGGTCTCCAAGGCCAAACTTGAGAAAGTTACTTTCTGAAGGCAGACTTGGAATGGGCCCTGGGTTCCAGCTCTCAGGGCAGGAAATGGAATGGTTTGGTTTTAATGAGAGGAAAACAGTGAGGACAACTGGACTAAAACTGTGGCTGGAGGTCAGGGTAGTACCTGGGAATGAAGAAGTGTGGGGCTTCTGGTACAGAGTGGGAGGGTGGTCCTGGTAGGGAAGGGGGCCCTTGATGACCAGAAGCTTTCTAGACCACCCTCATATTGCTGGAAAATAGGAAACACACTGATTAACTCCACCACTCACCCACGCCAACTCTTGAGCCACCAATGAGTAAGGGGAGGGTGGGGAGAGAAAGAAATTGGCAAAAAAAAATGCCTGAAAATGGTTTGTCCCTTGCACCCCAAGGGTGGTGGTGGTGGTGGCAGTCCCTCTGCCCTAGCTCTAAAAACGAAAAAACACTTCAAGTCTTGACAAAAGTGGGTAGGAGGCAGCTGGGAGCTGGTGGAGGTGTTGGAGGCGGGGCAGCAACAGCCTGAGACAGATTCTTCTTGGGCTATGGGAGGATACAGGAGTCCCTTTGTCCTGGATGGCCTCCACTGCTCTAGACAAAGTTGGGGGGGGAGGTAAAAAATGAATGGAATGAGAATAGCTTCCCTGCAGGAGGGGCAAGTGCCCCACGCCAAGCTTGATTGCCAAGCTATTAAGCAATTTTCAGGGGCTCTGGCCACTGCCATCCTCCTCTTCAGGTCAGGAAAGTTTTTGTTAGCCCTAGGCCCTCTGGGACAGTCTAATTCCCTTATAACTGTTCCTTTACTCTGCGTAGGTTTGAAGATTCCCCTTCATACCCTTCCTGGTGGTGTCTCCTTTTTGTCAAGTCTTTGATAAACACAACAGATACTTAAAAAATAAAACAAAATGCTACATCCCAGCAGGGCCTTGCCCTCCACCCATGTCCCACCAAGCGAACAAGGTACATTCCTTAGAGGGAGAAGCCACAAGGTCCCCAAATATCTCTGCAAATGCTTACTGAACCTGAATGCCAGGAGTTCGAATGCCAACTCCAACCTAAATTCTCCTGTCCTTAAAGCCTTGTTCATTGGTTCATTATGAAATATGATAGGCTGGGGCTAATTTTTTTCAAAGTACTTGTACATCTATTTCACTGAGTCCTCACATAAGACCTGGTTAGAAGTAGTTAGGAAAGATGAAGAAATGGGGGCCCGGAGTTAAGTGAGTCAGTGACTGCCAGGCCTACTGACCGGCTCACTTTGCTCTTAAATGGGATGAGGTGGTTCTGATCCATCTGTAATCAAAGCCATTCTCATATCCAGTCCCGCGTGTGGCTTCTATCTATAAGGCAAGCTGGCCAGTGTTAGAGAGACAGTCTCTAGCTAAGAAGTGAGGGTAGGGGGTGCGGTGGACAGAATGCAGACTTAACTGGCCTACCAGCGGCACTGACTTCCCCAACCTTGGCCTCATTTAGCACTACATGCCAAGCACCTGAACTCCCACTGGGCTATGGTGAGTACAGAATGACTGTTCTTACCTTCAGTCTAAGAATGGAGTAACTCCCAAGCCTTTGGATCTTGTGGCCTAGAAAGCTGCTCCCAGGAGCAGTTCAGGATGGTGAGTGAACAAAGAGGTAAGAGTTAGAGTCCAACCCATACCTGATCGAGGATCCCTGGTACAAAGTGGTTGGGTTGGAGCTCTCCAGTGAGGAGGCACCTCATTCCACTTTTGGACAGCTTTAATTGTTTAGTTTTCCCTTAAATCAAGCTTCTTTGCCCCCTTTATCCTTAGTCCTAGTTTTACCCTGAAGAGCTAAGCAGAACAAATGTAATTTTTCACAAGGCAGTCCTCTGAAAGTTGGAACCTCCTTGATAACCAAAGGATCTGGGACCAGGGGACTGGGGAAAACTGCAAACAGCCTTCTCTCCCACAGGGGCCTTGCTCATGCACTCATGCTAAAGGCTTGAACCCCTCTTCCTGCCCTCCCCGAGGTTATTAGCACATCCAGTTCTGTGTTTCCCTTCTGAAAGCCGGGAACTTCCCTCCTGGATCCTGTTGCCCCGATCCCCACCCCTCAATTTGTGCCAAACCGGGGCAGACAGGGTACCTTCATCAGCCTGTTTCTTCTTCCATTTGTAAAATGGGTGGTGAGGGGAACTTGATAACTTGACTTCCAGAGCATCTGTCTACGCCTCTGGTATTCCTGTTTTGTTTTTTCTCAGTGTGTGTGTGTGAGGGGGAAGGATATTAATAGGGATGGTAGGAGATGGGCAGGAAGCCCAAATCACAGTCTGACTCTGACCAAGTTCTGGGCCACAGAAGTTGGAGTTTCAGGGAGAAGCCTGGTTTCCTTTTAAACCAAGAGGTAAACTATGGAGCAGGTGGGAGGTGGTTGTGTATTTGGGCAGGAAGGGGCTCAGCACTCCCTCTCCCTGGGCTACCCAGGCAAGCCCAGGGGAATGGTCCTACAGCCCTGCCCTGCCGGGTCTCCCTCCCATCTTGTCTGATGGGTAGGTTGGGCCTAGGACAGCAGGGGAACCAGGACCAGGTGCTGCTGGTCTAGACCCTCCCCCCCCAACCCCCAAATACTACTTAAAGGCTGCATGAGGCTCAAGCTGTCTTGGATATTTTTATTAAGATAAAGGCTATTATTATTATTGTATATTTTATCAATACGGGTCATAATTGCTGTATTTTTTACCAGTGCTGATTTCCATACAGCTCCCCAGCATGTGTGTAAAATATCGTCGGTCTGATAATAAAGTTTTTAAAATATCTTAAACGAGGCTCTATCTTTGTGGTCAGATGGCCCCTGCCCATTAGGGTGGCCACTTCTCAAATGGTGGATGGGAGAGGGGTGGGGACAAGTAACCATAGCAGAGGCTGTCTTGTTACCTACATTTGACCCTGCCCAAACCCCCAGGAAAGAAAGCCAGTAGCGAAGCCTAGGGGAAAACCATGTTAGCCCTGATCATAGCAACCCCTGGGGTGGCAAGAAAAGAATGCGCTCTAACAGAACACACATATAGTAATATAGTAATAGCTGGCATTTATATAAAGTTTTGCAAGAGTTTTATAAATATCCCATTTAATCCTCACAACAATCCTGGGAGACAGGTGCTATTATTGTGTCTATTTTATAGATGAGGAAACTGAGGCAGAACTTGTGATTTGCCCAGGATCACACAGATAGTGTCTTCGGGCAGCTTTGAACTTGGATCTTCCATGTAGATGCCTCCATTTTGGGAAATAGACAACAAAACTTAACCTTAAACTACCTCAGAATAGGGAAGACCAATAATGATCCAAAAAAAAAAAAAGTGTAGGATTCGGGACATTTTTCAGTGCTTCATCTAACAGCCAATTAAAAATTGGCTATTGAAGCTTTTGATAATTTCTGCTTTTATTTTCGCATGGATCCGCAGTCTGCCACCCTTGACCCATTCCTGACATTGCTCTCTTGGTGTAACTTCTGTCTAAAGCCCACTCTTTCATTTGATGTTTGTTAACAATCTCCTAATCCATTAAACTTTGAAGTGTCCTCCATAACTCTGTCTGGGTGCTCCTTCTCCATACTCAGTGATCCTCCCACATTTATCAGCTACCTCCTAGAACACTGCATGCAATACCTGCATGTCTTATTGATTTAACATGTCCAAAATGGAATTCATCATCTCTCCCCTCAACTCACCTTTCTAGAAACTTAATTTCTGTCAACAGCATCTTCCCATTTACCTAGATTCACAACCTTGGAGACAACTTTGGGGGTTTCTGATTCTTCCTGAAACCCCCATGACTTGTCCACTCTACTCTCACAGATACAGCACTTTTAAAATCACTTTATTATCCCTATCCTGTATACTTGTATGCCTCATCCCTGTGTAAATGAAAGCTTCTAAGAGGACAGGGATTTTTAGCTTTGTATCACCATCACCAAGTGTGATGCCTTGTACCTAATGTTGTTCAGTCATTTCAGGCACGTCAGTTCTTTGTGACACCATTTGGGGTTTTCTTGGCAAAGATATTGGAGTGAGAGGCAGGTAGGTGGCATATGGGATAGAGCTCTGCCCTTGAAGTCAGGAGGACCCGAGTTCAAATGTGATCTCAGATACTTGACACTTACTAGCTGTGTGACCCTGGGCACTTAACCCCAATTGCCTCACCAAAAAGCAAAAAAAATATACATATACATATACATATACATATATATATATAGGACTGGTTTGCCATTTCCTTCTCCAGCTCATTTGACAGATGAGGAAACTGAGACAAACAAGATCTTGCCCAGGGTCACACAGCTAGTGAGTATCTGAGGCCACATTTGAACTCAGTAAGATTAGTCTTCCTGACTTCAGGCCTAGCGCTCTATCCACTGTGCCACCTAGCTGTCCAATTGCACCTTAATAAATGTTTATTGAATTCTGGAAGGCAGAGAGAACTTTTTCATCCATGATCCAGTTCCATAGGGAACAGAGGAGGGGTGGCCCGGGGCAGGGGAGTGATGGAATGTTGGGAAGGAGGTGTGAAGACATGACAGAGCCCACATGAAGATTACAAACCCATGTTTCCCTTTCTCTTCAGATTGCACAAAAAAGGGCCTTCAGCCAGGGAGACCCTCTGCTATTACCTACAAATCAGCAAGGAAACAGGCCACGCACTTTGCTTAGCTTTTTTAATTGCTTATAAATTATTTTTCCAAACAAGAAGCTTTTCAGCCACAGGTCCCATTATGGCTATAGCAAACACTATAGCTCCCGTGTTAACTTTCCTGGCACCCAAGGGTTTCCCATTGGGCTAGCAGCTTAGGGAGAAGAGCTCACACTCAGAGTGGAGGGTAGAGGGTAACAGCTTACTTCGGGGGAAGGCAAGCTTGAAGCCAACAGCACCCACGTGCAGATGCATAAAATACTGAGGTCTCAACTGCCTGAGTCCTGCAAGAGTAATGATGTCCCCAGGCCACTGGCCTTAAGCCTGCCCAGCCCCCCTCCACCCCTCTTCAAATAATTCTCCCTCCCTCCATATCCTGTGTCTCTAGTTCCAGCTCACCCTCCGTCAGCCTTGCTGGGGGCCTCGTACTGCTGAGGAAGAGGGAGAAAGATGAGGAGGGAGTAAGAGATTATAGATAACAAAGAGCTGTTCATTTATATTTAAGGGGGAAAATGTAGAGAGGAGACTCCGGGTTCTTGAGGTGACTCAAAGCTCTCCCCTCATACTGAAATCGAAACTGTAACAGACCACAAGAATGCATGTAACAGCTGAGTCCAAATAACGCTAAAGAAATCAGTGGCCAAACGCACTGGGTGAAGATAATCAGGTGGCTTGGGTAGTTTAGGGGTGAGGGGACTGCCATGCTAACCCCTTTGCTAGAGCTGAGGGCTACAGTGGGATAAGGTTCCAGAGGCCTGCTCCCTCTTCTCCTGCTATGGAGAGAGAAGTTAGAGTCACCTCATACCTAGGGCAAGGAACCAGCCCCAACCCAGCCTCTATCACCTTCCTCCTAAGCCCAGGATAGATTCTGGTTGGGGTTTTGCCTTCTCCCTGTTACCTCCTGGAGTCCCACTGCCTGCCTGATGACCAAATATAGTGGGGGGGGGGGCTTAAATCCTTCTTTCTTGAGTCAAATTAAGAAGAATGGGCCCCAGCATGAATGCTAACTATAGCAGCAGGTAACACTGTGAGTAAAGGCAGAAGGGACCTACTTTATTGCTATAGTGCAGATCATTAAGAGCAGTTTTGGTGGAGTTTGGCACTTTGAGCTAGTAACAAGTCTATAAAATATACATGAGGCTGGGGCTAGAATCACAGCTGCACACGCTATCCACCTTCCCCCATCCTGCCATACCAACATAACCTAATTTATATAACATCTTACTCTTGTCCAAAGACAGGGTCAGGGAGATGATAAGGGATAAGGCAGAGGATGGGCCACAGACAAGGTCCTGATTCCTTTGAGGAAACTTCTAAAAATTGATGATGGGGGGTGGAGGGGGCATGGAGAAGTGATTTATTTTGGCCCAGTCCTGAGGCGAGTTAAACTAAGTGGCCCATGAGGGGAAACCCAAAAAGCAGAGTTTTTCTGGCTTTCATTAGTAGCCCACCTAGACCACAACCACATTGGTTCTTTAACTCTGGGGAAAACTTGCCCCAGTTCACTCAGTCTTCAGACAAAGTAATTTCAAGCATCCTCTAAGCATCCCATCATCCTCCTTTCCCCTGAATGCCTGGGATCCTGCCCAGGTAAGGCTGAAGGCTAGGATGGAGCCTGGAGGAAAAACACCCCCTTCCCACCCCCAAAACAAAGGACAGTCAGGAAAACATGCAAATGATTACAAAATAGATTGTGTGTATGAGTCTAAAATGGCAACACCACTGGAGAAGACTGCTATCAGCTGAGGAGAGGGGCAGACCTGTCATTTGTCACCGTTGGCTTTAGCTGAACATTAGCAAAAGGATTTCTGTGGAGAGAAGAAAAAAAAGCAAGTCTTTAATGAGGAGTACTTCCAACATCCCTACTGAGGACGGAGTGAAGCTTGGGGAGGGAAATGGGCTTTGTTTTTTTTTTTCTAGCCAAAAACACAGTTTATTGAAGATTCACCATATTAGCCAGACTCCTAAGGAATCTGAGCATCTTATGGGCTATTGGCTAGATTGTGAAAATCAGAGCAGCGGCTAGATTTTAAGAATCCCAGTTGGAAATGAGCTTTGTTGTGGGAGATTATCCAGCTGCTTGGCTTCATATCCTGCCTACATTCCCACGTTCATTTGGTCCTATTCAACCCAACCTCAGGCCTAAAGAAGCCTTGCAGACAGGCAGCAAGGAGGGATTCAAGCTCAGTGCTTGAGAGATGCCATTAAAAATTTTTTTCTTACCCCATTTATTGATTAGTAATTTGAGGTCTTTGGGTAGGCTAAGTATATCTGTGGACCTGTGAGTTGAAGAACTATCTGTCTGCAAGGCTGGCTGATGTTAAATCATTTCCAACAAACATTTTTTTTTAATTGACTTGCAAATTAAGGACAATGAATATTGGGATAGTAGTGGTGGGGTACAGAAGTCCATTTTTGGCACCTGGGTGGGATTTTCTCCACTGAGTCAAACATAAGAGCTCTTATATTTGAGATTTCAAAGCTGTCTTTCAGACATGGTGGATCAGAATCTTTTCCTCCACTGAATTCAGTCCATTCTGGCTGCTTCTGTCAACAGAAGGGACCAAAGGAAACTACTCCCTAGTTGCTGGAGGGCACCTAATAGATAGCAAAAGCGTGTTCAGCCACCCCATCCACTAGAGAGGGCAGGAGGGGTGGGAGAATTTGGAAATCACCCCAACCACAACTATTTTCACCTAGGTGTTTCATGGGAGTGTCCCACCAGCTGTTCTCCATCACCAAAGCAGAAATTTGCTGCATAAGAAGCAAGATTAAGAAAGAACTGGTGCCTTCAGGAGAGGGGTCTTTAGTGACTTAAAAAGCACCACCCAAAATGTGGCCCAAATGGAAAAGTTTAGTGAGAAAGGTCCCAATCAAATACCATCCCAATGAAAGCAGATGAGTTCCTTTTTTTGAGGAGTTTTCAACACAACACAATCTCTCTACATCACAAACACATACACACACACACACACACAGATGCAGACAATAATATTATGTCTAATGATACGTTATGTGATACACACACAGATGGACAACTGTCTCTAACACTACATAAAGCCCCAAGGGACACCCAAGTGCTGGCCCTTTGTATTGCTTCTGACACACATGTATGCACAAACACACACATTATGCAGCCACGTTTTAGGCTCCAGCAGGGACCCGCATAACAATGATGGTCAGTTGCTAGGATGGCAACCCAAGTCTCTAGTGAGTGATGGTTCCTCCTCCCAGTAGAGACTTGGAGAAAGATGAAGGGCCAAAAACAGTAGCCCCACAGCTTTTGCCAGCCACTCCAGGGAGAAGCAAGGGTCCCTGGGACTGATCTCATGCTTCCCTCCCATTTGATATCCTTGCCTACCCATTGGCCCAACCCATGGGCCAAAGCCAAAGGGACGAGACACAAGCAGGCGTGATGGAACGAGACAAAGGACCAAATGCTGTGAGGGACAGGGAAATGGATGAAGACTCCTCTATTTTCTATATCATCCTCTAGTTGGGGTCCAGGGGATGCCGGGTTTAAAAGACGAGTTCCCACAAAGCAAGTGGAGGGCACAAGACAGGTTCAGCATAAGGCCCCCTTGGGCAGCAACACCACAGACATGACATAACAATGGGTCAACTTAAGGCACAGACAACGGAGGCAGGCTCCCAGGTAAAGCCAGAGGAAGCTGGCCCCCAAGCTTCCTAACTGGCATATTACCTTTTAGTGCTGGAGAGAGCCGAAGTGTAAACTCATCACGAGGGGCCTGGCCAGGGGACAGGAAGGAAAGAGTAGATCATACTAACCCAAGACAGGAGCAAGCAAGGCAGGCAAGAACCATAGCTCAACTGGGAAAGCCCAGGAGGGAAAAACTGGAAGAATTTGAGGGGAAAAACAAGATTGTTTTCCTTATTAAAATGAAAGGTTTGAGATTATATAAATATTTTCCTTAAGAATGATTTTTAAAAAAAAAAAAAGGTAAGAGATGCACACAGACCTGCACAGCTCTTGCTTCACCCAAAAAATATTTTAGAAAACTATGTGATAGAGTAACTGTCTATACCACCAAATACCCATGCCCTGAGGACATGCAGAACCTCCAAAGGGAAATAAGTCACCATTTCCACAAGTCTGCCCTCTTTCCTTGCAGGCTTCTTCTTCTTCTTCTTCTTCTTTTTTTGGCTAGGCAATGGGGTTAAGTGACTTGCCCAGGGTCACACACCTAGTAAGTGTTATGTGTCTGAGGCCAGATTTGAACTGAGGTCCTCCTGAATCCAGGGCCGGTGCTCTATCCACTGCGCCACCTAGCTGCCCTACAGGCTTCTTCTGAAGTAGAGGTGAGTGACTCCGCGCTTGTATTTCTGATTAGGTCTCAAGAGATTTGAAGTGGAGGAGATGTTACCAGTAGCATCCAGTTATTCTTGCAGAGATGAGAAAACAACAGATTTCTTGGCTCCATTTGCTCAAAAGCTTATGGACAGAGGAGTAAGGGCAAGTAGAAAGGTTCTGGAGTTGGCAGAAGTGGGCATCTGTTCCTTTCTTATTCTTGGAAACCATGATCTACAAAGACTGGGCCTGGGGTCAAGAAGACATATTCAAATTTGGCTTCAGACACTTAACTAGCTGTGTGACCCTGGGCAAGTCATTTAACCTTTAACTGCCTTAGTTTCCTCATCCATAAAATGGAGATAATTAGGCAAGTAAGTGGTGAAGTGGATAAAGTGTCAAGCCTGAAGTCAGAAAGACATCCTCCTGAGTCAGACACTTACTAGTTGTGTGACCCTGGGCAAGTCACTTAACTCTGTTTGCCTCAATTTCCTCATCTGTCAAATAAGCTGGAGAAGGAAATGTCAAACCATTCCAGCATCTTTGCCAAGAAAACCCTAAATAGGGGTCACAAAGAGTCGGGCAGGACTGAAAAGCAAATGAACATCACCACCTCCCAGGATTGTGAAAATCAAACGAGATGATATTTGCAAAATTGCTTTGCTAATCTTAAAGTGCTATATATGAATGCAAGTTACTATTACTTATTCATTGAAAGACAAATCTATTACAATTCAAGATAATCAACCATATTTTTTTTTTTTACTGAATTCTACCTTTAAAAAAAATCTCTCACAATGTCTTGTGGCAAAATCAGTTGCCCAGCCTTAAAAATGAGGCCAAGACCTACTGGGCAAGAGAGCTGATCATTGCCATCTAAGGGGATGCAGTAACTGAGTGTTGGTCCTAGTGTTTATGCACCAGCTAGTCATAAATTTATTTATAAAATTATGTTTCTTTTTGTCCCTTCCTTTGGTAAAAAATCTAGCCTGAGAGAACAATTCCTATACTGTGCATAAGGAACACTACCGTCCTTAAGTAATCACATTATTGTGAAGGGAAAAACCAAACCCAAAGCTTCCCCCTCATTGGTTTTTTCCTTTGTAGACTAGGTGTGAGCTCTGGCAAAAAAAAAAAAAAAAAAAAAAAAAATGCTCTTCTGGAGCAAAGAAATGGCCACCAGTTGAAAATGCAGACTGGCAGGAAGGCTTTAAATCACTGGAGCCATCTTTGAACAAACCAGTTTCAGACTCTGAATTTGAGTGGGGAAATTTTCCTTTCCTTTTAGGAAATATCTTGCAGTTACTTATGAAAGCTGTATTTTGATCAATGCAATGACAGAGCATTACATAGGACGACAGAAGATGAAGCATGCTACACCTCCTCCTCCTCACCCCTCGCCCAACACAAAAGGGAAGGACTCCTAATGCAGAATGAGATGTAATTGCCGGCTTTCATATCGAGCTTTTGAGGTCTGCAAAGTGCTGAATATATTTTATGTCAGTTGAGCTTCCCGAATCAAGTGAGGCATTATTTATCCCCGGTTTACTGGTAAGGTGAGTCTGAGAGTGACTTGCCCAGGGTCATCCAGATAGTAAGTGTCTGAGTCTGAATTTGAACTCAGGTCTTCCAAGTCCAAAACTCTATCCATTGCACCAAGCAAATGAGTGACTTGACTTTGCTTTGTTGTTGTTCCGTTGTTAAGATGTATCCAATTCTTTGTGAAAGCACGCTAATACTGTCCATGGGGTTTTCTTTCTTTCTTTCTTTTTTTTTTTTTTGCTTTTTAGTGAGGCAATCAGGGTTAAGTGACTTGCCCAGGGTCACACAGCTAGTAAGTGTTAAGTGTCTGAGACTGGATTTGAACTCAGGTTCAAATGACTCCTGACTCCAAGGCCAGAGCTCTATTCACTGCACCACCTAGCTGCCCCCCATGGGATTTTCTTGACAAAGATACTGGAATGGTTTGCCATTTCCTTCTCCAGTGGATTAAGGCAAACAGAGGTTAAGTGACTTGCCTAGGGTCACACTGCTAGTAAGTGTCTGAGTCTGGATTTGAACTCAGATCTTCCTGATTCCAGGTCCAGTACTCAATCCACTAACCCACCTAGCTGCCTCTTTATTTTGCTTGACTATGCATATTTATTACAAGAGTTTTTTTTCTCTCTCTGTCTCTTTCCCTTCCTCTCCCCACACCCCAACAGGGGAGATAAAATAAATGCCTGTTAAAATTTTAAAACAATAAAAAAAAAGCAGTAACGTATTTGGTCTGGCGACCAACAGTCAGGTAATAAGAATAGCTAGCATTTACACAGCTCTTCAAACATGTTAACTCTTTTGAAAGTTAACTCATAGGGAAGCATATGAAAGTGCCTGACATGGGATTTTGCACACAACAGGTACTTGTAATAAACATTTGTACAGATTGGAGGCCATGATGGAGACATGCCCTCATTTCTGCAAAGGGCTCTGTGCCCCAAGCTCTAAACTTTCTCCATAGTGACACTGTGAGGTTGGACACTCACCAGGGGTCAACGAAAGAAGGATGAAAAGTTAGAATATGCACGCTGGAGATGTTTTCTTCAGGAAAAGCAAGAATTCGATGACTAAAACAATGGTGTTAAAACTTTGTGGTCAAACTGTATGGAATGCTTACTAAAAAAGGACTGGGGAGAACAGGAGGAAAAGGAAAAGGGAATATGGTAGGTGATGAGAAAGTCTTCTTGGTTCAACTGTAGAACTTCCTATGGTTGCAAAGTGTTTCTTCAACTCATTAACTGCTAAAAAATCTGGCAGCAGGCTTCTACCTGACAGCAAGACTGTCAAAAGTTGGAATCTAAGCTCCACTTAGAAAGTGATTGTCTCATGAAAAGGGAAATTGGCCTAAATGGGAATATGAAATGAAGAAATAAATGAATATGACAGAGAGAAATCTGTCTCAGTCTAGACCAGAGATTCTTAACCTGTTTTGTACTGTGGATACCTTTGGTGGTTTGGTGAAACCTATTAACCCCTCCTCAGAATGTTTTTAAGTGCATAAAACAAAATACATAGAATCACAAAGGAGAACAATTACATTGAAAGAGTAAGCAAAAATGTTGAAAAAAGAAATTCACGGAACCCCTGAAATCTATCCAGGACCCCTTGGGGTTCCAGGGAATGCAAGTTAAGAATCCCTGGTGTAGACAAATCTTTGGTTTTCATCAGCCCAAGAAGGATGAGTCAACAGTAGCAGAGACTGATAGCAACCCATCCCCCTCCAAAAAAAGAGGCTAATTCTGTAACGATCCACCCGACAAAAGTTGTCTTCAGTGAGTTTAAGGGTTTTCTTCCTCACCTCTTGGCTCCCTCCCATCAAGCTTTTTGAATGCAGGCTTTCTGTATCTGACAACAAAATCCAGAACACCTCATTTTCTTTGTTCCACCCTAAATGTTGGTGGTTTCTTCAACCCTCCAATTTTTGTCTTCTCTGGGTGAGAATCATGATCTCATTGGAACAAGGATTCTTTTCATCCCTATGTGATTTCCATTATCCCCACCTCTGTACTTTAGTATGCAGTCTTCTTGAGTGGTGGCTACGCTTAAAAAGAAAATCAGCACCTATTGCCCAACACTGTGATGACAGACCTCTTCAAACTTAGTGAGGCTGGTCCTCAGATTTTATTTGGGAAGCACTTATTAAGCCAGGCACTGTGCCAAGAGCTTTTACAATTGTCTCATTTGATCCTAACAACAACTCTAGGAAGTAGTTGCTACTATAATCTCCATTTACAGTTGAGGAAACTGAAGTTGTGACTTGCCTAAGATCACACAACTAGTATGTGTCTGAGGCAAATTTGAACTTGGGTCTTCCTGACAACCATGCCCAATGCTCTGTATCAAGAGGGCCTGAGTGGTGGAAGCTGTTGTTCCAACTGGAAAAAACAAACAAATAGATTTTTAAAAGCACCACAGTTCGTTGCTCCAGTTGTTAACATCAAAATTAAATTTAGTTGATGAACTTGTAATTAGCTAAATTTATGTAAGATGCAGCATGACATTAGGATAGAAGGTCAACTAAGTGGTGAAGGAGATAGAACATCGGGCCTGGAGTTAGGAAGATCTGAATTCAAACCTGGCCTCAGACACTTAGTTATATGACCCTGGACAAGTCATTTAAATCTCTGCTTGACTCAGTTTCCTCATCTGTAAAGTAGGGTTAAAGGTTGTTGTAAAAATATAGAGAGATTTGTAAAGTGCTTGCACACCTTAAAGTGCTATGTAAATGCTAGATGCCTATATGTACACGTGTTTATACATATGAACATGTTTATATATAAACATGTTCCTATGTACAAACATGTTTGTATGTATAAATATATGTACATATTTATAGTTTTAGTTGGTAAATTTGGTAAAATTATTTGTATATATAACATACATATGTTATTTGTCCTTCATTCTCACAGAGGACCATGACATCAGGAAGGTGATGCTATGACTTGCAAGTGAATTGGATTTAAGTGAGGGAGGGCTGTGCAAAGTCCCCAGCCTCACTTTTTCCTCCAGAGCCTTCTGGGTCCAGTGGCAAAATATAGATCAGGATAACTGGAGATGGCCCAGGACGCAGTAGGGGACCTTGGCCTTTTCAAGCTAAGGTTTTTAACAGGACTCAGTTTGACTGAGGCAGCGTCCATTCAGTGATTAAGTGATTTAATAAAAAATGAGGCAAAGAATGGCTTCTTTAAAAAAAAAAAAAGATCTGGGAGGGGAAGACCTTCAGCATTTCTGGAGAAAACAGAAACAATTGTTATTTACATTCATTCTGAGACAACCTGGGCCATGTCCAGTTGTCCTGATCTATTTCTGGCCACTGGACCTAGATGACTCCGGAGGAGAAAGTGAAGCTGTTAACTTTTCACAGCCTTCTCTCACTTAAGTGCAATTCACTTGCATGTGATGGCACCACCTCCATGATGCCACGGTCTTCTTCGAGAATGAAGGACAAATAGCAACCTCTGTGAGTAGAGAATACGTTCCTACTAGGGAACATATATATGATTGGTGAACCAATACACACACACACACACACACACACACACACACACGTATACACAGATATATGCGTGTATGTAAATAATGTTTGTTTATTACATGTTTATATGTAGAAACACATGTTCTATATATAAACATGTATATATTTATATCTTTGGTAAATGTGATAAAATCATTTGCATATATAACATAGATGATTGGTAAATCTATCTATATATATATACATTTACATTCACACATATATACTTATATGCCACATATATGTTTATGTATATTATGTCTTGATATGTATAAACATGTTTATGTGGATAAATATGTATACATTTATGTCTTTAGTTGGTTAAAATATGTGTGCATGTAAACAAATATATACGTGCACATATACATGTATACCTACATATATGTTATGTGTGTATATAGATAGAGGGCCAGCCTTGGAGTCAAGAACATGTAGCTTCAAGTCCTACCTCTGACACATACCAACTTGTCATGGAAAAATCACAGAAGCTTTCAGTGCTCCAGGTAATCTGCTATAAGGCTATAAGCTACATGCAGTTTCCACATCAAGAGTTCTGCCACACAAATGAAGTGATGGGTCCAAGCTCCTTCATAAAAAATCAATAACGTAAAACACATTCAATGATCAAACTAAGTTTTTTTAAAATAACCTTTTTACATTTTAAAAACTAACAGTGACCTTAAATTTGTAAAAGGTACTAGAAAATTACAAAAAAAAAAAGAGTGCAAAACAAAACACTTGGCCGTTTGCAAAATGGAAACTCTCCAAGCTGTTCCCAATTCAATGTTATCTTTGATGGAGGTTAACTGTAACTGCAGGAAATCAGCCAAGTCAGGGCTTGGATTAATCAATACTTAATTATCTCTTGTGCAGTGGCCTCTCTAAAGAGGATTCTTGATGTGTTAGATCTTGGATTGGAGTTGCCTTGCCTCCCAGTGGTGTGGGGATGGGGATCAGGGTGCAAACCGAGAGTTCAAGCTCACTGAAACATCTGCTTGCACCAATTCCTCAGGAAGAGAAAATGCGAACAGAAGTGGCATTAGACTTAGCAGCAGTTTGGGAACTGTCCTTGACTCTGACGAGCCATCTATATTGGCACACAGAATCTAGAGTGGACAGCACTGCACTCCACTGTCCTCGACAGGAAAGCCAGCATCCTGGTCAGCAGCTCCCTAGGGGTCCAGGCTTCTTCTGGACTTCCTTCCTACACCTCTCCCAGCATAAAATTCCAAGGGAATGTGTCAAGTACAGCCCTGCACTTGAAAGCAGTTATATTGTTTCCAAGTAGGGTCAAAGGCAGACAGGGCTCCAGCCACAACTGGGAGTCTTCCATTCCATGGCCCAGGGCTATTATCATTCTCTTCCTTCTGAAACTCTTTTGTGACCCTGTTGGCTGGTGACCAGGCCTTGGAAGTAGTGATGGGGGCCTGGCCTGGCCCGGCCCAGCCCAGCCCAGCCCAGGCAGGGGTGGGGAGTACCTTGGAGGGCAGAACTCTGATGGGATCCCCTAATGTATGGCTTACTCTGTGAAAGGGGAAGGAGAGAAAAGTACTTGGGGCAGTCCACCTTGAATAAGGTGGTGGGGGAAGAGGGGGACAGTCAGAGACAAAGAAACAGAGACAAAAACAGAAAGGGAAGATAAGGGTGAGAAGAATCTGCAAGCCAGGTGGGTGGTTAGAAAACATAATCCTGCCACATGGCTGAAAGTGTCCGAGCTTGGGGCTTAGAAGTTAGATCTTAGGAGGAGAGGAGATATTCCTGTTCAGACTAGGCTGTTATGCTTGCTGTGGGAGAATTTGAGGGGAAAGAAATCATTCATATCTGTTTTGGGAATGCCCAGGTCGGAGGTGGCAGCGGTGGGGGCAGGGAGGAGGTGCAGATGTGAGCGCCACCTCGCCTTCCGTCAGGTCCTAGAGCACTGGACAGACCTGCAAGTCAGGAAACTTGTTCTGATCCTGGCTTGATCAAGCTTTTCATTATTCAGATTTTTCTGGGCTTCAGTTTTTTCATCTGCAAAATGGGGGCAATACCTATCCTGAATCTCTCACAAAACTATTTGGGAGGATCAAATGAAATCTAATTTGGTGCTTTATAACCATAAAGTGCTATATCCATATAAGCCATTATTATCAGAGGAGTTATTTATAGCAACGAGGTCATTCCCTCACTGCCCCTCTATTTAATGACCCGTTTCAAGGGGAAGCATCTATTCCTGGGGCTGGCAGGGATCTTTCCCTGAAATAAGGGTTGGTATGGAAGCAGCAGCTCTCTAAGCTAGACAACCGGCCTGGGAAATTTAATTCTTCTCACTTCATAAATTTGGGACAGGGAACTATTCTGGAAACAGAGGCAGGGAGATTAGATAAAACATGTTGGAACCCAGCTGGAAGGGCAGGAAGTTGGCAGGGTGGGGAGTAGGGTGGACGACCACGGACAAGCAAGAACAGAATCACGCTAGCTGAGTTGAAGGGGGAGCAGAGGGCAGAGGAGTTGGCCTCCCAGGGCCCCTGGCACAGCATCCCCTCAGCTGAGCCAAAGTGGCCAGACGGTTGGTGACTCTCACAACATGACCCTGAGCTCCGACAGACACAAAAACAACAAAAGCTCATCCACACCTCCAACAAGGTACCTACTTCACATCCTACACAAAGGCAGGCTTCCAGCCAAGACAACTGAATGAACATTTTGCTCAAGGTTCACTCGATGGATTAAATTTAGAGAGGGAGTGTGTGTATTGCTGGGGGGAGGGGGTTAGACACTTATCTCCTGGCTCCCTGGGTGGCAGGTCCAGCCAGATGGCGACCCTTTGGAAACAGACCACAAAATGCCGCCACTCTTGAGGCTCAGGGCAAGACTGGAGTGGGAAACTCCAGCTCAGGATTCAGGATCTCACACCCCTCCCTGCCCAAGGCTGAGGGAGCATCGTCTCCACCCCCAGGCCTGCTTGCTTGAGGCAATACTCACCTACTTCAGAGGGGCCAGGGCTCAGGCCAGACTGTGCAGATGAAAAAGACACTTGAGAAAAAGCTAAACGCTGTGTGCCTGCCTCATTGATACAAGGAGCCAAGACACACCAAAGGAAATCCTCAAGCAGGTTAAACTGCTTTGGATGAGAACTAATGAAAGCATTTCTGAAGAAAGCCTGATCACTGGTAAATGACTCATTCCTGATTGGTGGCAGAAGCATAGCACTGGGAAGGGCTCAGCAGCAGCCGGAGAGAAAATCCCAAAGAGCTAGTCAGACCCCACACCCCAGGAGTGATGCAGAGAGAAGACGATGCCGAGGCCAACCAGGGTCATTCTGGGCATGGGGCGTGCAGCTACACGTGTGGCTGGCCGGCTGGCAACAGAGAAACCAGAAGCTTCCAGACTGAATGGAGACGAGAGGAGGGCGAAGGGAAGGAAAGGGAGGAGAAAATCCATTTTCAGGGCCGAAGGAGGGAATCAACCTTTTTCCAATGGATTTAGGTAAAAGCAAAGGACTAGAGCCAAGTGAAGAAACCACAGCTCTCAACAGACTCTCAGGCATTGGCTGCTAAGCTTCAGAAATGAGGACAGACCAGACTCTGTGCTTAGGTGGGGTCAGCAGTGCTGAAGCCTCCACCCCCACCGCTCCCACCCCACCCCCACCCCTCCTGGTAGGTACTCCCAAGCAGGCCAACATCTGAGGAGTCTGTCCAGAGCCACTGGAGAGTGAGTGAGGATTGTTTGGCACATGAAAACTTGGAGCAACTTACTAACTCTAGTCAGGGGGGGCAGTTCAAAACCTGGCCACTTCAACATCAGCGCTGCAATAAAAACAAAATGCAGTTGGTATGAGAGGACAGCCTACACACCCTGGGCAAGCAAAAGGGCATTTTGTTAATCTGAGGACGAACAGGGAGCTCAATGGAGCTGTTGGCCCTTTGGCACCAAGAATTTTGTTTGCACCCTGCTTCTGCTGAGAAAAAAATAAAACATACATTTTACCCTTTGGAGGGGAAAAAATGGCACATATGAAAGAAAAGAGACCAAGGGTGCCTGAGCCTACCCGGGGGTGGTGGGTAGGAGAAAGAAATAGCAAATAGCAAATAGCAAATCAAACATTCTCTTCCTTTAGGTCAAGTGTTCAGGTGGTACCAAGAGTTTACTTGCAAGCTCATGGAGCATGTTGCCCCATACTGGGAGGACAGAGCAGCCTAACAAGCAAAAGATCAAATGCCCTTTACTAGATCCATGCTCCCCAGAAGGCAAGTTCTCTAATTCCATTCAAGTTGAAGAATCAAAGCAATGGGAACCCTGAGCTGGGTCTCCTACATCCCAACCCCAACCCTTACAAACACACACTCTATCCCAGGCTTACATTCGTACCAGCTAGTCCCTTTCTTGCTTGCCTGGGGGGGGGGAAAAGAATACTTTAAAAAAAAATACCAAGTTATTCTGCCAGGCCATCAGGTCATTAACCATTCCTTCTCACGATATTATCTCGGAGGAGTTATCCAGAGAAGAGAAATAAAGCCAGTGGGCTGGAAACACCAATCCACTGAGGGAAAAGAGAAAAACATCTCACTACAGATCATGCTGCTGAACGTGTTTACATGCAAGGCCTCTGTGAAGGAGTAGCTTCTCTTCAAGAGTGTATGTGGCCAGAAAAATTCATCACGTTATAGCCAACGTGGTGATGTGCCACCACTCTGCCTTTGGTGAGAATGGTGGTCCATGGTTAATAAACATGCATAGTCCATCACTGAGCCTATATTCGAGGCCTTTGCAGCTTACTTAAATGCTGGCCGAGATTGTGCATTTATGGATTAGCCTCTGAGAAGCCAGGGTCACACCTCCATGCCATGAGGCAGCATCGGAAGTGTTTTGTGGAGGTATTTCTAGACATGCAGCAATCTCTTCTGTCACATGTCCAATACCCAAGTCTGGTCACTGACAAAACAGGAAAACTCAAAAAAGTCACTGAAGTCCAACTCAATGCAATAAATAAAACTTTTATTCAAACAATTTACTCCAGTACAGGGCACGTTTCTCTTCAGATTTAAAAAAAAAAAAAAAAAAGAAAGAAAAAAAGGAAAAGAAAAAGGAAAAAAAAATTCAGTACTTTACAATCTTCATACAAGTTTTGCTATTTTGTGTATACATTCAATCCACTGAGCATAAAATCCCCTGGATTTAAGATCTTTTAGCAACATCATCACCCCAACACGGAGGGTTCTTAGTACACAGGTCCGTGTTCTGCCTTCTCCCTCCCCCCGCCCCTTTTAACACAAAACAAGAACCCCTCTCTTGCTTTCTCTCTCTACATATCACATGTATTGCCAACAACATCCTAGTCAACAGGTAGGTAGGAGGTTTTAAAATCACACCGGAAAAGGAAGTGTCTACGGCTTCACAATGAAGGCTTTCACCAACACGGAAAGGGTAAAGTGGGGCTGTTGGCCCTTCACTCACTTCCCAGACAGAATTCAGTGGGTGAAGAAACAAAACCAGTAGCCACTGAGTCCCATGTGTTTGTCTCTAAAGTGACCAAGACATACAAAAAGATGGACAGTGCTTAGGAAAGAATGCAACAGGAGACTGCTTGCTTACCCCACCCCTCCCTATAAAGGGACAGCCTGGGACCCGGGTTTTTAAAGCAGCCTTGCAAACAGCCACTTGCCCAGAGAAATGAGGTCCAATCATTTAATGTCATTTGTGTTACCATATCCCTATAAGGAAAGAGGGCTGGCACATGGTAGGGACTAATCTGCAAAGCTGGTTTAAGGAATAATTCCAAAAGGAAGGAGGAAAAAAATATATATATATATATCTATACCTATAATCTTTATCTATCTATCGCTATAGTTAAGATAGATAGCTCGATCAATCGATCAAGGTCTTTGGAATTCTCTTTAGTCAGGTGCGTATTCCTTCCCCAGCCCCTACCCAGGTGCGCTAAAGTGAGGTAACAATACCCTGCTACAAAAAAGAGATATATATATATATATATATACATATATATTCTATGTACACTTATAAAACAACTTCATTGAGAAAGACGCTTTTGATTGGCCCCCTGAGCTGGGTCGCCTTCACTGAGAGCCAGCCAGCTTTCCTAGTGGGCCAAAACCTGATGACCCACTTTTCTATATGCCATCCCCGGGGCAAGGGAATAAGGGAATAAGGGTTGAGGTGCGGAGATTGCATTTCAAGCCTGCCCTCAAAGAGAAAGACCTTAGTCTCTCCAGAGCCTTTAATCTGCCTTCCCTTTCCTAATAAAGAAACTGGGCTGTGACCCCAGTGAAAGTCATATTGAAAAAAAAAAATTAATAACAGTACGTACACCATAGTCCATGCATATTGGGTTTGGATGTGTTTTGTTTTGTGGTGTGGATGAGTGTGTTTGTGTTTTGGGGTGCCATGGAGGGAATCCTTTATCTGCTGAGGAGTTTTTTTGTTTGTTTTTTGTTTTTTGCCTTCAGACTCAAAACATGGCTCAGGAAAGAGCTTTAGAAAAGGGATAGTGCATTGTCAACATCCAAAAGTATGCGGGGAGAAGGAGGCAGCAGAAAGGTTGTAGACACTGCATCCAAGCTGCCACTCCCCAGGGGAGCAACCCCCGGTTGGGCAGTTTGTACTCTGAAAGGCTTTGGACCAGAGTTGGAGGCAGGGCAGGGACGAAGAATAAAGAAACAGAGATGAAGCAGCACCATGGATCCTTGATGATCACAGAGTTTAAAATGTCACCAAACAAAAGGCAAAGGGGAAAAAAAAGTCTACCCAAGAACAAACCAATGAGTTGAAGAAGGAGAAAAAGAAAAAGGGAGAGACCAAATAAATCAGAGAAATCAAGGCAGGGGAGGGGAGGGGAAAGAGAAGCAGAAAAATCTCTTCAAAGCAGCAGGTGCCATTTCTAGTCAAGGGGTCCTCACACTGTTGAGACCAGAGTCCCACTGCCACTGTGAAACAGAAAAGTACAGGAGAACTGCCAGACTGAACACTTCATGGTGTATCCAAAGGACAATAGACCCTGCTCCTCCCCATCCCTGCACCCCAGGCACACAGGTCTACCCCACCCTTCCCATGCAATATCTCTTTTCTGAAGCTCCATTGGGCATCCCTCCCTAGCAGACCTCAATGGACTAGTACTTAGTTTCTTTAGGACGCCCACCCCCAGGGTGGAAGAATGGGAGAAGGTAGCAACACAAGCTATAGCTGAGGATGTTAGCTACTTTACCTCAGGTGGATTCTATTCTCTGCCTTTTTAGGTTGACCACCTGTTTTGGGCCATGGGTCCCAAGTTTAGAGCTAGGAAAATGCTCTGCACATTTCAAGTGGGGAGGAGGGCTCTCTGTCTGCCAAGTGAGCCAAGATTGCCCAGAAGTCACAGGAAATCCCAGTGCTACACAATCAGGCCTGCCTCATGTGTAGAGATTTTTCATATTTCAGATAGGGGTTGGAACCTTTCAATTCTAAGATTCTATGACAAGAACTTGAGACCCCTTTTTTTGGCTCACCTCTGGAGGATGGGGACAAGGGATTAGGGGGCCATACTAAGAGTGAAAGGGCAAGGGTTAAAGGGTCTGATAATTAATGCCATGGGTGTGGGAACCTAACACCCTCTGCTAGATGCCCAGCTCAATCTATAAAAATGTTGGCCCAGGAAAAACCTCTAGTATTCTGCTGCAGTGATCTCAACATTTCCATGAAGGGGCAATTTGTGACCCTTTGGTTGCCCATAACCAAAGGGAGATAATAACAGGGATGAAATCCTCCACCCTATCCCATCATCAACAGGACAACTGTACATAGATCCAAACGAGGTAATGTATACTTTCTAATTTGGGTATAGGAGGGAGCAACTGGACTAGGGGAGCACTTATTTATCATCCAGATACTCTAGGGATTTGTCCAGCCAGTGCAGAGGCAAGCTGTCCAACCTTGAAAAACAGATCCCCAAGAAAGGGTTCTGAAAATGAGCCAATGAGGGCATTGACAGAGGGAAAGATCCCTAGAGATCAGTGATTGAGTAACAACTTCAACATGATTTCTTCCTAAATGTATTTACAGGCCCAGATCCCTAACATCAGCCCATCTACCCTACCCACCAGATCCCTCTCCCACTCCTTCCATGTTACCATCCAGGCATGCCTGTGAGGGTGGTCTTTACAAGCTACAGATGAGAACAACCCACCCCAGTTCCTTGGCCAGTGAACTCCACATCTTCCTGAGCCTAAAGGTGGCACGCTAAGCCCAAAGTAAAGGTAGAAAACAAAGAAACAGAAAGCCCTCTTACCTGCTCACGGATCGGGAACCATAGTCATCTAGGCCCTGGGGAAGCAAAAGAATAATCAACACATCAGTTACAAGTTTTTTGAGAGTTACACACCAGCATGGACAACCCTGAGAATGCTCTGGGTTCAACTTATTGAAGACAGAGGAAAAGAAAGCTGGGTTCTAGTATTCTTCTGGAAAAGAATATGAGATGGGTTCTCTGCTCTTCCATTTTACTACTCACCTATATAAGTTGGTTTATTTAATTCTCAGGTGGAGGTAGGGAGGTAGTATACCCCATGAAAAGACAAGGTAGAATGTGTGAGAAAACATTTGTTGTGCTGAGACTCAGGTAGAGATGGTAGGGCACTAAATTACATATGTATTAATTGAGGAGGGGGAAGAGGATCAGAGCACCCTCCTAAGCTAAGGTGGACCAAACTAACCTTTTTCAGGCATTGGGAAAAAAGATTCAGTATATTCCCCTAGGCCAGAGGTGGGGAACCTGTGGCCTCAAGGCCATAGGTGGCCCTTTAGGTCCTCAAGTGTGGCCCTTTGACTGAATCCAGACTTCACAGAACAAATCCTTTTTAGGCCATCACCATGCCAAGGGTTTTACCCCTCCCCCTGGGCTGCTCCTGAAGACTGGGGTGGGGGCTCCTAACCTCTCTGCTGGGCACTTAGCAGCTGTATAATCTCACAGCAGGAGCTCTGAACTATACCAAGGAGTTGTCAATCACCAGAGTTGAGGCTTCAGTGTTTTACAGTAAATTTAACCGGAACGTATAATTGTCTGTTCAAGCTGAATGCTTTCATATGGTGAGATGCACGTGAGACACACAGCCAAGGACGCACAAAAGAATAGCGGTTCTTCACTTCACACATCTGAAGGTACCCTTGGTACTATCCCTGTCACAGCGCAAACTCTCCTGGGAAAAACTGTAGCCTCACACCACAAGCCATAAATTATAGAGGACGAGTCTGGCAAAGCTCTCTACCCCTCGGAGCTTCAGAAGGAATAAGCCCTAATAGATTTTCATAACAAACAAAATTCAAAGACTGGTTTCAGAATTGGTATCGTTTGAGGGGGCCTGGCTGAAGAGGGTCAGGCAGGGGCCACCAAGCTTATCTCCTCTTCCTACATGTAGTGGCTTCTACAATTGACAGACTTTGGGTCAGGAAACCAAGGTAAGAGTCTGCAGAGAGCGAATTCAACCTGAATCCAGCCCCTTGGAAGCCAGTCTCAGGAGAGGTGCATTGGGGTATACACCAGAACACTTGGTGGGGGTGTGAAGGCCACACTCTGCATCAAGGTTCAGGTCATATACTCCTCCAGCATTACCTCATCTCAGCACCGGTCGGGAACATCTAATTTCAACCCATTTCCTGTCCAAGATAACCCATCCCATCCTTTAATCTTGCAGACCACCTGGTGTGTACCCTGGTGCGCTTCCCCAAGACTGGTCTCCAAGAGACCGGGTTCAGGTTGATTTCATTCTCTCGAGACTCCTAACTTTTCTGCAGTTGTTTAGGGGTTGTCCAGAAACACACTAATTTCAATGCTAATGACCAGGTGGGAAGCACTCAGGGAAGTCAGCTGGATCTGTTTCAGATTTTGTTGGCACTTCTCACATATGGTCTTGGCCACAGGAGCAACTACAGAGGTTTCTGATGGGCCTAATACTCCATTGCCAAATGGGGCAGATGCAACACTGGCGTGTGGATCTTTCATTTCTAATGCCACTAAAAAACTACAGAAACTCAAGACACAGGTAGAAATGCAAAGCGCAGGAACAGGCTAAACAGATGTTGTGTATGCCTCTTTTAGAAAATCCCCCTTAAGGGCCATTTAGGTGGCACAGTGAATAGAGCACTGGGCCTGGAGTCAGGAGGACCTGAGTTCAAATCTGACCTCAGACCAGATACTTACTAGCTGTATGACCCTGGGCGAGTCACTAAACCCCAATTGCCTCACCAAAAAAAAACCTAGCCATAAAGATGATTGTCTGTCCACAGGACAGGGGCCTATGGAAGTGCCCCAAGGATGGAAAGATGAGACAAAATAGTTGGCCTCAGAATACTAAAAATGCCAATTTGCAGCTTTTTTTTTTTCTGTCCCTGCCTTTGGCACCAGAACCACAAACTGAAGGCATTAGTGGTCAGCTGTCTAGTTTGCTCGGTATCTCGCCCCCTGGAGAAAGAGGTATAGAACTGCCTGATACGACAACTCTTCCCAATCAATCAACACCCCCACAGGCTATGGTGGGGCATATTCCACCCCACCCCACTCAGTCTCTTCTTCTGGAGTGGCAGCAGAGAAAGATAACAATATGGGGAGAAGAGAAGGGAGAAAGAGGAAGGGTATGATATTGAGAGATGGAGGATACGGGCGAGGGAACCAGAAAGCAGACATAACTCACATGGCTACTCCCTCACATAGGTCCCTGCCAAGAGAAGGCTTTCGGTGTCAAGCACAAGGGTGAAGAGAAGGGGAGCACTGAAGCAGATAAGTGTCCCTGACTGCAATCCAAAAGTCAAACAGAAATGATCTGTGTATTATCTGCCCCCGGCTCCCCTTTCATTATAATGGGATGACCAAGACAGAGTCACCCTCTTAGATAACAACAATCCATGGGCAAGTTGCCTAGCTGTTCTGGGCCCAAAGCCCCGTTCCCTATGGAGAATTCCCTCCAAGTAGGAAGAAGGACCGATGTCTCTGAACTACCAGGGGCAGCTCCCAAAGCCCAAAGATAAACTGCAATGCAGGTAACCTGACTTGTGTGAATAGACTTGTGTGGACTAGAAGGGAGGAAAAAAATAGAAAATTCACAAGCTCTTCTGTTAACACTTCTAGTCCTAAAGCTAATTTCATTACTGTTGTTGTTGACCTAAAGAGTTTGTCTTGATTCTATAGTAAAGTACAACAGGAAAAGAAAATATATGAAAAATATATATATAAAGTTGTACATAATTGACTTCTTTCTCCCCACTCTATCACCAAGACCTATTGTTTCTCAGAATATGGTATTGTCCCAATATAGAATGCCCCCCACCCTTACCTTCCATCTCTATGAATTTTAACTATCCCTCAAGTACAGGCTTAAATCCCATCACATGATGGGGCTGAGAGAAGCATCACAGAACCACAGATTTCACGGTCAGAGACTTTAGAGGTCATATGGTTGAGTCCCATCATTTTACAAATGAGGAAGCTGAGAAGTTAGGAAGTTAGGGGACTTGTCTAAAGTTATATAGACAGAGAACGCAGCAGAGTTGGGATTCAAACACAAGCCCTCTGACTTTCCAACCCCTCCCCCCTCAAATTCCATTGCAACCAATGAACTCTCCTTTCTCTGGGGAAATATTATCAGGTGAGATGATATTTATAAAGCACAGTGCCTGGCACAAAATAGGTGCTTTGTAAGTGCTTGTTTGCTCCCCCCCCCCCCCCCCGACTACAAAGTAAACCATACAACACAATGCAGTGCATAGTCTCTAATTTTCTTTACAATAGCCCCAAACTGGAAATACAGCAAACATCCATTGAACAAAAAATGGCCAAACGAGTTGTGGCACATGAATGTAATGGAATATGACTGAGCTGGAAGAAATGATGAACGTGGGAATGGGAAGCCATATACACCCATGCAAAGTTAAGTAAGGAGAAGTAGAAAACTACAAAAACAATGACTATGGCAATAGAAATGGGAGCAGCCATTACAAAACAGGTCAAGCTGAATGCTACAAAATTATAATGATCAAGCTTGGCCCCAAAGGAGAGATATGAGAAGACAATTCCCACTGCCTCTATGTGGAGGCAAGGGACTATGGGCTTGGAATCCTACATACTATGTCAGATTTCCCCCCATAGGTTGGTTAGTATGAATGAAGTGTTTTCTTCTCCATTTATTGTTACGGTATATAGGATGGCTCTTCGGCAGGTGGAGGGAGGGGAGCAGAGATGCATTTGGGAAATGTAGGCAATGTAAAAAGACAACAGAAATTTATTTTTTTAATGTATTCTCTATTTGTTTTGTGTGTTTCTAGCTTTCCCCAACTAGAGAGTAAACTCCTAAAGGGCAGGCGCTTTTATATTTTGGTATCCCCTCTCTTTCCTGTGCCTAGCACAGGGCTGGACTCTTAGTAGATATTCAATATACTTGTTAATGGGCTAATTATCCATTTGCAAAATTGAGATCATGCTTCTTAGGACAGTTGACATATATTGATAGAGTAAAGAAATAGACTATGATCCCTTCTACCCCCATGGGTCGGTGGTGACAAGCTAAGGGAGTCACATGAAGCCACCCTCTGTGTCCAAGCTGGCAATATTTTTCCCCAGGTTTGCAAAACAAACAAACAAAAACAAACCCTCAGCCCTGTTTGAAGGAGCTGAGCCAGAAGCTCAGAGGGCTCTACCAACCATGAAGGCTGCTTCTAATAATGATGAGAGCAGCTCTGAAGGTTCCATTTTCAATTGGGTGTTCATTTGGCTGTCCGGCTAGGTTCCAAATAGCTCCTCCAGGCCACCTGAGCCTCAGAAAAGGGCTCTTCTCTCCCACACTCATTTTAAATCATACCTTTGCCCACAACAAGAGAACACCAAACCCAAAGGCTCCACTGGCTGGGGCATGATGGTCACAATGGAAACATGGCATGTGTCAGGACTCATCGCTGTTATCTTAGTATAAGGCTGGTAGTGAGCAGGGAGTGGTTGGCAGAGGCCACTGGCACTGTCTTTAAATGCTTGACTGTAAGTTGTAAAGAAATCCTGCAATGAACTTTTGGAGGAAAATCTCAATGACCTGAAACTGACCCACAAGGAACTCCTTCCTACCTCCCATAGTACACACCAAGGACAAACTTTTGTTTGGGGATGTATACAGCATTGTTGGGGGGGGGATGGTACCGCAGGTTTTTTTGGTCAAGATTTATTTAACCAAGGAGCTTGCACATAGTATAAAGTTGAAGTAAGGTGATCCTGCAAATTCCTTAACAAATGGAAAGGAATAGTTTGAGGGACCATAAGGTGTTAGTCCAGAGAAGGAAGGTTTTTTTTGTTTTGCTTTGTTTTGACCCTTTCTCTATGGATCATTCCCCACACCTCAGGAGAGGTGGCAAATAAGAAGCCAACGTGAAAACCAACCTTGCTCATGTGTCAACACCCCTTACCAAGAAAATGAAGAGGAGGTCCTGAAGTCAATTATCTACTGGCTAGACCCCCCCCCCCAAAGGACCTTCATGGCTCAGCTCCCCAGGCTTCAGCCTTCAACCCAGACGAGTCAGAGTCAGGGCACGGCTCCAGCACGTTCAGACTCCCTCGGCTGTTCTGCTGGCCCAGCAGAAGCCCTGTGCCTTGGCCGCGTAGGACGCTCTCACCTGGGAGAAGGCAGGGACAGCCACGCTGTAGGGTCTTTGCTTGAAGGTGCTGGCCGTCTGGGCAGGGAAGGCCCTTGAAGAGGACACCCCATAATCCGGGGGTGGGATGGCCAGATCCTCTTTGTCTAGGAGGTTGCCTGTGCTGCTGCTCTTTCCCTGTTGCAGGCTATAGGAAATAAGGGAAGATGGGGCAAGTGAAGGCCACACTCTCTCCGCTCTCTAGGTAACAGTTTGCTTTGAGGTTCATGTCCTCTATCCCACCCCCCACCCTCCCGCCTCCAGCAGGCAGGATGACTTCAGGAGGCCACAACCACTTCGCCTCAGCACCAGTAGGGAATCCCTATTTTCACGCCCATTTCCTACCAAACTAACCATCCCAATCCTGTTGTTTTGGTTTTTGGAGGAGACAATCAGAGTCAAGTGACTTGCCCAGGGTCATATAGCTAGTAAGTATCTGAGGTCAAATTTGAACTGAGATCCTCCCGACTCCAGGACCAGTGTTCTATCCACAGTACCACCTAGCTGCCCCCATCCTGTTATTTTGTAAGAAGTTGGCCCCCACCTCAAAGAAAAGCAGGAAAAAATGCACCTCCCATCCCTCTCTGTTGAGGTGGGGGATTACTGGTGTGGAATATTGCATACACTGTCAGACGTGATTAATGTATTCATTGATTTTACTGAAATGCTTTTCCCCTCTCACATTCTTTTAAAAATCATGACAAGAGATGATTCACTGGGGAGGGAGAGGGATGTTCTTGGAAATGAAGGTTAAATAAAAACAAAAGACAGCAAAAAAAAAAAAGTTGATCCTAAGTCATGGTTGAAGCCCAAAATAAATTGCTGATTCAGTTGCCTAAATTTCAAACATTTTGTCAAATTCCCATCTGGGACTTTCTAATTTGTATAGACAACCCCTAAACAATGAGATACCTGGGAATCTGTGACCAGGCTGTCTCTGAGCCAAGACTAGAAGCTGATCTCATGCTTATTCCTTTTTCCTCTTCCTTCCCCACTAAGACCTATAACAACAGGCAACATTGCCCAAATGCCAGCTCCACAGCCTATCTATATATCTGTTACTATGTGGGGCCCTCCCACCACTCCTACAACAGACCAAAAGGTCAAAGTGACCATTCTTCAGGTCAGAGCATGCATCTGGGTTGTGGACAGAACCCAGAGCAACCACAAAGAGAAGGCAGAGTCAGGCCTGCGGCCCTTAAGGCTAGACATTATCCATCTCCAAGGATCTCTCACTTGCTTTTTCCCTCCTGCCCCTTTCTATTTCCTTTTGCCCTTATGGCGTCTTCTTCTCTGATCCACGTGACATCTTCCTGCCCCTTCCTAAAAAGGCCTGGAACCCAGGCTCCAGAAGTCAGCTGCCCTTCTGTCCTGATTCACCAGCCAGCCTTCTCTGCGTGCCCACAGCTCTGAGGATGTGGGGACAGGGTTAGCAACACAAGGTCCAGTCCCATTTTTTTCTCTGGGTCTGGGAGATGAGTTTCCAAGGTTGCCTGGGACCCTAACTACTGAGGTGGGGGTGGGAGCAGAGGAGTCTCAAGAAGGAGAGGTAGCTAGTAGGGACCAGAAATTGAAGCCAGAAAAAATGAAGAACAAAACTCAAGTTTGGTTGGTTTTACTGATCCCATGTGACACAGCTATGGAGTCCAATGCGTCCTCCACCTTTGTTAATCCCATTTACAAGCAATAGCTTCTTCTTCAACTGAGGAGGCAACAGGGTGTAGGCTTACTGCCAGAGGACCTGTGTTCAAAGTCAGGCTTGGCTGGCCCTATCTGGATCTCAGCATCCTCATCTTTAAAATGAGGCAGTTGAATTTGATGGCGTCTAAGGTCCCTTCTAGCTCTAAATCTAAGACAGCAATAATAACAAAATAAAAACAGCAACAATAATAGCAATAGCTAATATTTACATAGTGCTTACTATGTACCAGGCACAATGCTAAGTGTTTTACAGTAATCAAATCATTTGAGCCTCACTACAACCCTGGGTGCTATTATTATCATCCCCATTTTACAGATGAGAAAACTGAGGCAGAGATTAAGTGACCTACACAGGGTCAGAGAGCTAATAAGTGTCTGAAGCTGGATTTGAACTCAGGGCTTCCCGACTTCAGGTCCAGAACTCATCCACTGTATCCCCTGGCTGCCTTCTATGCTTCTCAGTTGGACACTAGGTTCTAGGTCCTATTTGGTGGGAAGGGTAGAAGATGGGGTTGATGTCTTAACTTCATCCCTGGCACAGGGCCAGAACACTGAGCTGAAAGACAATTCATTCATCTTGACCACAGCACAAATGTTGAGTTGTTACTGCCTCCAAACCTATTCCAGGCCCAAGGGTTGTGGCTTACCTCATGTGCAATCTGTCACTGACTTCACTGTCTAAGACCCGGGTATAGGAGAAAGGAAACCAGCCTCTCCTGGAAGAGAACCACACAAAAGTAAGAAGAAGGAGGGGGTTCTGGCGTCCTCACCTCAAATGATATTCATGCACTAGGTGGGAAAACTGTACTCCCTGGGACACCCTTTCCACTTACTTGCTTTCCAGCCAAAATATACAGGGGTTTTGAAGTAGACAGGCAACTAGGAAATTCAAGCATTTTAGCTCCGCCACCATCAGTCACAGCAATTTTCAGTGCCCACATCTCCCTCAATACACAAAATGGGGATTTTGTCTGTTTCCAACCCATCTCTTTGTTTTCTTTCACTTTACCCCAATCCATCCCTTTACATGGGTAGGTCTAACACATAGAAAGTATTCAGATCTGTCCATGCTCCTGCCTGAAGCTACTCCAAGTTACACTGTCCATGAAATGGCCAGGTGAGGCCCTGCTGAGAAGAGCAGGGCCGGAGGCAGTGTGACCTCTGCGGTCATGGCAGAATGAGGGGGTCTGGGGCTGAGAGGCTGGCTGCACACTTGTGGGTCAGCTGGCCACAATCCCATCACTGAGGATGATGGGCTCTGCCACAGGAACTGCCATGCCAGGGCCATCTGCAGATCTTTCATTTCTGGAAGCTATAGGGATAGCTCCGTGCCCCAAGGAGGGAAAGGGACATTTTCAATGCCATAGTATTGCCCAGGGGGCTTGGCAGTGAGCATACATATGAATCCCAAATTATTCCCAGAACTTAACACAAAAAGGGCAGACTATAAAGAGGACCAAGGACCAGGGCAGGAACTGGATTATCATCCAGAGACCTCTCTGCTCTTCAAAAATATCCCCCAAACTTGGCTCTAAGGCAACCAGGATCACAGGATGAGTCTCCAATCCAAAGGCAGAAGCAAGTTAGTTGTAGCTTACGTGTTAGACAATGATCAGTCTGTAGCTGTCGCTCCCCTATGCTGTCTTCCCCAGAGCCATCCTGGTCTGATTTAGGGTTGCAAATTCACAGAGACAGAATTTAGGAAGCCAATTTTGGAGCTGAGAATAGGACTCTGTCTCTCTCCCATCTTAGACTGGCAAAGATACCCCAGGAAAGAAATGAGGTGGGGGGGACAACAGTGGCAACTGGAGAAACTGAGGAATGAGTGAGCTAGCTAGAGCATTAAGCAATAGTTTCAGATTACTCAAAAGTGGTAGGGTGATTTAGGGCCCCCAAATTAGAATGCCAGGCCTCCCCAATCTCCTACAACTCAAACTCTGCCCAGTCTTCTCAGCACATAGAGGGATCTGCCTAGCACTCAGGTAGGGGACTTCCCATTGGCCAAATCAGGAGACAAAAGAAGGCAATGGCAGGGACAAAGCCCCAGGAGCTCTCACATTTTAGTTTTCTCACTCTCGCCATAGTGCCAGCCATCCCGGGCCTCGGGGACCAGCAGGGTGATGAGATCTCCTTCCTTGAAGCTCAGAAGGGTGCTGTTGTCACCAGCAGCATGGGAGAAGATGGCTTGTACCCTCATTCGGCCATTTCGCTCCAGACCAGCTGCCATGGAGCTAGAGCGAGGAAGAGTTTTGTTCTCGGCTGGCCAAAACAACAGAGAGCAAGAGGTCAGAGACCCTCCCTTGGACACCACACGCCAGGGTGGTGAGAGAGTGTGAAAAGAGAAAGACCACAACCAGATTGGGGCCAAGCTGCACATTGAGGATTTATAAAAAGCCCTGATGAATGCAGCACTTGATGGGCATTTAGTTGGCATCCTCTATCTGAGCAATTTCTGATCTAATTACAACGGCTTAAGGAGCAATGTAGTGAAATGTAAAGCACGTGGAACCCTGGGCTGGAAATCAAAAGATCTGGGGGCTCCAGGCTCAGCTCTGCCCCTTCATATTTGTATGACCTTGAGCAGCTGACTTGTCCATCTACGAAGTGCTTTGCAAACCTCAAATCACAACATACAGATGCTACTTTTTATGATTGTTATTATTTATTATTTGTTACCATCTATATGTAAAGTGATATTGTATAAATGCCCCCTACTATTATTATTGTTATTGGCCAGAAAATAGTCATCTGTGCCCACTCACTGGATCATGCTGGGGATCAAGGGATTACGTATAAGAAACAGACCTATCTCCCCCCTCCCCCATCTCATTCAGACTGCTCCGACTTTTCCACCATGCCCCCTGAGTTGGGTATTTCCACCCCCACCCCTGTGGCTTTTCCACTTCCTGTTTTCCTCTACAGATTGTAAGCTCCCTGAGGACAGGGACCATCTTTCTTTTTTCATATTGTATCCCTAGTGCTTAGCACAGTGCCTGGCACGTTTTGTTGTTCAGTTATTTCAGCTGTGTCTGACTCTTCGTGACCCCATTTGGGATTTTCTCAGCAAAAATTCTACAGTGGTTTGCCATTTCCTTCTTCAGTTTATTTTCCAGATGAGGAAACTGAGGCAAACAGAGTGAAGTGACTTGCCCAGGGTCACACAGCTAGTAAGTGTCTGAGGCCAGATTTGAACTCAGGAAGATAAGTCTGCCTGATTCTATCCACCGTGCCACCTAGCTGCCCTATGTGCCTAATAAATGTTTATTGACTATTGACTAGTTAGCTCTTGTAGAATGCATTAAAGTTTGGAAAGTGCTTTACATACGTTAGCTCATTTGATAAGGAAGCAATTTTAATTACCATGCTGCCTTCCCCACCTTGTTAGGTACTGTTGAAAAAGAAATTGAGAACAGAGCTCCTGTCCACTAGAGGTTGTTATTCTAAAGGTGGCACTCTAGGGAGCTATCATAATTCCATCAAGCACATCCCTCATCAGCAATGTTTATTTGCTCTCAATACTCATGAAATTCGTTCTGGCAAGTTTCAATAACATTAAACTAATGGTTCTCTCCCCCATCCTCCCCATCCTCATCCCCTTCATGCCAGAACTACATTATGCACACTTTAAGGCAGATGCCTACGATGGCCTATACCCTAACCAGGTTCTGCCCAGTCCCCTGCTAATAGACATGGACATTTCTGACACAAGAGAGCATGGGGTCCCTCCAGTGGGGTGGAGGCGGACAGTTCCTGACTGATAGGCTAAGTTCCTGGGGGTGCAGAGCTCAACCAACACTCCTGCAGCAGTGGGACGTCCCTTACTGGTTGCGTAGCTGTTTTTTGGGGCAACGCTCTTGCGCACGGGAAGCGTGTTGGAGTAGGAGTCGCTCATCTTGTTCTGGGTCTGAGGAGGAGACAGAGATTTGGGCTGGGCTGGCTTCCTGTCAGACCAGTGGTTGTAGTCTTCACTGTCTGGACCTGAGACACCATTCATGACAGGCACGTTCTCCTGGGCCGACATACGCTGTGGAGGAAAGACAGCCATGCTTGAAAGATTTCTCTGCTTATGACATGGGCCTCCAAGAAGAAGGAAAAACATTTAAAAACATCTGTCTCCTCAACACCACACTTCCCACCTTCCATAGGCCTGAATATTATGAGACCAAGTGCTTTTCCCTTCAAACTCTAAAACAATCCTTTTGGCAGAGGAAGCATCCAATCATAAGCTCTGGGCTGAGAGGTAGGAGCCCCAAACTCTGGTCCTGCCTCCACCTCAGGTTTACTATTTGCTCTAAGCAGCTCGTGACCTCCTCAGAATGGAAGCAATAATACTCGCTCCAAGGAGAGAGTCTACTCGGAAACATTTTAAAAAGGGAAGGTTCCCCACAAATGCAAAGGGGTGTCAAATCCTGTTAATAATCATTTCAGTCATACACAGCATGAAGTAGACTTACCCCCACAAACGGGGCCAGCTCTGGGGGCACTGGAAGTGGCTTGGCACCAGGAATGGGATCCGAGATGACTAAGTTGGATTTGGAAGCAGACAGGGAGCTGGGCATGACTGTGCCGTTGCTGCTGGCCGCCATCTGTTGCATCAGTTGGATGGCTCGATCTGGGATTTTATTGGGGTCGGCGCAGGACTGCTGCCATAATGGGAGTTTCTGAGTCAGCATGTCCTTTCCCTGAAACCAGAGACAACAGGGGAAGGCGTATGTCAGTGCCCAACTATAGCAGAGCCCACCTGCAAACAAAACACACCCCACCAAACTCCCAAGCTCCCACAAAAACCAACGCTCAACATGCTCTTCTCTCCTGAGAGGGCTGCTCTGTATTGAGAGGGTGAACCAGAAACAGTTGAGCCTTAGTCACTGGCTGCTACTATATCCAGAATCAGACAGACACACCACTTCCTTAATGTAATCTCTCTGTCCTGAAGAGATCAGACAAAGACCAAACTGGCAAGTCCAACCAGGAAGGTCTTTTATGGAACAATGGTCTCATATTCTTAGTCCCAGAATGTAGCAGGCTCTCAGAGACCAGACCACATGACGGGGGAGTGAGGGTGGGGGGCAGGTTATTAAGTGCCTACTATGTGTTAGGCACTAGGGACAGAAAGGAAATGGTTCTTCCCTTTAAGGAGTCAACATTCCACCTTAAACTCATTAGCTCAGTGTCAGAGAACAGAGGAACAGGCCCTAGCACTGGCTTATATCAGTAGCATAGACATAGTCATTTAAGGTACCCAAATGAGGGAGAAAAGATGACAAACATAAAGCAGAGACAGGTCTATATGCCTGAAAATATATAGGAAGCAAGGAGTGAAGTTTGTAAGAAGAAAGGGGAGGAGGAGCTAGGTGGCCCAGTGGATAGAGCACGGCCCTGGAGTCAGGAGGACCCGAGTTCAAATCTGGCCTCAGACACATAATACTCACTAGCTGTGTGACTCTGGGCAAGTCACTTAGACCCAATTGCAGAAGAAGGAGGAGGAGGAGGAGAAGAAGAAGGAAGGAGAGAAAAAAAGAGAACAGAGGAGATCATTTAGGGCAGGAGGGAAATGCATGATCCCCTATACCAACCATTGCTAGCCCTCTTTAGGGCCAGATCTAGAGAAAGATGGAGTTTTGAGTACAAGGCTGTAGCTGAGGCAGGGGTCAAGGCAGGGCTTCATGCATGTGCCACCTGAGTCCTACAGATTACTAACTGCTACTGTCTAGACCTAGGCCTGAGAGCCCCGAGTGATGCCAGTAATCTGGCCTCTTTGTCTCTGATGTACCACAACAGGCTCTTGCCCTGTACACGTCATCAAAAGAGAGGAAAGCTAAACAATCAGAAATGGTGGATTTGACTGAAAGTTTAAGGGTAGAGAGAGTGAACCTGCCACAGGCTACGAGGTTGCTAGAGGACTAATGTTCACAGTCCAGCTCACAAAGGTCTCCTAATAATCCCTCTCCAGAATGTGGGGGATTGGGGGGAGGTAGTGAAACAGATAAGCTAGTGAATGGCATGCCAATGGACACAGGCTGCTAACAGGATGGAGATCCCCCACAGACTAGCCCAATCCATCCAAAAGAACTAGCTTTGGACCCAGAGGGCAGCAGAATATACTGAGACAGGGATGTGAGCCATGTTGTCCAAAAGGCAGACTGACCACCTGCATTCACGGCCACAGATGTCACAGCAATAACAACCACTATTTGTTAGATAGTGGAGGAAACAGACAATTGATATAAGACATGCAAACATGCTCTGCCTTCTGGGGCCAAGAGCAATACTAGCAAAGACAGAAGCTACCCACTATGCATCAGCTTGGCTCTTAGACAAAATCAAGGTCTTCGGATATGTCTAAGGAAATTGTGGGGAACAGGTGACACATTAATCTATTTGCCTGAATTCACTATGTTCGTCTAGCCACCTATTCTCTAAGCCAGTGGTGGGGCACCCAGCATGGGGAACACAGAAAGATATGTCAGTGATTGGGACAGTCATTGGCATGGCCTGCACTTGAGGGAATGGATGGTTTCCATATAAGTTACAGTGCTTTCCAACTGAGCCAAATGGGATTTGAGTAAGTTTTGATTCCTGGCACAGGGAGTTAGGTGCCAAGCCCCAAGCATGCCTGTCCCAGATTACATTCATGAGTCACAGCCCAAAACTTAACTCCCTCTAGCTTTGATAAGCTGCTTTCTTCTATCCGTCCTGAATGCAGGAAGTGCTTAGCAACCTGCTATTCAGCAGCTGCGCCCCTCAACCCATCCTTACCTTCTGGAATCCATCCAGTTTCCTAGCAGGAAAGTTTGAATTCATTTCTGGAAAAGCTTTGGTTTTCCTGGATACTTAGAACATGATGCCTTAGAGTACTGACACTGAGGGTACTCTGAAAACTACTGGCAATGACAATAATCATCTGAATTTCCCAATAGAACGGGGCTTTGGGCCTGGGACGGTAGAGGTAGAGCTCCATAAAGGTACAGGCCATGTTTCCTCTAGTCTTTATATTTAGACAAAATACAAAGCACTGCACTGGCTAGTTATCCAGTGCTTAATGCAGTGGTCTCCATAAATTATGTCTTAGGGGCAGCTGGATGGCTCAGTGGATAGAGCACCAGCCCTGGAGTCAGGAGGACCTGAGTTCAAATACTGCCTCAGACATTTACCATCTGTGAGTCCCTGGGCAAGTCACTTAACCCTGATTTCCTCAAAAAAAAAAAAAGATTATAAGTCCTTAAATAAATGGTAGTAGTAGATAGAGAACTTGCCTCAAATCTAGAGCCTGTTCTTGCAAGTCCTTCCCCTGACACATGCCAGCTCTGTATGACCTCTCAGCATTGCCAGGAAGGTGCCAACCTGCCTTGGTACCAGGAGTTTCCTCCTCGGAGATTTCCCTATACCAATGGAATCACAAGTCCAATTCCTATCCTAGAAATCCCGGGCTGCTGAATGAATGACTAAATGAATGAATGCTCTCCCCTCATCATCACCAATAGATACCACACGTATCCACAGAAGAAAATACTTCACTTACCAAGCTGAGGTCTATTTATTTTTTTATTTTAAGGATCAGTCTCTCTCTCTCTTGTGTAAGTTACATGTAACATATGCTAGGGATTGACTCAGCATAGATTGTTCAAGAATCAGTCTGACGCATAGGTGCTCATCTGTTATACCCTTGTTCCTGTTGGGCAGGCACATATTAAATGTCACTTAGAGCCCAAAGTAACAGAAACTCTAAGCAAACCAGTAGACACAGCAGTTTTCTGGATTCCTGGGGCCTCTGTGTGTGTGTGTGTGTGTGTGTGTGTGTGTGCGCGCGCGCGCGCGCGTGTGTGTGTGTGTGTGTGTGTGTGTGTGTGTGTGTATGTGAGAGAGAGAGAGAGAGAGAGAGAGAGGTGGGGGGGGTAGAGGGGTAGATCGGGAGCACAGTCCCCATAAGATTAGTAAAAAAGCCATCCAATTACATTCAACAGTGCTTATTAAGTGCTTACTGGGTTACTTGTGGCACTGTGTTAGTTGCTGAGGAGATGTGAAAACAGATCCTGCCTTCAAAGAGCTAAAGTTCTCCTAGGGGGTGGGGAGAGGAGGGAGTCTAATCTATGTACATAGATTAAGTAAATCCAGGATAATTTGAGGACAGACTGAGAGCACTAACAGATGGGAAGGGGGTGGTACCTGGGCAAGGAGCCTTCGGAGGAGTTAAGAATTCTAAGGGCTCAAAGGAAAGAGAGAGGGCACTCCCTCTAGGCAAGGCACTCCCTCTCAGCATCCTTCAAACCAACTTGTCTCTCTGTCGCTGATAAATACATCTCCTACCCTTCTTAAGAGGCTTAGCCCTGGCCTTGTCACCAACAAGGCTTGGTAGCTAGGCGTCTGTCAAGTTCCTGGCCACACGCTCACCAGGCCAGAGGCTCGAAGTTTCTCTCTCACAGGTCTTGAGAAAGACCCACAGCAGCCAACTGCCGCTAGAGGGGAGCAGATGCCTGCCTCTCCACCCTGATCGCTAAGAATGAAGGGCCTAACAACCCACCCCTCTCCTCTCTTCCAGAACATTTCGTCTTGCAAAGAAAGATGTAGGCAGGAGAAAATGTGCAAGTGGGAGGCTGGAACAGCACTTTAATATTTCATACTTTTTTCTCCCTCCCCTTCCTTCCTCCTCTTCAAACTCCCCCCCTTCCCCCAACAAGGAGCTGGAGCAGAGGCCTCAGAGTCCCCAGGCAAACTTCTGTATCACACAACTTAAAGTGCTTTGGAGGAGACAAAGACCACGGCTAGTGATTTTTTTTTTTAACCATTTCCTCTGAACAAGACAAAGAGGCATTTGCCCCTGTTGTTTCCATCCCCTCAAACCCTCCTCCCCTGTGTGCTATTAGCAGACTAGAGCACCTTTAAAGAGCTTTTGTGTTATGTGTTAGAGCAATTTATTTACAAAGGGTAAATAGGATTCTTCAGACTGGCCCAGGTATAGGCTGGTTGCTCCTGAGAGCAGAAAGGCACCCTCTACCGGGCAGGTACCCCTGGTGCAGGGATAGATGGGGACAATCATAGACTCGCTGATGGGGCATTTTCCCTGGGAGCAAGAACAGTGACTCTAATACAGGCACTAATCTATCCTAAAATCAGTGTAGTAGGGTGGAATTAGAACAAGAGGATTTGAGTTCAAATCTCACCTTTCTCACTTACCAGTATGACTTTGGGTAAATCACTTACCTCTTCTCCAGGCTTCAGTTTCCTCATCTATAAAATGAGGGGGTGGGACGAGGTTCCCTTCCAGCTCTAAATCTAAGATCTTTCTGGGGCATGCATCTTCCTTTAACTAATAGCTGATGAAGACTGCAATTGTGTCTGCATACAGAGAGTGGCACTTTTTGTGTATATACTGAGACCATGCACGTATCATCCATCAGGCTGTTGCTCTATTTAACGGATTCTGATCTAAACAGGGAATGAGTACCAGAGTCTATGTAACAAGGAGCCAGGCATCTTCGTGAAGTCTGCATGTGCTGGCAAACTGACAGGACAAATCCGTTAAAGGTCCTAAACCATCATCTCATTTTGCTCCTGCTGTGAAAAGAATCTGTCTGGCCATAATTTTCTCCTTCCTCTTCAAAGAAGCCTGCATATCTTATGAAGGTATGCTTAGCTTGAAGAAGGCTGAAAAGGGACTCCTTCCCTGGATAACCTCAGGCAAAGAAGCACCAGAGCCATCATCCCCCAAAAGGCAGGCCTGAGCAAAAAGAAATATGGCTGTGGGCAAAAGTGGAAATACAATTACAAACACAAGGCTTGAAAGTCCTCTTAGGTTACCACCATCTGCCATTTGATACAGAAAGCTGGGAGAAGCTTGCATGGATTCTGAGAAATCCCTCTTGGGAAAGTGGTGTTTCAGTTCCTTCTTGGACTAATTTTTTTTTTAAAGATTTTCCCCTAAATCCTTTTTATTTGTTTATTAATCTGTCCCTCCTATTACCACCCCCCCCCACTGAAAAGATTTTTTTTTTAAAGCCCTTAATCCATAGCTGCATTGGTCTGGCAAAAACAAAAAGAAAAATTCCCACAATAGCCATGTTGGAAAATGTATGTCTTTCTGCATTTGGAGTTCATCATGTCTGTGTCTGGAAATGAGTGGCAGGTTTCATCTTGATTCTTTTGGATTTGTGCTTTATAATAGCACTGAACAGAATTCTAAAGTCTTTTTTTCCTCTACAATGTTCTCCTTACACAAACTGTTCTCTTAGTTCTACAGCCTTCTCTTTAAATCAGTTCATAGAGGGCTGTCTTCTCCATTTCCTCTGAAATTGTCTTGGACTAATTTGGAATGGTACACAGACTTGTTAGTGCTGTCCCATCCAATAGAGATGGTGCCCTGGGACCATCCTACCGAGCTTGAGCCACAATTCTCTTTTCTGGACAGACCTGGGTCAGCAGCCTTACCTTGGAATGGTAGGAGACTGAGTTTTTGGCCACAGCACATTGCTTTTCCACCAAGAAGCAAAACCTTCTCCGTTCCTCAGTGAGGGCTGTCTTATAGCCATCTGACACATAGTTCTCCAATTCACCTTGCTTGTTACTGATCGCATCTATGTACTACAGAAAGAAAAAGAAAAACTGATGAGTTGGTGACTAAAGAACATATGTTCACATTTGGTTCTGTGCGGACTCTCAGGTATAAACAGTATGCACTATTCTTACAAAGCAGAGGCCATAAATAGAGATGTATTCTGAGGCCATGAATTCAGGGTGCTCTTGATGACTATATTACGTTATGTGGTTCTAGAACATTTACTTTTTTTTTTTGCATCCCAAAAGATGTCTTCAATCTTCAGAAAATCTCGTTAATGATTTTTAAAAACCTTCATTTTATAACATGACTTTTCTTACCAGGAAAGTCTCCCTTATATATACGCCACTAATTGTAATACCACTTGGAATACATGGCTACACAATAAAGTGTTTAACTACCTTCCAACCTTTCCCACTGCCTCCCCCTCAACCCCTGCCCCCAATTCTTTTCTTTATTCATCAAGTCAGTCCAGTATGCAAAGGTTCCACCATCAGGGGGATAGTAGCTTACTAACAAAAGGGTTTTTTAAAGTTTTATTAATTATATTTCATAGATTTGTTTTGATTTTACATTATAAATATCTACATACTATTCCCAATTCTGTAAGAGTTCCGTAACAAATTAAGCAAAACTAACAAGTGACTTCATCTGAAAATGTATGCAACACACCACATCTCCACATCTGTAGCATCTCCTCACCTCTCTACTAAAAAAAAAAGAACGGAAATCTGTTTTCTCTCCTTCCCACACCTCCCACCCCATTGGGGGAAAAAGGATGAGAAAATCAAATTCCTTCTAACAAATATGTGTAGTTGAGCAAAACAAATTCCCTTATTGGCTGTATACAAACGTGTGTGTGTGCGCACGCACACACATACATGCGCACACACACACACACACACACACACACACACACACACACGTCTGTCTCTCTATGTAGCATTCTGCACCCTAAATCTACTACTTCTCTCTCAGGAGATGGATAGTGAGGTTTCATCATGTCCTTTGGAATCAAAGATGGTCAACGTATTGATCACAGTTCTGACAACTTTCAAAATTGTCTATCTTTACCATGTTATTGTATTAAAATAAAATTGTGTTTTTTTCCTGGTTCTGCTCATTTCATTCTTCATTAGTTTACAAAAGTCTTCAAAATTGTTTTTGATGTTATAGTATAAATGGTTCTATTTCTGATCTTCCTCACTTCACTCTGCAGGCATTAGTTCATACAAATCTTTCCATGGCTCTTTGAAATCATCTGCTTGTTCATTTCTCACAAAGTATTATGCCACAACTTATTCAGCCCTTCCTCAGTTGAGGTCATTCACAGATAGTATGTGGACTGTTCCCAGGCTGGCTGGCTGCACCAAACAGAATCCATCAGAAGGTTCAAGTTCAAAGATGTTCAATGAACTATGGTAGGGGTGGAGGTGTTGGGGGGCTTGGGTTTTTTTGGGGGTAGGACTGGACTTGTGATTTCACTGGTACTGGGAACCCTCAATGATGAAAGTCTCTCTCTACCAACACTGACAGGCACCTGCTCCACAACTTATCGTCTTAAAAGACTTGTTTGGGACACTCTGACTTGTCCAGGGTCACATGGTATTTGTGGCATATATCAGAGGAGGGGACTTGAGCCCAGGTCTTCCTGACTTCAGGGCTGGTCACCTCTGAAAAAGTTGTTTAATATAAACTAAATGAATACACACTCATTTGAACGTTGGTAAGGAGGATATGGCAAAGAATCCTCTAGATCAGTGATTCTCAATTAGTTTGCTGTACTCCTGTTAAGGAAATTCCCTCCACCAAAGCAGAGTGGCACCTCCTTTCTAATTTATAGTCTTAGAGGTTAAGGATTTATGTAGAGCCCGTATGTGTCAAAGGTGGGGTTTGAACTTGTCTCTGACTCTAAAGGAGCTATAAGTTCCATCACAACAGTTGCTCCACTTGAACATTAGCTAAGGAAACCATAACTGGGAAGGTAAATCTGCAGCACCTACCCCTGGCAGAGGGTGGGGGTGGGGGTGGGAATCGTGTGCGTGTGTGTGTGTGTGTGTGTGTGTGTGTGTGTGTGTGTGTATGTGTGTTCCCCAAAACAGAGATTTTTGGATTTTCTGATTCCAAGGCTTTTCAGATGATGAAGAATTGACTGAAGATATGAGATTGGTTGTTAGTCTTTATTTTGGACCCCTTCCTCTTCTGGCAAGGAAGAGCATTGGTAATCTTGACATTTCCCAATTCAAAGCTTGTCTCTTAGATCCCACTGATAGAAACATCAACTTCGAAGGCATTTGACCACTTCTCCTATCAAGTCTCTTGCCTTCTGGGTCTGCCCAGGGATGAAGTTTCTAGAAGTGGCCTTTGAAGAAATTATTTTCCTCCTGCCCACCCCCCTCTTTTTCTTCCTTATGAGGGTTTTTGTGCCTGTTTCTTTTCGTTTTCTTGTTTTGTTTTTACATCTACTTCTACAGCCTATAGTCCTCAGCCCAAACAAGGGAATATAGACTAAAAGTGCTATATTACCACGTGTGGACTTTGATTATCTTGAAGGGACATTCAGGAGGGAAAGCAAAGATGGAAACTCTGCTAAGAGATGTCATTCATTCATTCATTCACTTTTTTTTTTTTTGCTTTTTTGCTAGGCAATCGGGGTTAAGTGACTTGCCCAGGGTCACAAAGCTAGTAAGTGTCATGTGTTGTATGTCTGAGACCAGATTTGAACTTGGGTCCTCCTGACTCCAAGGCCGGAGCTCTATGCACAGTGCCACCTAGCTGCCCCTCATTCATTCATTCTTACCTAGCCAGATGCCTTTTTGAGGCTGGGTAGAAAAAACATGGAGTGTTCAAAAAGATTTCTGTAATTGTGGTGACACGATTACTTGGACCCTTTAATACTCCACAGATCTGTGATTGGTTCAGGTGGTCTGCTCCTTGTACCAACAAAGTTCCCTTCCCTTCAGAAGAGTCTATGTGGTTCAAAAAACCCTGAGGTCAATCAACCATCCCAAGGCTGGCTCTTGGACAACATATACATAGTCAGTCCATCAACAAGCCAATATTCTTGCCTAATAACACCTGCTCCTCAGGAACCTTTGAGAGTCCTAGCCATAAAGCATTAGAAAAGAACTTTGGTGGAAGGAGATTGATTATTCCTGAGATTTTTTTATTTGATATTCCAAATCATTCCAAAACCTCTTACAGACCCAGACAGGGAGACTTTTCTAGATCCCCATTTCTTGTCTTATTTCCTACCCACTCACCCACCCCCTCTCCGAGTTTCCTGAATGGTCAGGAGCCTGACACTAAGTGGTAGGCCTGAGCTGCCCCCATGCAGTTACTCATGAGCCGTGCTGGCTGACACATCCTTAAGTCAGGCCTCCGATGTGCTGATGCTCCAGTCCAGCAAATCCTTTTTTTCAGGAGATGCTTTTTCAAAGACAAGCAGCTTACCTCTCTCTTTCTTCTTTTTAAAAGTCATGTCATCCCAGCAGGGGGCAACCACAGCGAGAACACTGTGGAAGGGACGCCCCCCCCCTTCCCCCCACACCTGTGACTCATCAGCTCCCTCCCCCACACACTGACTCAGCCTGTGGGCTTTTGCCTGGGTGTGTGTGTGTGTCTAAGAGCAAGGTGGGAGGTGGGGGAAGAAGAGAGAGGGGAAAACAATTGCTGGTAAATGCAATACAAGCTGTTCCCTCTGCCTCCCCTCCCCCATGCCGCCCACGCTGCTCATCCGCCCACCCGGATTTTGCAGCGACTCAACCTGCACGCTCCCAGCCCTGCTCTCCAGTTCTGTTACAAGGAGACAAAATAAGGGATGGAAAGAAAGTAAGCATGGAATGTGAAGTTGGAAGGGGGGCAGATGGGCTTGGGGAATGCAAAGAGGTATGTCTCCCACTATAACCCCGATGAAGCCAGAAGCCACAATTATGGAATCTGCAACATCACCCTTGTCTGTGTGCCACATGCATGGAAAAAGGTCATTTGGGAGAGGCCAAGGCCCTCTGGGCAAGCTGGGGTACAACTGCAAAGGACCTATGCTTCCCCCTGCCAAAAAGTGCCCTGAGCATCACTCTGTAGCTTTCTGGGCCAGGGGAACACCATAGCTCCTTGAAGCCCTGGTTTCTGGGAGAAAGGGAGAAGAATACAGAAGGAAGGAAGCCCTCGATCATTTACCCATTAATACTCCTACCCCCTAGACCCCTACCAAAGAGGGAAACCGCCTGGATTCAGCTCAGCCTTCCCCTGGCCAAAAGTCAGGAGGCAATATAGCTAATTAAGGCTGTTCCTCATTATTGTAAGGGGCAGCCACTCTGGTCAAAGAGGGTCTTCTTGCCCAGACAGTAGGGGTGTGAAAAATGAGAAACCACTCACTTTTCTGTAAGTCATCCACAAGGCTTCAAGCTCCTCAACCCAGACCCCTTTCTCCTTCTCAAAATAATGGTTAGATGCCAACATTCAAAATAGAATTAAATGCTAAATTTTAGCTAGTGAAAAGAAATATGTCATTTCTTTTTCCATCCAAGCTCATGGACTTCCTGAAATCTATCCATGGGTCCATGGACCCCATGTTAGGAATGTCTGGTCTATAGGGAAAATAGATTCTAAGATTCTTTCTGCCTTAAACTTATAGCCTTGCATGTCCATCATTCTAATGTCCTTTCTTTTTTCTCTCTCTCTCTCTCTTGCCTCAACTATCCTCAGTTGTGTGTGTGTGTGTGTGTGTGTGTGTGTGTGTGTGTGTTTTCTGTGACCACTCATTATTCAAGAAAACTTGAGGTTGTCTCAAAAAAACAAAACAAAACAAAAAAACCTGGGGTCAGGCCTCTGGTCAACCAACCTTCAATTCAACATTTATTAAATGCTTACTACAATACAAAACATTGGATAAGATACAAGGGTCAATAAGACAACTCTTCTCTTCATGGCAGAGGGTTACAGCCCCTACATGTAGGAGCCAGAATGGGCAGATTCAATCCCAATCGAAGAGCCACCACTGCTCCCCCCCCAGCCCCGCAGCTAGAAGCAGCTCTTGAATATATTTTGTCTGATATTATGCAATACTTACCACTGTCTCCTGCTTCTGTGCCTTCTAAAAATGTTTCTCTGGATCTCTAATGCTGAAATGAATGGCAGGACCACTCTTTCCCAACATGCAGGGCTGATGGGAAAAAGAGCTGCTCTTTACTTAGATGACAGCACAGTATTTTTCTTTGTTATCCCACAGGGCAGATCCATACTCAGAGAGGTTATTGGTCACCAACGTGTTCAGGGGTGTGGGCAGGCTGGAGAACCTAAGGGGTTGGTGTTAGGTCTTGCTATAGGCTTCCTACTTTATAATCAACTATTTCTCCCAGTGACAGAGATGTTCATGTTTACAAAGTGGTTTCAGAGAAAGAAAAAAGGTCTTTGGACCCTGGAGATCTCTGAGCAAAAAGGCTGTATGACCACTTGTCACAGATACAGTGGATTGGGGGTCCATGGTTTAGACCAGGTGGTCTCTGAGGCTTCTTCTGAGTCTGAAGGATTCTGTGAATTACATACTTTCCATAGTATGACCCTACCCCTACGAGAGAGATAATCCTGGCAGTATTATCTTTGCAAGGTGAAGAAACTTGGAGAAAGAGAGGTGACTTGCCCAAAGTCATGTATCTACTAGTTAGTGTGCCTGGTGGGCTTATTCACCAAAATCAGTGTTAGGAGGCAGCTGGAAGGTGCCCTCCAGAAACAACAACTCTGGTTGCTGCCTAAGTACTCCCCAGCTGGGGCCAAGAGCTCAAAGACGGACAAATCTGAGGACAGACTGTCAGAGTCCACCTGCATACCATGAAGTTACCTCACCGGAAAAAGGAAATTGTTAACTGCTACTGTAGCAGCAAGAACCTTCTTCAAGAAGGTCTTCCTGACCTTTGTACTGGAGTGGCTTGGGACAGAGAGTTCCTCAGTGGATAACTGGGCATATTCAGGGGAGCGGAGCAGGGGGGAGGAAGAAGGGAGAAACCATACACCTCCAGTACTGGCCACAGCCTGTGGAGATCTTATCTACTAGTGTGTCTTCCTGAAAGGTCTGCCAGATGGAAAAAGTCCAACCCAGGTTCTGGGCAAATATCAAAGTTCTAAGGAGTATAAAGAGGAGGAAGAGGGTAGAGAGGTAAGCACTGCTCATCCTCCCAACATTCACCTTGGTGATGGAAGAGTATTTGCAGACAAGCCTTCTTACCACAACTGCAGGGGGCAGTGACGTGAATTCCATATTAAGACAGACTTAACTTACATCCTAAGTAGGAAGAGAACTACTAAGCCTGGGGTCAGAAGACTGGAATTCAAATCCCAGCTCAGCCACTTACTACCAATGTGACCTAAAGCAAATCAATTCACTTCTCTGGGACTCAGTTTCTTCATCTGCAAAATGGAGGGGTTGACCTAGAAGTGATCCTTCCTCCATGTTCTTTCTGGCCTTGGTGATGTATGTTAACTCCTGTTCATGGATATGCTTAGCAAAGGCTAATCTTTCAGGACCTGGGAGGGTGCTATAATCTATTCTGAAAGTGGCCAGGGGCCAACTGTGAAAGGACAGGAAGACCAAGTCCCCAAAAGAACACCAGGACCAACCGAATCACTTAGGGGCCAAGTATAGAGATGCAAATAAAAGAGAAAACCAAACACTCATCTAGAATAAACCAGGCCTGTGGCCAAGAAAGATCCAAGAGAAGAACAGGAGAAAGCAGCTATCTACTTGACTGCAACCCTGGAATTTTATTTATGCCCACACCCTCAAGTCAACAGGACTTATAACAAAAATTAGCTTTCTCCAGATCCAGATCCAGGACCAACTCAGGATAAAATAAAATCTAGGATTTGGGGCCGGAAGGTATGTCAGAGTTGGTCTAGGCCAATCCCCTCATTTTACAGGTAAGGAAACTGAGGCCCAGAGAGATGAAGTGACTTGCTTAAGATCTCACAGGTAGTGAAACTGGGCCTCTAACCCAGGTCCTTGGACTCCAAACACAGTGTTCTTTCCACTGCCGCCCAAACTGGTTCTAGGTTTTTAGGTTGGTTGTAATTTCTTTCCCATAAATGTTCTTTCTTAACCAAGAGAGAGACAGGAGAGGGGGAAAATCACTGGCTTAAAATGCACTTTACTCAAAGAGATGGCCTCATTAGCTGGGCTTGTGCTGCTTCCAAATGCCCAGGGAGGGAAAGGAAATTTTATTTTTAAAATTTCCATTTATTCAAATCAATCCCCTGGACGGACAGCAGTGAGATGAGCAGCAGGGCGTACACCAAAAGAAACCAGTTGTTGTAGGTCTCTGTGTTGGGAGGGTGGTCATGGTGACCCAGCACAGGCTACTGTAGAATGCGGGATGGGTGGGAGGTGGAAGAATGGAGGGAGGGAGGGAACTCTCCCAATTCCAGGTTTCTCGGAGAGTGAGAATTCTCATTTTTCCTGAGGGAAGAAGGGGAGGGAGAAGAAAGGCTTCCTATGTGGCAGCCTCAACAAACTGCTTGCTCAGAGGGAAGGCCAAGGGCCAGGCTGGGGCCTGGCAAGATGAGTTGTCATCTCAGATCTGGGGTAAGAACAGCAAAAATCAGCTCAGAAAAGATGCTGCTGCCTCTCAAGGTGGTTAGGAGTTCTGGTGAAATCTGCCCACCCAGGAGTTTTTAACTGTTTGGCTGCTGCTAGGGGAGAAGGGAAGAAATTCCTACAAACACTGTCGATGTTCCCAACACAAAGAGCCTCGATCAATATCTCTCATGTATATTTACTGAGCATAATAACATGATTTCTCAAACTTCCTAGTACATATTTAAATAGCAGTTAACTCCTTGGGGTGGGGGAAACCACCATAAGTAGACCTTCAAAAAATATGAGGGGGTGGAGGAGAGAAAGGAGGTGGAGAGGGAGAGGGAAAGAGAGAGATAGAGAGGAGAGAGAGAAGCATGATATAATGGAATAACACACATGGGTCCTAACATCAGCTTTTCTACTTACTACTTACCTGAAAAATTATCTTACTTATAAGTTTCCTCTTCCATAATGGGTTAGAATAGATGATTCTTAAGGACACCTTTTCTAGCACTAAATTCCCTAATTCTACATTGCCAGATCTATTCCTCTAGTGCCTATGACATCCCTATGTTTTCATAGTAAGTGACCCTTCCATTAAAAAAAAAAAAAAGACTATGGCAACCTATAGATGAAAGACTTCCCTGGTACAGAGAAAGCCTAAAAACAGACCATTTAAAAAGCACCTAGATGTAAATCTGGGCTTAAAACGGCACTGAGTTTCTCTCCACTGAACCATTAAACGCCCACTGCTCTTCTAACTACTATAGCTCCATGGACCCTTTTGGGGTTAGGTGCTATGGTGACAATCACTATAGAGAAATCCAACCAAAAGGCATTTAACAAAAAGTGTTTTCACTTAGTCATCCCCAGACCGAAGCCCTAAGGAGAAAAAAGCAATCAGAATATAAATCTCCTCACCTCTGCCAAGAATGCCAATGACTAAGAAATTGGGGGATATGGAATTTTTAAAAAATCAAAACATTCATTTTTGTCAACCTGGACTAGTGTGGCTACATTGCATATTTCACTCCCTGGTATTACTCAGAAATGACATTGCCACTTTAAGGCCAAGGCAATTTAGGAAGGAATGTTTGATTCTTGGCCTTCAGCTGGTCACTGTCAACACCAATTACAAGGAACCAGAAAACTAGAGTAGGTACTTGACTGGTTGTGATATACATGAAGGAGGCAGAAAGAATATGCTTTTTCACAAGTTGCCTTCAACTGTTAGGTGACAGCCAGCTCCAGGAAAGGGTCCTTCCCATGTAGTCTGTTTACAACACATCAAGCCCTGTAAATCTCACCAGCTCCCCAGAATCAGGATTCCAAGAAGGCAATAGGTGCCACACACTTTTGAGAAGGTCCTTTTCTCCTGTTTAAAGCTTCATCTGAAGAAGCGGAACTCTACTGCTAGCAGGGCCATATATCCGGGGCGGGGGGGGGGGGGGGGGGGGTGACCCCAGGGGAGCTGGCCACCACCTGTATTGTATCCAGTCCTAATTTCTTGCCCGAACTCCAATCAGGCAATGTCAGCTGCCTGCTTAACATCTCCCCTACCCAGTACACATTGCAAATTCATTATGTTCAAAACAACTTATTATCTTTTCTCCCTAAACCTCTCCTTTCTCCATACTTCCCTAATTCTGTTGTGCATACCACCATCTTCCCAGTCATCCGGGGCTCTTCATAGTCCTTCCCCTTCCATATCCAACCAGCTGCCAGGTCTTGTCAATTTTGTCTCCGCATCATCTCACATCCATCCCCTTCTCCTTCATTCACACCTGTGGGAGTTCAGGTCCTTATCACCTCCTGACTGGACTACTGTAATTCATTTTACAAATTCTTTATTTCAATAAAACTGAACTGCCAGTTGTTCCTAAATTCAACTCTGTCTCTTTATAGGGGCCATAGGCCTGATATGGAATATACTCTTCCTTCCTCTCTCACCAATCAGAATCAATGTCTCACCTCACATGCCACCTCCTCCATGAAGCCTTTCCTGCTCTCTCCAATTGTTAGTATTCCCTGCTACTTAACATACACCCTCAATTGGGTGTGGAAATCTGTCTTACCCTACAGGAAAATGGGGGGGATGGGGACAAGAAAGTAGGGGAATGATAGAGAGGAGGGCAGATTGGGAAAGGAGGTAATCAGAAGCAAATACTTTTGAGAAGGGACAGGGTCAAAAGACAAAATAGAATAAATGGGTGGGCGGGATAGGATTAAGGGAAATTGAATTGGTTTTTCACAGCATGTCTACTATGGAAGTGTTTTGCATAACTGCACATATATAACCTATATTTAGTTGCTTGCCTTATCAATGAGGGTGGGTGGGGAGGGAGGGAGGAAGGGAGAAAATTTGGAACCCAAAGTTTTAAAAACACATGTTTAAAAAAAATGTTTTCACATGCAACTGGGAAATAAGAAATACAGGAAATGGGATACAGAAATCTATCCTGCCCTACAGGAAAATTGAAGGGGAGGGGGATAAGAGAAGGCAGGGAGAAATAGAAGGAAAGGCAGACTAGAGGAAGGGATATTCAGAATGCATGCCATCTTGGGGTGGGGGTAGGGGTGAGATGGGGTGAAAATTTGGAACTCAAAATCTTGTGGAAGTAAATGTTGAAAACAAAAAAAAATAAAGAAAAAAATGGGGAAAAAAATGAGTATTCCCTCCTACTTTAATTTTCTTTACTTATCTGCTCACATGTTAGAACATAAAGTCCTCAAAGGGAGAGACTGTTTCACTTGGGTCTTCCTAATCCTCTGTCTTTCACACAGTAGGTACTCAGTAAGTGTCTGCTAAATTGACATCATAAGTGTTTGCCCTTTCAGAAGAATATATTACCACTTTGAAACATCTCCTCTAGTTTTAACAGGATGCATGTTTTCTCTTTCTTTTTCCTGTCTAAAAAGAATCAGTGGTGGAGTTGCCCTGAATCAGCAACATTTCCCCTAAAGCCAACCCTCTAAGACCCAAACGCTGGGAGATGTGAAGATAAAAAGAAGAGAGGCTGGGGGACCATGTTGCCAGCAGGCTCCGAGTGTCTGTCACTCTGTAATTGAAGTATCACACCCTTGACTCAATAGCGCTGATGGGAGAGATCCGTCACTTAAGTGTCTGAACTTAACACTTTCGTGTCAAGGCAAAGGACAGCAACAATACTAATTAAATGAAGGCAACAACCAGCCCACCACCTGAAGCTTGTTCCCTGAATCTGTTTTATTCGGGAAGTTAACTTGTCAGGAAGCCAAAAGATTTGCGTCTCTAACCCTGTCACTGAGCAGCAAAGAAATGCTTGTCGAGGAAGCTGGCCTGAGCCTTTCCTCATCTGTAAGATAAGGTCACTGGACTAGATGATCTGTAAGCTCTCATCTAGCTTTAACATTCTGTGATTCTATGAATTATACATGATAAGCACTTAAGATCATAGGATTTAGAGCAGGAGGATGTTACCTAGTCATTTCAGCCTTGCCCAACTCTTTCTGACTCCATTTGGGGCTTTCTTAGCAAAGATACCAAAGTGGTTTGCCATTTCCTTCTCTAGCCACATGCCTGAGGTCACACAGCTAGTATCTTAGGCTAGATTTGAACTTGGGTCTTCCTGACTCCACTGCACCAGATAGCTGCCCCAGAGTAGGAGGGGACCTCAGAATTGATCTGGTCCAACTCCTTCACGATATGAGGAAATTGAGGCCCAGAAAAGTGATTTGCCCAAGAGCACCAGTATGTACAGCCTCAATTGGGATGTATAGGTAGTAAATTCAGGGCTGGGATTTGAAGTCAGATCTTCTAAATCCTGATCAAGTACTTTTCCCACCATGCTAGAATACTAGAATATCCTAGAATACTATCTGTGCATTTCCTAGCTCATTTCCTGGTGACCTAATAAATACAAAGGATTCTAACTCGTTAGCATAGCTACATCTTAAGAGACAGAAGTACCCCGGGTACCAGCAGTTGGGTAAGATCTCTGGAACTGGCAGGTAGAATTAGAGAGTTAGCAAAGTGAGCATGAACCTGCTGTTTTGTACCAAGATGCTTTTTTTTTTAAAAGGCAATTGGGGTCAAGTGACATGCCCAGGGTCACACAGCTAGTAAGTGTCAAGTGTTTGGCTGAGGCTGGATTTGAACTCGAGTCCTCCTGACTTCAGGGGTGGTGCTCTATCCACTGCGCCACTTAGCTGCCCCCTACTTTTTTTTTTTTAATCCAAGAAAGAAATCCTAAGGAAAACTTGATTTTCTAATGCCTTCCTCAGACACATAACAGATATCAAAGGAAAAACTCATCTCAACTGGGTCCCTCTGCAGTCTCTGGTGGCTTATGTTGTATTTCTATTTGGCCTTCTTTCTTCCTGTACGAAAATGAAACCAATTTTACTCTAATGGAAAGAACCATGCTCACTACTGTAAAGACTGTAGATTTGTCTAAAAGCCACTTTGAGCTTTTAAAATGTTTAAAAATTAGAACAGATTTGGTGGAAGTTAATAGAGTTAAACTACCCTGTACATCAGTGGTTCTCAAACTTTTTTTTCCCTTTTCTCATGGCACTGTTCAGGATGAGAAATCAGAGCTTCCTGAATGTATGAGTTGGCAAGAAGGAGCAGTTTCCCAGGCAGTTAAGTAGAGCTTCCAGACCCAATTACCGAGGCCTGAGGATTCCTTGCTCTCTCTTTCCCTTCCCCTTCTTCTTTCTGTACTTCTACAGAACTCTAAGTAGAGGAAGGGGCTTTGTGCCTCTACTGATATAGCAGCTATTGTGACCTTCCTGGTGCCAAGTCAGGAAGGAAGAAGAGGCAGCAAACTGCAGTTGGGGAGGCTGGGGCCCGTGGATATCTCCGGATGAGGTGAGGACTTTCATGGCCCATCTAGCAAAACTCCCAATATACTAGCATTCACTTTTGAGTCCCACTGCCGTATAGTCACACACTGCACACATTAAATGGGACCAGCCTCCGCTATTATCTTCGCTGAAGAACTAAATTATGGTTATTTTGTTTTTGCTTTGTTTAATTACACATCCCTTTAAATAGAACTAACCCTTTCCCAGACCACAAACTGGATGTACTTGCCTTCTGAAACAAGAAAAAGAATTTTAAAAAGAAGGAAAGAAAGAAAGCTGATTGAAGACCATAAAATAAACCAAAGATGACCTAACAATCTCTTTTTATTATGGTAAACAGAATAACAAAGAACAATTCCCCTAGGAGTAAATGGAAGCCTGCAAGTTGTTACTATGGGAGCCACACTATTTGTCTTATTTTGCTCCCCTGCTGGTGCCTGCCTCTCACCCTCCCCCCCCCTCTTTTTTTTTTTTTTTGCTTTGTAAAGATCTGTAGCCCATGAATAGGCCATAAGGACTGTCCTTCTTAGGAAAAGAAATACTGTAAATTAAACACCAAAATAGCTCTTTCTGATCCAGCCAAACTATTGGGCATCTTCTCTGAAGGTCAGCGTGGTATGGCAGAAAGAATACTGTTCTAAGTCCCAGATCCCACACTTGATTGATATGGGATCTTTAAGCCTCGATTTCCTTATTTGTAAAATGAGTATAATCCTATGTATACTAAAGTGCACTTGTTATGAGGAAGGGTTATTTTATTTAAGTATGTTGTTCAGTCGTTTCAGTTACGTCCAACTCTTTTTGATGCCATTGGGGTTTTCTTGGCAAAGATGCTGGAGCAGTTTTCCATTTCCTTCTCCAGCTCATTTTTACAGATGAGGAAACTGAGGCAAACAGGGTTAAATGACTTGCCCGGGTTCATACAGCTAGTAAGTGTCTGAAGCTGCATTTGAACTCGAGTCTTCCTGACTCCAGGCCTAACCGTCTATCCACTGAGCCACCTAGCTGCCCTTACTTAAGTATGGGTTATTTCTTATTCCTCCCGCAACCCCACCCTTCCCTCTCAAAATGGGATGAAGTTGCTCTGGGAAACAGCAGAACACTCTAAGCTCCCTTAAGAGGATCGATCCATCAATACCAGCAGTTGTGGTTCAGAGGCAAACTAGACCCAAGGCAGAGGTCCATGGCCTTTGCCATCATGTCCTCCCACCACCACACTGGGTAACTGCACTGCGCCAACACTGCAATGGGGCTCTGAGTCTCTCCATGTTGATTCTTCACATGCAGATTAGCTACAATTTTTTTTTTTAATCTTGGCAAGTTTTCTCCTGCCATCCAAAATGCTTTTGCTCCACCTCTTCCCCTCGGTCAAGACACCAAATTTTGGGAATGCAAATTCACTTTAACACTTAAGAGGGCTGCTTTTGGAATTAGGATCTGGGTTCAATGCCCCAGACAACTCACAAAGACTAGAAATTACAGAGGGATTTTCCATGACAGAAGCACCCTACATGGATGGAATCGTTGGTGGAGACAAACTCAAAACAAACACAATTAAAACCCTCCCTGCAGGTCACATATATAAAAATCATTTTTACAGATGAGGGAACTGAGGCAAACAGGGTTAGGTCAAGTTTGAAGTGAATGTTTGGTAATCCAATGATCCATTATTTGAATAGTTATTGTTGTTTTTCAGTCATTTTAGTCGTGTCTGACTTCATGACCTCATTTAGAGTTTTCTTGGCAGAAATACTGGAGCGATTTGCCATTTCTTTTCCAGCTCATTTTACATATGAAGAAACTGAGGCAAACAGGGTTAAGTGACTTACCCGGGGTTAAATCGCTATTAAGTGTGTGAGGCCAGATTTGAACTCATGAAAATGAGTATTCCTAATTCCAAGCCCAGTATTCCATCCATTGCACCACCTTGCTGCCCTAAATAGCAATAGGTCCTTTCATTTATATAGGGGAGGATTATGGGTGTATCCATCACAACTTTGTGTGAGTTATACCTGAAACTTCTAAGATGGTAAATCATCAGACTACTATTGAATATCTATTCAAAGCTTTCAACTTTCCCATTCTTCTAAAAGGCCACGTTCAGTTAGCCAAACGAAACAAAAACCAACAACAATGAAAGACTTAAAAATACACACACACACACACACACACACACACACACACACACACACACACACACACACACACACGCACATTACATTCATAGACAGAATGCTTGTTCCATGATTTTGGTTCATTATCTCCAAAGCTGGATGATGCTAATGAAGTTTACTCCTAGCCATAAACACTTGGATGGTTACTGATGAAAAGCAATCAGCAGCCCACATGGTCAGTCATGAGATACCTCCACATCATAGGAAGATGTACAGCTTCACGTGGATGAGCAGAGGTCACAAACCACTTTTAGGATGACAAATGCTCAAATCTGAAATTCTCAGGCTGCTGGCCCATTTTTCCAGGCTGGGAAATCACCAGATTGGCTCCAAGTCAATGAGTCAGTGTGCCCCCTAAGCCTCCCTTAAAAAAAGTCTTTTTTTTTTTTTTTTTTTACTGTGAACTTAATCTTCAATAAACATAACTATTTCAAGATACTAAGAAAAACAGGGAAGATTACATAAGAAAGTACAAACTTCTGTCGAATAGCTGAGTTTTTAGAAGATAATTATTAAGTTTAACAAGGTAGTGACAATATTGCTCTATTCATGTCCCCTTTGTACTTTTTCCTTCTGGTTTTTTTTTTTCTGTTTTCCTCCAAGTTTATTGCTACCCACTAATTGACCCATCCCTACCCAGTCTGAGTAGAAGTTCCTCTAATAAAAAATAAGTCTAGGTATAGTCAAACAGAAACAACTGAATGCATTGGCCATGCCTGAGAATAGATATCTGATTCTTTAGAGTGGTACAATGGATAGAGTGGTGGGCATGCAGTCAGGAAGACCTTAATTAAAATCTAGCCTCAGACACTTGCTGAGTAATCCTAGGCAAATCATGTAACCTCTGTTTGCCTCAGTTTCCTCATCTGTAAAATGGGAATAATAATAGCTCCTACCTCCTAGGGTTGTTGTGAGGATCAAAAGAGATAATAATTGTAAAGCGCTTGGCACATGCAAGCATTACATACACACACACATATACATATATATGTTAGCTATTATTAAATTGTTCTCCTAATTCTGCTCATTTCACGCTATTTCAGTTCATACAAATCTCTCCATATTTTTCCTAATCTGTCATATTCATAATTTTCATGATGCAAAAAAATTTCATTACATTCATTTAACACAATTTGTTTAGTCATATGGAGTTGATGAGCATCTATTTTGTTTCCTGTTCTTTGATATAGCAAGAATTGCATACACATATACACACATGTTCCATGTGGATGTGTATATCTACACATTTCTATCTCTACACGTCTGCAGATTGATAGATTTCCCTCTGTCCTTGATCTCCTTAGGTATGACCACATACCTAAGTAGTAAAACTGGGTCAAAGAATATGAGCAGATTAGTGATTTTTAAGGTTCCATTCTTAGCTGGTTCAGAAGATGGTCTAAGTGCCATCATTTTTTGCTCTCCTAAACTGAACTAAAGCATCGCTGAACCTTCAGCAAACCTACATCTCAAGCTTGAACTTCTCACTTTGACAAATGGTTTCACTTTCAAAACAAGCCCCTAATATTTTGCTCCTTTCAATATCACCCAACTTTCCATCATATTCCCATCACTTAGCATCATGCCTGGCACATAGTAGGCACTTAATAAATGTTTATTGGATTGGATTGCACACACATTTGGAGGAGGTTTGGGGAGAGAAGTCATTCTTACCAGATATTTTTAAAGAAACTTCTGGAATGAGAACTAGTCTTCACAGTTACAAAAACTAAGACATTGAAAGGTTCAGGGATTTGCCCAAGATCCCTCAACAAGTTAGTGGCAGAAACCATCACCTAACACTTGCTGAGTGTCAAGAACACCCTTTAATTAGTGCTAGGCACAGAATGCATTAGAAATAAAAGATAAAACTCTTACCTTTAAGGAGTTTGTAATCTGATTGGTAAACTAGAATTCACGTGCATGCTGCAAACAACTTTGCTCATGGGAACTACTAATAATAGACCAGCAAACAATGTATATAAACTCAAGAACATAGAAGTGCTGAGGGGGTACCAAGAGGAGTGGTGAGCAATCTGGTGGGGTCAATCACAGAAGATTTCCCATAGGTGAGTTCTGAATCTTTTTCTGAAAGATGGGAGAGTCAGAGACTAGAGGAAATAAAAGGGATGTCAAATGCAAAAGTATGAGTATATATGGTAAATTAGCTTGACTAGAGCAAAGTGTCTAAGGGAGAAAAGAGCAAGAATAGTATTGCTGAAAATTAAGGGTTGGGAGGTGAAGAAAGAGGGTTAAAGGATACATTTGGAGGAGGGCCTCAAAGGCTAGACTGACCTTAGATTCAAAGGTACAGGTTAATTGTTCAGTTTGACCCAGCTATCCCACTGTTGGGTTTATACCCTAAGGAGGTAAATGACAGAAAGAAAGGACCTATGGGTACTGCAACATTCATAGCGGCACTATTTGTAAATGCAAAAAGCTAAATTATGTGTAAATTATATGTCCAGCCATTACAGAATGGCTGAAGAAACTGTGATATGTACAATGGAATATCAGTGAGCTATAAAAAGAATAATGAATCTGAAGAATTCTGGGAAATTTGGGGAAATCTGTATAAAGTGATACACAATAAAGAAAACAGAGTCCTTCCCCCTAAGCACTCTCTCCTCCCTTGGTTTCTGTAATACTGCTCTCCCTTGATTCTTCAGACAGGGAGAACCGTTTCTGACCATTCCTTTGCTGGATCATCTTCCTCCTCCTGCCTGTTAAGTGTGGACATCTCCCAAGGCTCTGTCCTGGGGCCCTCTTCTCTCTATATACTATATTCTCTCCGAATTCTCATATCTCCTCTAACATGTAACGCCCAGATCTCTGTGTACAGCCCTAAATTATCTGGTAGTAGAGTTCTCCCTGAACTCTACTCCAGCATTACTAACTGATCATCTCCAACTGGGATTTTCCAAAGGTACTGTAAACTTAATTGAATGGAACTTATATTGTGCTCCCTTCCCCCCAGCCCAAAAGCCATTCCTCTTTTAAATCTCCCTATTTCTGTTGACGGTGTCATCATCCTCAATGACATTGTTAAATCTTCCATTATCTGGCTCTCACCAACCTTTATGTTTTGCTTGGTGTTGCTTTTTTTTGGTTTGTACACTCTCAGTTCCAGTTAAACTAGTCTAATGGTTCTCCGTATGTCACAATCTATCTCCAGTCTCCATGCCTTTCCACAAGTAGTTTTCCAGTCTCCCATGGAATTTACTTCCTCCTCACAGATGTGATTGGTTGATCCTGCTGTAGCTTCTGGAGGGCAGAACTGTTTTTTTCCTTGTATCCCCACACCTAGCCCAGAGGTGGGGAACCTGTGGCCTTCTAGATCCTTGGGTGCAGCCTTTTGACTGAGTCCAAGTGTCACAGAACAAATCCTTTTATTAAGGGCATTTGTTCTGTGAAGTTTGGATTCAGTCAAAGGCTGCGCTTGAGGACTTAGAGGGCCACACATGGCCTCAAGGCTGCAGGTTCCCACCCCTGAGGTCCTAGCCCATACCAGAGACTATACACTGGAATGTAGTGAGAACAAGTTTTATTGCTTTTACATGGTGGAACTCTGTTCCCAGGGGACCCACTCTCCTGCTTGATGACTCTTTCTAAAAATTATCTTAGAAAAACTTTCATTCCCTCCGATCCCTCCAGCTCCCTTTTCTGGAACTATGAAACATAAATCAAATTAACTCTGCCATAATTTTTTGATGAGATGTGTCAAGCTATTCCCCTATGGCCCCACTAAACACCCCCATAACTTTTCCTACCTCCCTTCCTTTATGTGTCATTTCCTCCTTTGGAATGTAAGCTCCTTGACAGCAGGGATTTTCTTTGCTTTTGTAGTTGTATCCCCTAGTGATTAGTATAGAGCTTGGCACATAGTATGCTTTTTGATAAATACTCCTTCATTCATTCACCCAGCATAGTGCCTTGCACACAATAAGTATTTAATATTTATTGCACTAAAACAATATTTGCAAAGATAAAAATGCAAACAAAGACAAAACTAAATGGCAACAAACCCCAAATCAAATATATTGTATAACAATGATACCAAAATATTAAAGTTAAAGCATACATCCTGCCTTTTGCTTAACAAATGGGAAATGACAAAAGTGGAGAGTGTCTCAATAATACTATTAGACAGTTTTTCTCAACTTTGGCAGAACATATTTTGTTGGGGGGGAACAGTATATTGGTGGGATATGCCTGCTGGATTAAAAAAAGTATTAATTTTACAAGCAGTGTCTCTGATAAAGGTCTCATTTCTAAAATATATAGAGAACTAAGTCAAATTTATAATAATACAAGTCATTTCCCAATTGATAAATGGTCTAAGGATATGAATAGGCAGTTTTCAGAGGAAGAAATTAAAATTATCTATAGCCATATGAAAAAATGCTCTAAATCACTACTGATTAGAGAAATGCAAATCAAAACGACTCTGAGGTACCACCTCACACCTATCAAATTGGCCAACATGACAAAACAGGAAAATGACAAATGTTGGAGAAGATGTGGGAAAATTGGAACACTATTGCATTGTTGATGGAGTTGTGAAATGATCCAACCATTTTGGAAAGCAATTTGTAACTATGCCCAAAAGGCTATAAAAATGTGCATATCTTTGACCCAGCAATAGCACTTCTAAGGCTATATCCCAAAGAGATCATAAAAATGGGAAAAGGATGGGGCAGCTAGGTGGTGTAGTGGATAGAGCTCTGGCCTTGAAGTCAGGAGGACCTGAGTTCAAATCCAGTCTCAGACACTTGACGCTTACTAGTTGTGTGACCTTGGGCAAGTCACTTAGCCCCAACTGCCTCACCAAAATGCAAAAAAAAAAAAAAAAAAAAAAAAAAAGGGAAAAGGACCTGGATGTACAAAAATATTTATAGCAGCTCTTTCTGTGGTGGCAAAGAATTGGAAATTGAGGGGATGCCCATCAATTGGGGAATAGTTGAACAAGTTGTGGTATATGAATGTAATGGAATACTATTGTACTATAAGAAATGATGAGCAATTGGACTTCAGAAAAAGCTGGAAAGATTTGTATGGAATGATGCTGAGTGAAGTGAGCAGAACCAGTAATAAGCCACATTGTGTGATGACTTTGATAGACTTAGCTCTTCTCAGCAATGCAAAGATCTAAGGCATCTCCAAAAGTCTCATGATGGAAAATGCTATCCACATCCAGAGAAAGAGCTATGGAGTTTGAATGCAGATCGAAGCATACCATTTGCCCTTTTTTTTCCTCTCTTCTGTTTTATTTTGTTTCTACTTTCTTGTGGTTCCTCCTATTCTTCCTTACAACATGACTAATGTGAAAATATGTTTAATAGGAATGTATATGTATAGCCTATATCAGTTTACGCATCATCTTGGGGAAGGAGGGGGTGAAAAATTTAAAACTCAAAAGCTTATGGAGGTGGTTGCTGAAAACTAAAACTAAATTAATTAATAAATATGCGTCTTCCCAGAAACAAACAGAAAAAAGGATTAATAAAAAATTTTGTAAAAATAGCAAGCTAAAGGACAGGCTAATACTTCCCAACCACTCGGTCAGGCTACTCTAGTTCTTCCCATGTGTACCTCCTCTTTCTTCTCCTCCATTCTTCACTACTCCCCCCCATCCTCCAAAGTTCCTTCCAATCTATGCCTCCACCTCCCCTCTCCCTCCCATCCCCCACAACTCCAAATCAAAACCTAAGCAAGGATGGCCTGGAGTAGCAATCATCCTTAATTTATTTGTTAAGGATGCCTCCACCCTCTTCTCCATCTTCTTAAGGATTTCCCTCATAAAGACCTACTCTTTTTCTTACCCTCTCATTTTCATCAGTAGCAGTCTAAGAGACATTTCCTCAGACCTAGGTAGACCTCTCCAAGTCTTGAAAATTACAAGTATGATAGGGAAGGGAAAGAGTCAGGGAGTTCTAAGACAAGTAATAAGGAGTCAGTGCTCTTGAGCAGAATCAGCATTCAAAATCCTTGCATTTCTGACCACGAGTTAACATCCCTCTCAAATCAACTTCTTAAATCCCTTTGCTTTCAGTCATCCCATTTTAATCCCCAAAGCTAATTAAATTCAACAAACAGTGCCTATTCTGTGGAAGCCATAGTGCTAGATGAAGGGCATAAAGACAATAAAATAGTTCTCTGCCCTCAGAGACCCTACTTGGGCGGGGGGGGGGGGAGAGGAAGGATACAGTAGGTAAACAGATAAGTAAATACAAGACAGTTGAAGGACAGAAAGATCATCAATACCAGCTGCTAACGTACCTTACACATAGGAATGAAAGCACCAGGCCTGGACTCAGGAAGACTACTCATCTTTCTGAGTTGAAATCTGGCCACAGAATTTATTAGCTGTGTAAACCTGGGCAAGTCACTTAACCTTGTTTGCCTCAGTTTCCTCATCTGTCAAATAACCTGTAGAAGGAAATGGCGAATCACTCCAGTATCTTTGCCTAGAAAACCCCCAATGGGGTCATGATGAGTTGGACAACTCTTGTTGATTTGAACCCGTTCTCTGGTGAAAAAGAAGGCAAAGCTGGCCATTCACATGGCATAGCTACCATAACTGCAGCTATTTTTAAATTTTCCATTCCTGGAAAATTTCCACTAACTATCACTGAGCCCAGCTGTCACTTCTGATTCGTTTGCTTGTGTAAGTTTGCCCATTTCCTGACAGTCATATTCCTGGGCTATTTAGTTCTTACAAGTTCAGGGCATCATGGCTCTAGAGCTGAAAGGAATCTCAAAGGTCTCTTATGAGTCATGGAAGCTGGAGGGGCACCTGCAGCAAAAAAAAAAAAAACAAAAAAAACAACAACTATTTGATTGGCTTTTGAAAGAAACCAGAGCCTAGGAGATGTCAACAGCATTCACTTTGGCCATTGTCTTCAATGCTGTGGGGCTATCCCATTTCTACTTCTTATTCTGTTATTTCTCTTACTCTTACTCCACCCCCTAAACTTGTTGTGTAGGTGCTCCGTTACATTCCTTAGGTCACCTCTTTCTTTCTACCTTCTCACCCTCCCCTATACCATTCACATCATCCTCTGCATCTCTGCCATCAACCAGCCCTTCCACTGGCCCTTCCACCAGCACTCTCCAAAAGGTTTAGTTCAGATTCAGATCCCAGAAGTATGAGCGACACCTAAAAATTTTTCACACTGCTGTTTCTAGTAAAGATAAGATGAACCAAACTTCCTAGTGGAATATCGGTATGTTGGGAGGCAATCCAAAAACTCTTTTGAAGCTGGCAGCCAAGGTTCCATTTTCCTCCCAATTGTCCACATCAGACTACTGGAGGTAAAGGGAGGGAGAGGATATAGGAGAGTGATGATACTTAATCATAATAGGAAGTTGTGAGAATGGGAAACGGAACAGGCAGAAATTCTATTCTTGTCTGTATTGCTTGACTCACTCAGATCTGAGAGAAGGCCCTTCCCCTCTGTAAAAGGATTTTCTGCCCACAGAATGGGGAATGACAATTTTCCCCCATCCTGAGTTACAAGGGCTGGTTCCTAGATTGTAAACTCCTTGAGGGCATAGTCTGTCTTTTGCCTGTTTTTGTATCCCCAGTGCTTAGTAGAGTGCCTAGTGCATAACAGATGCTTAATAAATGTTGAGTGAGTGCCTGGTGATATCCTGGGATTCCAGGGCTAGAGAATGATATCTCATTGATAACAAATAGCAAGTGGCAGGGGGATAGAAATTAGAATTTGATTTAACAAACATTCATCAACCATCTACTAGGAACAGTAGGGGTTTTGAAGGCAATAATGGTGACCTAGATATACTCTGGCCTCATGAAGCTTACAGTTTTACACTGGCAAAAGTCAGTTTAAATATTGTTGTTGTTCAGTCATTTCAGTCATGTCTGACTTTTCTTGAGACCCAATTTGAGGTTTTCTTGGCAAAGATACTGGAGTGGTTTGCCATTTTGTTCTCCAACCCTTTTTACAGATGAGGAAACTGAGGCAAACAGGATGAAGTCACACAGCTAGTCACACAGCTAGCAAATGTCTGAGCCATATTTGAATTCAGGTCTTCCTGACTTTAGTTTAAACACACGGCATTGACAATGTACTATCCTGAAAACCAAATAGGAACACTTCAGAAATACAAATGTGTGTCCTGGACCTTCTCTCTGGATTATTGGGAAGACTCTAATAAAATACTCTGGTATTTTAGTTAGTGGTGTAAGTGTAAAATGAACTAGCTCCAAAGTCAGAAGAAGGCTTAGGTTCAAATTCCTTACTTTGTCGAGTCACTTACAGTCTCTGCCTCAGTTTCTTCATCTATTAAATAATAATAATGATACATGTTTTATAAGCCATAATCATATAAGTGAGGGTTTTGATTATTTTGAATGGCATTATGATGTAGCATTGAAAAAGCTAGCCTTGGAATCAGAAGATCCGGGTTCAGGTTTCACCTCTGACACATACTGGTACCATGGACCATCAATCTAATTATTTAACCTCAGTGCCCAAAGTAACTTCTCTAAGACTACAAAGTACAGAACAGGTGCTGATCTGAATTGATAGAGGGAGTGTCTTCACCAGGAATTTTCTATACTAATAAAAATCACACCTCCAATCAAAAACAAACCCAAAAAAAGGATGAATGTTGGTGTGTTTTGGGTGGTACAAAGTAATTATAATTAGGCAAATGGATGAAAAGTCTTTAGCTAACCCTTAGTATTTTTCCTTTTTAACTTTCATTTTTTAAAAGAAAAAAAAACTTTCTGGCCTAGTTAGAACCGAAAAAAAAAAGCTTATAAATTACTATTTCCTGACCTATAATTAAAATTAATTCTTCTTATGGGAATATAAAAGCAGAAAGCCTCAATTATAATTAGTACATGAAAATGGCAGGCTATCTGACCTGGTAATAATTGAGGGGAGGCAAAACATGCAGTCTGGGACTCTGATTTTACCTCTATGACTCGAGAAGAAAAAGGAAACCTGATTTCTGTCTAATCAAGTATTAAACCTATGGCGCCTCACTACTACCTCCACTTACCTGCCCCTCAAAACAAAAACGACAATCACACTCAAGCAGCATCTTGCTACCTTATATACAGCACAGTGAAGCGAAGTGAGGGGGAGGAGGGAAGAGACAAGAAAGGTGCATACACCAATGCATTGAGTGTCTACACAAAATCTGGGCACAGAAAAGCTCCCAATGAGGAGTCATCCACAGAACCCATTAGATAGAACTGGTATTTCTGACTACTCAAAGTATTAGCTGCATCCCCCTCCTCCCCACCTTGTTCCTCTGGACATTTCATCTTGGAATCATGACTGTTGCACTGGGGCCCCCAGAAGGGGCATAACATTCTGTGGCACACATTAAGAGAACGCAAAAGGGGAAGGGTAGGGGAGGAAAGCACTGACTTTGTGGTGAGGAAATCTATTTAAAACCTAACTCCAACACTCAGGATCACAGTTCTGTAGCTGGAAGGGACCCTTAGAGTCCAACTGATTCAATTCCCTCATTGTGGTGGTGGTAGTGGTGGTGTTCCATCACTTCCAACTCTTCATGACCCCATTTGGGGTTTTCTTGGCAAAGATACTGGAATAGTCTGCCATTGCCTTCTCCAGCTCATTTTACAGATGAAGAAACTGAGGAAAATAAGGTTAAGTGACTGGCCTGGGGTCACACAGCTATAGCTGGTAAGTGTCCGAGGCTGGATTTGAACTCAGGAAGATGAGTCTTCATCACTCCAGGCCCAGCACTCTATGCACTACGGTGCCACCTAGGTGCCTGTACTGCACCTTCATTGTACACATAAGGAAACTGGGTCCCAGGAAGTCAACCTCGTTGAATTAGGATATAATCACATCAAATGCTACACAAAGAAACTCATCTCTTTTTACCTCTAAGTAAACGATAGTGTTTTCAGCACCAGACTGAAAAATAGTTTTGGAACACAGGTCCAGGGAGAGAACCGTTAAGTGACTTGCCCAAGGTCACACAGGTAGTAAATGTCCAAGGCAGGCTTTGAATCCAGGTCACTATCTTTTCACTGAATCATGGTAGGTAAGCCTGAGCTAGTCACTTAATCTCTCTTGAGTTTCAGCTTCCTCATTGAATCAAACAGGTACACTAATACTTTTTCTGTCTACTATTCATTCATTCATTCATTCAATAACTCACAGGGTTAATCTAAGGCAAGGACTCTATTAACCATAAAAGTGCTACATTATCAGTAGTGCTAGCGTTGCATCCCATACTTGGTGCTGAAAGGAAGCCAGGTGACCACAACAATTTCATCTAAGAAAACAACCTTAGACTGGGAACACAGAATAAGAAATACTTGACACACAAAGACCAACATCCCTAAAGCCCCAGTGAAAGATGTCTGCAACCAACGAAACTTGGTAAATATAATCTTGTAAACACGGGCTTTCTGACACGTGAAGGCACCAACTGGAGGAAATAAAGGTGTACGCGCACACACACAGAGCTAATCTGTCAAGACCAGGTCTCAAATAGTCTTTTAACCAGATGAAAAGATCGTTGAGGTGCTGAAAGATGGGCAACCAGCACCACTATTTGCTAGAGGCACCAATAGCGTAACAGGCCTGCTGAGCTTCCTTAGCCATCCACAGTATAGCTTGCTTTAATCGCTTAACTACATTATCTCCTAAATTCCCTGCTGGCCCACTAACCAATCTAGGAAAGAAAAACTGAAAGGGAGAGCCAGAGAGAACATAAAATAACAACTAAAGGGGAGAAAAACTTTCCAATGCTTTTAACAACCCTTTATTTGCTGTGGGAATGGGGGAATATATGGAAGAAGGGGGTATGGAGGAAGGAAGGGGAGGGAGGAAGAGGGAGGAGGACAAGATTTATATATAGCACTTTAAAACTGACAAAGTACTTTATAAATATTATTTTATTTTCACAACAATTGAAAGGTAGGTGCTATTATTATCCTTGTTTTCCATATGAGGAAGCTGATAGCAGTGAAGTGACTTGGCATGGTCACACAGACCATAAGTGTCTAAGGCCAGATTTGAATTCAGGTCTCCATGAATCCAGACTGAGCCCTCTATCCATGGGCCGCCTAGCTGCCTCGGAAAAGGAAGCCAGATGATGGCCAGACCCAGACTTCAAGCTCGATTTGGGGGAAGTGCCCTGAGCACCCTAACCCAGCGTGTCTCAGTTATAAAATAACCTGGAGAAGGAAATGGCAAACTACTCCGGTATCTTTGCCAAGAATATCCCAAATGGGGTCACAAAGAGTGGGACATGACGGAGAAAGGACTGAGCAACAACTGTCCTTAGCACCATATCCCAGCAAATGGCTTGGCTCTTTTTTACTTCCTTGGGTCCAGGAACCTTTTAAATAGCAGCAAAAAGACAGCTGCACATCCTATCTTCCTCCTATGGTTCTGCTGTTTCTCAGCCTGCCCGCTGACTGAGCTAATGTACTTTAACAACCTTGGAAGACCTTGGAAGTCTACACTCTCTTAAAGACAATAGGGCACTTCCCTTCCTCCTCCCTTTCTCACTTCCTGAGGCCAGGGAGGGCCAGAACTAGTTCCTGAAATCCCAATCCAGCCCATCTCAGTGGACAAGTGGAGGAATGAATGGAAGCAATAAGGATCTCTTAGGTATAAAGGCTCTGAGTCTGATTCCTGAAGCTGTTTTTCAGGCCACTGCTGAAAACACTGTCATTATAGATAAAAGAAGATGGGTTTCCTTTTGCAGCATCTGGCATGTCTATATCCTAGTAAAACAGGGGTGATTAACATTCTATAGAAGCTGAAATCTAAATGTTTAACTGGTTACACTGAAATTCTCGGCCTCTTTAGAGCAAGAGAGACAGAGACAGAGGCAGAAAAGTGATTCAAATGATGCCCATTTCCTCTTAACTACCAGGATCTCTGCCAATGCCTTTATGCCCCAAGACAAAAACCTACATTAAGAAGAAAGACAACCTATTCAAGTCATCTTGCCTAGAGGGGTCCTCTTCCCCAGAAAAATAGAAGGGGGGGAGCAGATGAGGAGGGAGCAAGGCCTGTCAGCAATTTCTTAACTTCAAAAAAAAAAAAAAAAAGCTTCCAGTATACTACTGTAGCCTTTAAGCCTCTCTGGTACCCTGCCTCTCAATAACCACCATGGTTTTCAATCAGTCAATATTTATTAAGCACCTACTATGTGCCAGGAGCTGTGCTAAACACTGGGAATAAAAAAAGGGGCAAAAGACAGTTTTCCTGCCTTCCAGGAGCTTACAATCTAAAGGAGGAGACAACATGCAAACAAGAAGTTAACATAGGATGAATAGAAAATAATTAACAGAGGGAAGGCACTGAAATTGAGAAGGGTTGGAGAAGTCTTCCTGTAGAAGGCAGGATTTTAGTTGGGACTTAAAGAGGAAGCCAGGAAGGCCAATAGTCAGAATGGAGGAGGGAGAGCATTCGAGGCATGGGGGACAGTCAGAGATGCCCAAACCCTGGAGATGGAATGTCTTGTTCATGGAACAGCCAGGAGGCTAGTATCACAGTACATGGTGGGGAAAAAGCTGTATGAAAACAGGAATGATAGGAGGGGGCTAAATTATGAAGGGCTTTGAATGTCATGCAGAGCATTTTGTATTTGATCCTGCAGGTGATAGGGAGCCACTGGAGTTTATTGAGTAGGGGAGGTGACATGGTGGGAATTACACTTTAGGAAAATCACTTCAGTGGCTGAATGGAGGATGAAATGGAGCAGAGAGAGACTTGAGGCAGGCAGTAAGCTATTATAATAGACCAGGTGTGAGGCGATAAGGGCTTGCAACAGAGTGCTGGTGATGTCAGAGGAGAGAAGGGGGCGTATTGGAGAGATAACACAAAAGTAAAATCAACAGGCCTTGACAATAGAATGGATGTGGGGGGGTGAGAGATAGTAAGGAGCCTTGGATGACTGGGAAGCCGGTATTGCCTTCTATAGTAACAGCTTTCTACTAAGTTTAAAAAGCATATAAAACATAAGCATAATAGACTCCGAGTTGGTAAAATGACACACTTCTCAGAGTCTGCCTACCCGGCAACACTAAGTTCAAAGTGTGCTATTTTCTTACTAATTTACAAAAGGTCTGAAGATTTAGTCCAAGGCTGCCAAATAAGCCTCAAAATTGACAACCTGATCCAACATTTCTTCTTTACTTCCCAAAACAATACCTTTTTGAGTCAGTGGCTGACCCCCTACCTTAGGGACAGCTATGTGGGAAGAGAGATCGGATGGGACAAAAAGAGTCACCTCTGGTGACAGTAATTGGCAAAACTGAAAGATCAGCTTCCTTGTTTGTAAAATGAGTTATGCTAAGATGCTCTGAGAGGCCCCCTCCATCTCAACTCAGAAGGCCCTATTGCCAAATAGCGTCAAAAAAGAATTTTTGGTTGTTCAGTTATGTCCAACTCCTATGACCCATGGACCGTACTGTATATAGGGTTTCTTGGCAAAGATACTGGATTGTTTCGCCATTTTCTTTCTCTAGTAGATTAAGACAAACAGGGTTAAGTGACTTGCCCAGGGTCACACAGCTAGAAAGTGTCTGAGGCCAAATTTGAACTTAGGTCTTCCTGACTCCAGCCCAGAGCCTATCCATTGAGCTACCTAGCTGCCTTAAAAAAGGGGGATGGGGAGAGGAAGAATAGGAAGGGGTAAAATAAAGATGAACAGAACTCAGGGTAATTCCCCCCCCCCAAAAAAAACCCCACAAAGACAATTACCTACTGAACAGCTATGCATATATCACTAATGTCACAGTGTATGTCACCATGCTGGGCAATTTAGTAGAGATGAAAATATTAGAAATGGCTGCTGTTCCCATAATAATTATATTGGGTTTGATTTGAGAGAGTAAATCATAATATAAGGCAATATTAATCGCTGTTCACATTTATATTGTTCTTTATGGCTTACAATGAATTTTTCTCACAATAATCTCAAGAAGAAGGTGCAACAAGTATTACCCCCATTTTATAGGTGAAGAAATCAAGGCTTAGACAGGCTAAGATCATGTGGCTAGTAAGTGACAGAGCTGGGGCTCTCCATCCTCCCCCTTCCCCCTAGCTCTGATTACCTAGTTAACAGATATCTCAGCTTTTCTTTTAAGTTTATTTTTAAAGGGGAGTACAAAGAAATGACCTTATTAGCCCATGCTGCCTGTGCCAAGTTGTTTTCATGGAGGTCAGCCAGTTACATATTTGTGACCAAGCTAAAGAATGGAATAAAGTTCTGAGAAGCTTCAAGGTAACAGAAGGGAAATCTTGCTTCTTGGTACCATGATATCCTATATGTAATTTAGGGGCCCCCATCCCACAGCAATGATTCTAACTTCTCCTTTTAACCCAGGGACTGAAATTCACAGAAACCACTCACAGGTTTGGCCATGCTTCCCTAAACCTACAAAACTGCCCCAAGGCCCCTTCTAAAAAGATAAGTATTCTTTAAATACCTAGGGCAAAAAGATAAAGGTTTGAAGGTCTAATCCCAAACATTCACTCAGTTGATAAGAGAGCTAACCTATAGCCTCCCCAGTTCTGTCAGCCATATATATATCAAAGACTTGGTAACTGAGCTCCCCAGCTCTCTTCTCTCTGCAGCTAGGTTAAAGTGCACAAGATGAGGAGCCAGGTAGGGAAGTGAAAGCATTTGCTCTTAGCTAAAATGAGAGATATTCTTTGTAAGGGATTTCAGGCAGACAACCTAGAACTAGGCGGTGACTGACTGACTGATGTGTACATGACTCAGGAGAGTGAGGAGGAGAAAGTGCTCTTTGGCTGTAACTATTTAAGAGAAAAGAAATTGTTCCAGCTCAGCACACTTCTTCTGATTTTAACCAAATGCCCCATCAACCCAAACCAACCATATGAACCCTTCAGCTAGTGCTTCAAGAGGATTATAGAACTGGGCTGGTCATTCTAAGGAGCTCCTTGGTATAAGGGTCAACACATGATGTTCTACTAGATGCAGGGTTGTGTGAACTTAAGTGGCTTTTAAAAAATATTTTGATACTTGCTTTTATTTAAATATAATTGGTCTCCTTTGTACTTCTGTGTATTTGATTTTAATAAAGCATTGTTCTGAGAAGGGAACCATAAGCTTTACCAGATTGCCAAAGGTGTCCACCATAATACTAAAGGAGGTTAAGAAGTCCTGTGTTGGACAAAAATGACATAATGACTCCGGTTCCATGCACAGTATCATCATGTTCTACTGTGATAAGATAGAATGTCATAGTTGGATAGGACCATCTTGTTCAGTACATACATATACAAGAATCCTTTCTCCAACAAACTTCACAAGTGTTCAACCAGATTTGGCTTGAAGACCTCTGAGGTAGACCCTTTCACTTCTAATTAGTAAGAGTTTTTCCTTGTATTGGGCTAAGTCTCTCTGCAACTTTCACCCATTAATCAATCAATAAACATTTATTACGTGCCTAGTATATGCCAGGCATTGTGCTAAGCATTGGAGATACCATTGGAGGGCAAAAGATACTCCCTGCCCTCAAGGAGTTTACAATCTTATGAGAGAAACAATGTGTAAACAAATATATACAAAGCAAGTATATAATCAGGATAAATAGGAAATAATTAAAAGTGGGAAAGCACTGGAATGAAGATGAGTTAGGGGAGCCTTCCTGTAGAAGGTAGGATTTCAGTTGGGATTTAAAGAAAGCCAGGGATGTTGGTAGTAAGAGTGGAGGAGGGAGAACATTCCAGGCATGGAGGACAGTCAGAGTAAATGCCTGGAGCAGAAAGATGGCAGGATTTGTCTGTGGAAAAGCCAGAAGGCCAGTGCCATTAGAGCAAAGAGAATGTATCAGGGAGTCAGGAGTAAGAAGAATGGAAACGTAGGAAGGGGTTGGTTATAAAGGGCTTTGAATATCAAACTGAGCATTCTCTATTTGATCTTGGAGATAACCGGGGGCCACTGGGGCAGGACAAGTCTGATTCTTCTTCCAGGCAAGGACCTTTTCAGATATCTGAAGATGGTGATAAGTCATTCCTTTTCTGGGCTAAACATGCCCCATTCCTTCCACTAATCCTCCTATGATAGTATGATTTTAATACCCTTCATCATTCGGGTTACCCTACCTTAAATGTCCTCCAGTTTTTCCTAAAATGTGGCACCCAGAATGGAATATAACTCTTTAAAGGTGTCCTGGGGGCAGCTGAGTGGCCCAGTGGACAGAGTGTCAGGCCTGGAGTCAAGAGGACTCCTCTTCCTTGGTGTAAATCTGGCCTCAGATACTAGCTGAGTCACCCTGAGCAAGTCACTTAACCCTGTTTGCCTTAGATTTCTCATCTGTCAAATGAGCTGGAGAAGTAAATGGCAAACCATTCTAGCATCTCTGTCAAGAAAATCCCAAATGGGGTCATGAAGAGCCAGACACCACGGAAATGACTGAACAACAACAAAGGGTGTTCTGACAGGGGCAGTGGGATTATCACCACCTTCATTCTGCAACTATGCCTCTCCTAATCCTGCCTAAGATTAAATGAGCTTTTCTGGCTGCCAGAGCAACAATACTATTAACTCATGACAAGTTTGCAGTCCACTATAACACCCAAATCTTTTTCAGGTGATCCAGCCACACCTTCCCCACATTCTTCCCCCACCTCTGCCAAATCTTCTATTGATGAAATTGACTCTTTGGAAACCTGAGTTTGAATCCTAGCTCTGACGTATACTAGTTCAGCAAATCACTTAACTTCTTTAGCCTTGGTTCCCTCATCTATAAAAATATTTTAAAATATGATGTTTTATATAAAATATTAAAAATGAAATACTTTATGTAAGGTATTTGAAATAGTTTCTATGAAATACTATAAAACAAAATATTTATATGAAATATTATAAAATAAAATAGCTTAAATAAAATTTCCCTGGATTTGTCATCGGGTCTGGACCTCAGAATTTGGCTCCACCACATACCTGTGTGACTTTAGGTAAGTCACAATCTCTTCAGGCCTCAGTTTCCTCACCTATAAAATGAGGAGGTTGGACCATATTTTCTTTAAGGTGCCTTCTACCTTTAAATCTAATGAACCTAACTAACCAGGACCACCATAAAGAAAAAGCTTAAACCCTAAAATGCTATGTAAATGGGAGTCATCAATAAATAACAATGATGATATTAGGGTGCATCAAATCAACACACAGCCTCCATGCTTTGTTCCTATACCCTCCCCCAGTGCCCCTCCCTTGAAGACCCAAAATGTGAATACCTGCTTTAGAACTTGTGGCAATTCTATTAAACACATCAGCATTTCTCAGATACCTCAATATTGACATGTGGACCCCAATAATGCTGCTTTTAAGTGGCGTTCTTTTTGAGTCACCTTTTAAAGTCTTCTTCAGTAATTAATTCAACTGCCTGAGAAATTCCACCATCATTACAATGCAGTCTTTGACTTAAAGGCAGCAAAAGAGCTGAGACTTCTCTACAGCAGTTGACATTCTAGCCCACATCCCTCTATGACCTTTAGTTAGTCATAGAATACTGAGCTTGAAGGGATTATAGAGTTCATTTAGCCTAACCCCCTCCTTTAACTGGCAAGCAAAGTGGGGCCCAAGAGGGAAAAGAGGGAAAGTGCACCCAGGTCACAAAGGGAGCGAGTAACAGTTCTGGGATTCAAACCCAATCCTCTGTCAAATTCATGGCTCTTTCTATGATACCATGTTTGTCTCTTGTCCTCATCTCAGAACTCAGCGAAGCTAAACAAGTTTCCTGATCTGAGTGAAGCCCTGAAGAGTTAGGCTTTTGGAAGGGATACCAGGCACTGTACTAAACACTTCTACAAAGATTATCTTACTTGATCTTCGTGACAATCTTGGGAGGTAGGTGCTGTTATAAGGAAGCTGAGACAGCACTTAAGTTACTCGTCCAGGGTCACACAGCTGGTAAATGTCTGAGGCAGGATTTGAATTCAGGAAGATGAGTTTCCTGACTCCGGGCCCCGCACTCTATCCACTATGCCAGCTACCTACCTAAAGGAAAGTCTTCTGATTGGCTACTGAGTCAGAAATGTATGTGTATAAAAAAAGCAAGTTCCTTCCTCCTCTCTGTCTTAAGGGCTGCAAGGATGAGGCTCTGAGCTCCAAAAGGCTGGTGCCATCCCTCTCCTGGGCCAGCCCATGAGCACACAGCCTTGTAATAAGCAAGCCTGTGTCTGGGATAAGGTAGTTTCTGTTTATATCTTATTTCTTTCAGTGTAGAACCTTGTAAGATCACAAAAGGTTGGAAGGGCCACCAGCCAACCTTAAGAAGCAACTTCTGTCACCCGGCCCAGCTGTGAATCTACCAGATGGCCAAGACACAGGGTTCAGTGGTGGAAATGTATCCGCTTTGAGACGAGCCCACTTGTGCCCAAGGACAAAGGTGGTAGAGAGGAGAGTGTGCCCTGGTTAAAAAGAATGCTTATGTACTTAGGATCTTACTACATCTTCCATATCCCTTTGTAAAAGCTAGTTAACGTTAACTTATTGCTTAATGATGTTATTGAGGAGATATCGACTGGATGAATGATATTGGGGTAGTAATTGCTGGAGACTGACATTGTGTGGAACATATCAGAATGGGCGCTTGAGTCGACAGCATTAGAAGAACCCCATTGCTCCTCAAGTGTACCCCCCAATGACCCTGAGAGAGGAGACTGAGCAGCATCCTAGCTCTGAGATCTAATCCACCAGTAGGAGTATGGGTTGGAATTCCTGACTCTTGCTACCTTAGCATCCTCATCTCTGCTAACACCCAAAGATAATGTTATGGCCCGTCCTCTCCATCAGAACTCTTTGACATAAATCTCTGGCGACCTGTACTCTTTATGACAAATCTAACCATGTTCTAGGAATAGGGCTTGTCTTTTGGGATACATGCCAAATCCTCTCTTTCTCAGCATGCAGGGAAGAGGAATATAGGACTTGTGGCGGGGGGGGGGGGGGGGGCAAGAGTGATAATACACAGGTTCCCCAGGTGACAGGAGAGGGGTGAGGGAAGCATTGATGTGCTGGTGCTACAGTTCCCTTCGTTAGGCCTAATGCACAGGAGCAGCCAGAGTACAATAAGTAGGTCTGTGAAATACTTGTCACAGCCTGCTAGCCTCCTCACCATCAGCGTAGAAAGTAGGCCTTCACTAGGGGAGGCAAATGACTTTCAAGAGATTCACAGGAGCCTTGCAGGAGAGCACTCATTAACTTACCAAAAGCACACCCATCCCCACCCCTCAAGCTTGGGAGGGAACGGAGGTTTCCCCTGAGGATACCGACTTGTACTTTATGATGTATTGAGTGAGCACACTCATCTAGGGCTGGACGTCTGGGGCCTTAGGAAAGGAGGAATGCCAAAAGGTATCCCTCTAATATACCTCGGTACCATCTGCATCATACTGCAGGAGCTGCCAAGGCTACTCTTGTCCACAGCACTGCAGTTTGCCTGCCTAGGGGCTCAGAGGCCGCAGTTCCGTGGGTGTGCAATCAAAACCTGATTATAAAAACAGTCTGTGGTCTCTCTTGTGGTTCTGAATCCAAAATGCACGGGGTAGAAAGATTTCATTTGGCTTTTCAGCTCCAGTGAATAGAAAGTATAACCACAAAGCCACTTAGGAGGTAGGGAGGGGTGTCTCATCAAACAAGAGGAGGGGGGAAAGGTTGTCAAACCAGAGGAAGGGAGGTGGTCATTAAACACAGTCGATTCAGTCCTGGAAGACCAACTCCTTCAATGACAACAGAAAATGAGCTTAATTGAGAATCTGAAATAAGTCTACCCAGAATCTGAAATAAGTCTACCCAATCACATCCAAAGCAGTCAATTTCCCTCTTGCCTGTGTTCAAAAAAAGAAGAAACATAATCTAATCATTCTTTTCCTTCTTTTCATCTGCATACGAAAAAAGGGAAAAATTCCACCAGCCCAGAAGAACCACTGAGAATCAGGTGATCTGCCAAAAGGATAATCCCTTCAAGCCCCATTTCCCAAAATGCCACTCCAGAGTTCCCTGGCAAGGTACCTGGGAGGTCGGTGGAGGCCAGAATCCTACCTGCAGCTCCTTGTCTGAGTACTTCTGAGGGTTTTTACTCCCTTGGCTCTTCTTACGAAGTTTCTTCAGCTCGGCCTGACACTTGTCAAGGGCGTCCCCTTTGCTCCTTTGCTCTGTCTGGTATTTCTTCAGTGCAGCCTGAGAACAGATGACAAAAAACAAGGATCCCTTTGCAGTACAGCATTGACTCTCTGCAGATCAGATAAGGATTTGGCTCCTAAGGAGCACTTCCCAGCCAGCATCCCTCCCTGTGGTCAGCAGCTAATGTAGGGGGCCCTATAGATCATTAGGAAAAGTTGTCTGTTCAGCTTCGAGGCAAAGGAGATCACAATTTAAATGTGGATTTCAAGAGGATTTCAAGTCTTCTTATCTCCCAAACTCTGTTATTGGATGGGTGGGTGGGGAGGAGAGATAGCCTCCTCAGCCTGGCTTCTGGGTACCTTATCCTCCCTTTAAGGTTTGGCTTACTTCCTAGAAGAGGTCTTTCCTGATTCTCACAGTTGTTAATGATCCTCTTCCTTGCTAGGTTCCACCCCCCCCCCCCAAAAAAAATTACCTTGCATTTATTTTAGATATGTGTGTTATATTTTCTTATCTTTATGGAAATTGTTCCTTCCCACTAGAATGTCAAGTTCTTGGGAGAACTCTCTATCCCTAGGCACTGGGGGATATGTGTCAGGCACATAGTAGGTGCTTAATAAAATGCCTGTTGAATTCAGTCAGCTATCCCAGATCAACATCCTACATTGAACACTGCCACAGAGACCTCGGAGATCCTACCTCGTACCAATAAAGGTGACCAATATTTCATATTAAATTCTTTGCAACAAGGATGAATGAAAGGTCTCACACTAGCAAACTTGTATTAGGAACTGGTTTGAGAGGGGTGAGGGGCAAGGAAAAGAGCATGGAAAAACGAGATGAGACCACAGAAGGGCAAGAAAGCAAACAACATGGTCTGAAAGAACAGCCAAATAATTCAGTGAGCTTTACTGGAGGGGAAAAAAAAAAAGGCAGTTAAAGGTGGGAGGGAGGAGGGGGGCACTTGAACCAAAACAAGGTGGAGTCTTGGGTGTTTTGGCCCACAAAAATACAACCAGGATTACACTACAGATGCTTGGTTTCGAACAGGCAAGAATTTTAGGAGGGTCAAGGTGGAACCCACCTGCATGGGAAGCTCACAGGAAATTGAGAAAGCTTCAGAGTGGGGGAAGGATTTAAAAATAAAGAGTGTCAATGGAACCTCAGAAAATACACCTGGTTATCTGACAAGTGAAAAAGAGAGAGAGAGAGAAGAAAAAAGAAAAGAGGAGAATATAGTTTACTTACACTTAGGTACCTGGAATCTAATTCCACTTTCTGCTCCAGCTGTGTGAGTAGTTCATTGTGAAAAGACTTCAGCTGAATACAAGAAAGAAAACATATTGGAGCATTCCCTTAGGAGTCAGGTCTATGCAAATATTGCCCATCTACCGGGGACAAAACCCAGATAAAAAGAACAGATCGATCACAGAGCCAACCGGGATACGGGCCTTTTTTTAAAAGGCCAAATAATTTTCTTTAAGACAGCCAATCCAGTTTTGAAAGATGAGCTTATTCCTGTCTAGATAGATAAGGAAAGATCAGCTGATGAACTTAGGGAGACAGATGGAGACCCATATGGAGCCAAGGAGACTGCTTGGAAAACGTGCAAGTGAGCAGGAGACAAGGCAACGGTTGACAGTTTCAGCATTTATCAACCAAGTTTAAATGGCTTGATTTCACATGGATAAAAATGGAGACAGTCTTCTCTCCCCATTACAGTGCCAGAGGCTCCACTGAGACACTGATTAACTGTGAGAAATACCTCCAATGTATAAAATGTGGGAGGAGTGACCCCCCCCCCTTACTCTAGACAATGGCATTTCTCACCAGGCCTTTCTCTCTACCCCACATATTATTTTCTTTGGGTTCCACCATCTGCTAAATTAGCTTTCTCTTTCTAACCAAGAGGCCCAGTCATATTTCTACAGCTTGCAGCAGCTCCATAGTTGGGCTACCTTACAAAGTATATCCATGGCCCAATAAACTGCTAGGTCATCTTCTGAGCCCCAACTTTCCTGTGTCCCCACAGGCATCTGACCCATCCATCCTCTCTCAGGGAGGGTACAGCCCGTGGAAGCTTGATACTCACCATCTCTTCTAACTGATTCTGAATCTGCCTGTGAACTTCTGCCATCTGGAAGAGTACATCCCCTAAAAAGATAAGATCGCAGCAGGGAAAGAAAAGAAAAGGGGGGGAAGACAGAGAAGGGACATAAAGGAAAGTTAAGTTAAATGCTCCAAGTTCTCTATATACATCACCCATATCCATACATCTGGGACAGCTGAGGCATTGATTCTAGTGGGATAAAAGGGCAGACACCACAGAGCTGGCACTTTGTAGTTGACGGTTCCAGGAACTGACTCAGTGGCGTTTGGGGATTCATGGAGGATGGCATAATTCAAATGAAAAACTTGTTTAAACTATGTGATGGGCATGCAGAGTCATAGCTGCTTGGGGACAGGAGGATGTATTTCAAAGCCTTCCTGAGGCCTCTTCTGATTATGCAAATGCCAGAAAGGAGATAAGAAGGGGCAACATCACCACCAAAACCCAGAATATATCGTATGAACAAACACCTCTGGGACCCTGAAACGTATGAATAACTTGGCACCCAAGGGGTAGCTGGGATGGTAAGATGAAGTGGTGGTATGGAAAGTCCCTGAAAGGCAGGGATTTATCAATGCCTCTCCAATGGTGAAAAGAATTTCGTTCAAAATTTTAAAATAACGAATCTGACAGATGAAGGGTATGGGTATGTTTAATATAAAATGCACCAAAATGTATGTATGCACTTTCCACAAGTAAACACCCCAAACCACCTCCAAAAGTTAAGCTCTAACAGGCTAATGATCACTTTTGGTTGTCTGGACTAACGACAGAATACCTACTGAGGCAAGCCTCGTCAGGGAAAGACTCCAAAGGCTTATTTAGTTCAAAGGCTCCAGAATCAGACCATTTCATTATTCTAGTCTGCTGTTTAGGGATGAGTGAACAGAGGGAGAAATGGAGAGCCTGGTTCCTAGATTTCGGGGTGGGAGAGAGGGAGCGACTATTTCTAGTTCCAGTTGTTTTTCTGACGTCCCTTTGAGTTTCATTTATTAAACCTTTAAGTTGTATTTATTAAATGAAAGATAAATTAGAAGTCCTGTAGGATGACCCAAGGTCCCTCCACGTATAAGTTGAATGTTTTAGGTTCCAATTAGGAAAACACAAGCATAGGTCTGTCTGCAGAGGTGTTTGCCTGCAGAGGATTAATGATTGGATCTTGCATGCTACTGGAGGTCTGCAGCAATCTGTACATGGCAGGCAGGCAGGCAGGCAGGCAGCAAAATCCTCCTGGGGGTTTCTGGTGCTCAGAGGAACTGAGTCAAAAGCAGAAAGGCCCCTTGGGAAAAACGGAATGCTTTCTACTTTTGCCCTTCTCTCTTTAATGCACTTCTTCAGTACAGAAACACTTCAGAGATTCTGACAGTTCCTTGGCCCATTTGCAAAACACAGATTAAGAAATTCAAATTGTAGCTGAGCAAAAACTAACTACTGCTACAGGTCATTTCAATCCTGGATATTAACAATAGGGATTCCATTTAACACTTGTCTTGGCTATTTATATTTTCCACTGGTTTTGCAATTGCCTGGATTAATTTATCCCTAGGATGACAGCTCTGGAAGGCAGACTGATGGTGAAGTTCTGGGTCTCAGCCATTATAGGAGGGGGTAGGGTGCGACCATGTGGCTTAGTGGAAAGAGAGAAGATTTGGAAGCAGAGCACCTGGGTGTACTACTTACTAACTGTGACTTTGAATTAGTAAGTCCCTTCACCTCACTTAGCCTCAGTTTTCTCATCTGTAAAACAGGATGAGGGTGGACTGGATAATCTTAAAGTCCTTTATAGCTCTAAAATCCCATCCTTCCCCTTTATACTCTCCCCCTACTCAAAAAAAAAATCACAACACAGAATGGCTAGAAGGAACCTATACACATACCCAATGAAACCTGGGTGGGATGAAGAGGTGGGAATTTACCCTCAGGGTCAGCTGCTCCCTCCCCTGCAAACTCCAGATTTCCTATGTAGTTAGTTCCAAGTGCCCCCATTCCATTATTCCCCTCCAAAACTTGATTAACAGCTTCCCAGTTGTACTCTAGGCTGAGGCCAGCAGTTTCAACACTGCTCTGTTAATGGCCTTTAAGCAGGGGATCTAGAGAAGAAGCCAGTAATGGAGAGATCTGCTTCCACAAAGCCTCGAAGCAAAACCCCAGGGGAGGGAACAAAAGGGCCAGGAGGTAGGAGCACAGACTGCTCACTCAAACCAGTTACACCAGGGATCAGAATACCAGGGGTTACCAAAAATCACTCTCTGCTTATGTGCTCCAGATAACAGAAAACAAGGGATCTCCTTGAGGAATTTCTGGAATCTTCTGAAACATTCAGGCCTTATTTTCCTAATTCTACTAAAAACTCTGCAAGCTGTGGTTGGCCACAACTCAACAATAAATAATTAAGTTCACTCATTACATAACTAACTACAGGCTGAGGCCAAGTAATTTGTCCTCTTTGGCACTCAGTTTCCTCCTCTGTAAAAATGAAGGGTTGGATGAGAAGGTCCTAAAGATCTCTCAAAGCCCTGACATTTTTTATTTTGGCCATTTTCTTAAACTCTGAAGAGAAAGGTGATTCTGCTTTTTGTTTTTGTTCTTGTTTTTTTTTTTTTTAAGGCAGTTGGGGTTAAGTAGCTTGTCCAGGGTCACACAGATACTAAGTGTGAAGTGCTTGGTCTGAGGCCGTATTTGAAATCAGGTCCTCCTGACTTCAGGGCCGGTGCTCTATCCACTGTGCCACCTAGCTGCCCTGAGAAAGGTGATTTTGAACATGCAACATGGTTGTTGTTCAGTTATGTCCAACAACTCTTTATGACCCCATTTCTTGGGAAAGATATTGAAGTGGTTTGTCATTTCCTTCTCCAGCTCAATTTACAGATCAGGAAACTGAGGCAAACAGGATTAAATGAGTTGGCCAGCATCACACACCTAGTAAGTGTCTGAGGTCAGATTTGAACTCAGGAAGATAAGTATTCCTGACTCCAGGTCCAGAGCTCCATCCATTGTACCACCTAGCTGCCCCCATGATAGAGGTTTATGTGTACATGTGTATATAACACATATATTGTTGTTCAGTTGTGTCTGATTGTTCATGACCTCATGGACCACAGCACACCAATACATGGGGTTTTCTTGACAAAGATATTGGAGTAGTTTGCCATGTCTTACTCCACTAGATTAAGGCAAACAGAGGTTAAGTGACTTGCCCAGGGTCACACAGCTAGCAAGTTTCTGAGGCCATGTTTGAACTCGGTTCTTCCTGACTCCAGATCCAGAGCTTTATCCACTGAGTCACCTAGCTGCCTCCTAGGTCCTCTTGGACCTAGCTATAATACAGACAGTTCTGGCTTTATGTAAATTCACATTATGCAAATTCAACTCTATGTAAAGAATTCTGAAAGAAATTTGCATTCCAAAAAAACCCTATGTTCTCTTTACTGTACAGTACTGTGCGAGCGCAAGCTCTCTCTCTCTCTCTCTCCCTGCCCCCCACCTCCTGCCCCTAGGCTTCATGCTCAGCAGCCTCCTACTCACCCACCCCTAGCTGTCTGCAATACCTCTGATTTTGAACTTCTCTTCCCAGTCCTATAATTGCTATTAATACATATATATGCCAGAGAGTATTTAGGTCTTTATTCAAGGATTGGTAATAATAGTACTAACATTTCTACAGCACTTTGCTAAGTGTTTTACACAGTTTATCTCATTTGATCCTTATAACAATCCTATGAGGTAGGTGCTATTATTATCTTCCCATTTTATAGATGAGGAAAGTGAGGTAAGAAAGAGGTTAAATGATTTACCTAAGGTCTTGTGGCTGATAAGTATTTGAAGTAGAACTCAACCCAGGTCTTCCTGACTCCAAGTCCAATACTTTATCTACCATGCTATCTAGATAGCTTTAGCCGTGCTACCAAAATCCACCATTTCTCAAAGAACCACTATCTAGCAAATAGTCTGTCAGGAGTAGGGAACTCGCAGCCTCGAAGTCACATGTGGCCCTCTCAGTCCTCAAGTGTGACCCATTGGCTGAATCCTAAACTTCAATCAAAGGGCTGCACTTGAGGACCTACAGCTCCATATGTGGCCTTGAGGTTGCAGGTTCCCCACCCCTAGCTTCATGGAAACACACCAAATCTGATAGGTAGAAGCCATTTCCTTTTTTTTTTTCCTTTTTTATTTGTTTTTGCTAGGCAATGGGGTTAAGTGACTTGCCCAAGGTCACACAGCTAGTAAGCATCAAGTGCCTGGTCTGAGACTGGATTTGAACTCAGGCCCTCCTAACTCCAGGGCTAGTGCTCTATCCACTGCACCACCTAGCTGCCTGTTGTGGAAGCCCATTTCAAACAAACCGTGAAGGCTTTTCTCTTCCTTGAAACCCCCAGCACCCCCAAGACCATCTCCTATTCATAGTCTTGATTCCAAAGCTGTCCTAAATCCTGGCCCCTTTTGCTTTCCCCATTATACATTCTCCAGTGCTAGTTATAATCACCCAACCGCCCTCCTCCAAGCCACGAGATTTGGGAATAGACTTTATTACTGGTCCCTTGTGTCTGCCAAACAAGGTTCCCTTCTCCTCCTAATTATATAAGAACACACTCAAAATAGGCTGCTTATAATATGCAGAATTTGGCCAGCTACTGAAGCTCTAAGAAACTGATTTATGCTCCCTCATGCAGGACAAAGGGACCACTTTGGCAAAAACTTAACACTATATGGATTCCTGTCTAGGGAGGCTGGGGAAAAGAAGATGGGTGCTTTCCAAAAGAAGCACTAGGAGAGAGAACCTACCCAATAGTGGAAACCAAAGCTACTGTTTGCCAGAAAAAATATTTGCTTCACTAGGAAGTTACAAGAAACTCTATGTCATCATTTATTATACTATGGTATCAGTCCAACTCCATGAGAGTAACTTCCAAGATGGCAGCAAAAGCTGGCAGGCCCGCAAGATTCACCTCAACTGGCAGAGGAATTCAGATTAGTCATGGCAGAGAGGCCATATATAAATCCTGATCACCTCAAAAGACTAAGTTTATCACCCAATCTAGATCATAGTAGCTATGGTCTAATGGCCCCCAGACCATTCTTTTTTAAGAAGTTTAGCACCTGGCTTACAGTCTTCCTCTCCTCCCAACTCTCATCCTCATACTAGGAGACTTCAACATACAGGCTGATGCTCCCTAAAATACCCAAACTTCCCAATTCTTCCTCTCCTCACCCTCAAGCCACAAATAGGGAAAGCCATACCCTGAATCTTTCCATAGTCCACAATGGCCAGGAGATGGAAAGAGTTGCCATCACTTAAGATAACCCCTCTTCTCTTACCTTACCCCTTCCGGTAGCCCTAGAATCTGAGGCCTAGACTGTTCCAGAATCCAACCAGGAGGCAAGGCAGCTGCAAAAGTGAGCACCAATGGGCGTCCTACCCTGACTTCCTGCCCATCTCATCCTTGCTTCTGACTGTGCTGGAGCCAATCCAAGATTTGGGAAGAGTCATTACTACCACCAGGCTGCCTTACCTTTTCCCTCTACCTAGGCTGCTTGACTGCTCCTAGAGCTTCAATGAGATGGGGGCCAACAACTCCATTCCTTTCCTTGCTGTCTGCCCTGAAGTCTCCCCCTCACCCCATCTTAATTACTTATGAAAACTAAGGACATCTGTACCTTGCCGAGTACCCCACTTTTGTACTCTTAGGACTTCTGGGCTTTTTAATCTGCTCTGCAGTTGAACTTTCTTTTCCATTTCCACCCAGTTTGAATGATCAGAGTGTCTCACTTTCTTTATTTCTAGCCAGCATTTAGTACAGTGCTTAGCACAAAGTAAGTGCTTAATAAATGATCTAATACCTCTATCTCTTTACTTTCTTCTTTCCCCAATTTTAACCTTGTGGTTAAAACAGTTCAATTTTGCATTGTCTTCCAATCTCCCACCCTTCACACCTTTGTCCTATCACAACTCATGACCTGCCAAACTCCAACTTTGAATTACTTCCCCCATCTCCCTCCCCCTCTCTCTAACCATCTCAGCTGAAAATTTTGCCTCATATCTTTCTGAGAAAATGGAGGTCATTTGCCATGAACTTTTTTCTCCCTAATCTTCATCATTACTTCTCCTGATACAATCCTCCACTCTGCTCCTTTGCTCTCTAATGAGTTTGCTCTTCTCCATGACAAGCCCAATCCTTTCACCTTTAATCCTTTCTCCTTCAGCAAATTGTCCCCACAATCATTCCCCTATATCTCTCTAATCTCCAGTGTCTCTCCTGTTTGTTGGTTTCTTCTCTGCTCCCTACATACTTTCCCAAGTCTCCCATCCTTAAAAAATCTTCACCAGATCCCACCATCCCCTTATCACCTTATAGCTCTCCTCTAAAGTTTTCCCCTATATCTCTAGCTTTTCCCCTCCCAAAGCCATCTCATTTTAAAGAAGAGAAAGAGAAAAACTGAGCACAATTGATCATTACATCAAAAAAGAATCTGACCATATGAGGCAATAAATTGATCATTACATCAAAAAAGAATCTGACCATATGAGGCAATATAGGACAACATATGGTCTATAGGCATAACAATATTGTCATACTCATGGACTGCCCCTCCCCCTCCCTTACCTCTGCAAAAGATAAAAGTAAGGAGTCTTCCGATATCTCTTCTTTTGAGTTTTATTTGTCCTTTGTAATTTTGCAAAATTCATTTTCAGTTGTTTTGTAGTGGTTGTTCCTTCTATTTACATTGCTGTCTTCGTTGGGTTACATTAACACTTTGCATCAGTTCATCTAAGTCTTTCTATGATCTTTATTCATCACAATTTTTAGTTCTTACAATATTCTTATTATTTCTTACAATAAATATTCCATTCCATTCATATACCACAATTTGTTTAGCCATTTCCCAATCAATGCATAAATACATATTTATCTATCTATCTATATCTATATATCTATATATATATATATATACTTTGTTTCCAATTCTTTGCTACCACAAAAAGTGGAGCATGCACTGTTGACCACCTTCTCCTTCTAGATACTGTCTCTTCACTAGATTTCCATTGACACTCCTCTCTTCTTTTACCCATTTGACAACTTCTTCTAAGTCTCCTTTGTTAGTTCTTTATCCATACCCCATCCCACAACCCTCCAAATGTGAGTTTACCCCAATAATTCTCTTTTCTTACCTAGGAGAATGCAAGCTCCTTGAGGGCAGAAAATGCTTCATTTTGTACTTTCTACCCTCAGGTCTTGGTAAAGAGCTTGGCATATAGTAGGTGCTCAATAAAAGATTGTTGATCGATTCACTCTCTATACTCTCTTATTCAGTTGCTATATCAGTTCTCATGGGTACAGTTATGATCTAGAGATCATAATTGTAGAGACCTGTAGAATGTTGGGTGGACTCCTATGGAAAACTTTTGGGACTACGTGGAAGAGAGTAGCACAGGATGGGCAAACATGGATGGTTGAGCATCACTGGATAGGTCTGAATCACTGGAAGAGTTCATAAATCTATCAGATCACAGATTCATTTGAGTGATGTACATGCCTCCCAGATCTATATATCTAAGCTCCCGTCTCTCCTAAACTCTAGTCCCACACTAAAAAACTACCTTTTAGACATTTAAAACCAGATGACCCATAAGATTCAACCTGTCCAGTACAGAACTAATTATTTTCCCCCTATACCCAGCCTTCTCCCTAACCTGAAGGATGAGAATGTATTTATCAGGTACTTATACTATGCCAAGTATTAGGAATGCAAACAGAAAAATGGAGTGCTCTCGGTGCTCTCAGATAGTTCACTCTAATTGGGGCCAAATAACATGGAAGATTCAGCTACAGAGCAGATAAGAAACCCCTCTACTCTTAAGGGTATAATAGTGGGGCAAAATGATAAGGCCAAAGGGACTTCAGGTTACATGGACAGATAAGATGACAGATCCAGAGGTCAGCGGGCATAAAGGCAGGGCAGAGGACCTTAGGGGGCAAAACAGGACACACAGTAAGGCATCTCATCAGCAGGAACAGAATTATTGACTGCTATCTCTCATTCAAGCCCTGTGGCCATTCAAGCAGCCTAGGAGAAAAAAGGCAGGAGGTAGGGACCCCACAGTGGGGGCAAGCCTTCCCATTACCTGGTTGCCTCTAGTGAGTTCTGGGACTGCCAGGCCGGAGAAAGAAAACGATAAGGGAGAAAGATGACCTATTTCTTCCCCATTTCTGTTAAAAGCACCCACTGTCTTTCTAATCTCTTAGATATGGAATCTCAGTGTTATCCTCAATTTCTCCTAATTCCTTACCCCTTATATCTAAGCAGCTGCCAACACATGCCATTTCTGCCTCCACCTCATCTCTCTTATCCATCCATTTCTCATTACTCACACAACTACCACCTTGGTTCAGGTTCTCATAACCTTGTCTGGACTAAGTAAATGACCTCCTAATTGATCCCCCTGCTTCAAGTCTCTCCAATCCATGCTCTACCTAGCTGCCAACATGATGCTCCCTAAGCACAAGCCTGACCACACCACTCCCCAACACTCAATAACCAGTAGTGGCTGCCTATTGCCTCTAGAATAAAATACAAACTCCTCTTAGATTCTCTACAGTCTAGACAAAATGGCCTTCTTGCTGTTACTCACACATATTATTCCATCTCCCATCTCAACCCTTTGTACTGGCTGCCCCTTATGTCTGGAATGCTCTTTCTTCTCACCTCTGTCTCATAAAATCCCTCACTTTTGTCAAGACTCACACAAGAACCACCTTCTACATGGAGCTTTTTCTGATCCCCCAGTTGCTAGAGCCCTACCTACCAATACCACTTTATATTCATTTTCTATTTATTCTCTACATATTTACATATGTACACAATGGACAGCAATAATGGCTAGTCATTTATATCACACTTTAAGATTTGCAACATGCTTTACAATATGTTAATTTATTTGATCCTCACAATAACCTTGTAAGAGAGGTGCTATTATTAGTCCCATTTTACAGATAAGTAAGCAGAGGCTTCAAGAGGTAAAGTGACTTGCTCAGGGTCACACAACTACCAAGTGTCTGAGGCATGATTTGAATTCAGGTCTTCCTGACTGCATTCCTGCGCTCTATCCACTGTGGCTGTCCATATTTTCTCCCTCTTCTCTACTCGCTCCTTGAGAGCAAGGACTGATTCATTTCTGTTACTATATATTCAGTATCTAGGACAGTGCTTGACAGCTAGTAATGCTTAATAAATGCTTTTTGATTGATTGATTAATGAAGATGGGGTTAAAAAAAATCCAACCACATCAGAGTCCCATACACATATATTTTACTTTATTGTGCTCAGGTTTAGTTACTAAGAAAACTCCACTTGACTGAAGAACCTGGTATTAACTAGATGTTATTTGGTTGGGGAAGAGAGAGCTGACATGAAAAGAATTTACAATGTAAATGGAAAGACAAAAGACAAAAGCATAACACAAAAGAAATCTAGTTGAGAACAACTTCAAAAAGGTAGGTAGGTAGGTGTGGTGGAAGAAAACAATAACAAGCCTGGTAGGTTAAACGACCTCCAAAGTCCCTTTTCTAGCTCTAAAATTCCATGATTCCAAGAAAGGGGGTGGGGTGGCTAGGTGCCACAGCAGATAGAACACTAGCCCTGGAGTCAGAAAGACTCATGTTCCCGAGTTCAAATCTGGCCTCAAACACTTACTAGCTATGTGACACTGGGCAAGTCACTTAATCTTGCCTGCCTCAGTTTCCTCATCTGTTAAATGAGCTGGAGACAGAATAGGCAAACCACTCCAGTATATTTGCCAAGAAAAACCCAAATGGAGTCATGAAGAGTTGGACACAACTAGACTAATGGACTGAACAACAACAACAATGAAAAGAGGAGATGATGAAACATAGGAGGTGGGGTGGGAAAGATACAAACAAAAACAAGAACATGAATCTAGAAGGAACCACTCAGTCCAACTAGTATACACATCACTTAATTCAATTAAATAAATATTTGCTGAGGACCACAGAGTGCATAGTGTTAGAGCAGACACCATCATGGTATGATGATACTGAGCATTCCACAGTCACAGCTCCAAGAAAAAAAATGGAAATTATTCTCATCACTAACTTCAATTAACTCTAAGATCCCAAATGCCTCATAGCTCTATAATAACAAATCCTGCCACTGAGGAAGAAGATGCAGAGGACAGAAAAGCTATAAATGTCCCAACTCTTGTGGGCTCACTCCAAGATCCTTTTCCATGTTGTAATAAAGTACGATCATGCCTATCTCTCCATAGAGATTCTTTATTAAGGAGCCAGCCACTCCTTTGAAGAAGACAACCACTGCTCCTAGTAGAAACTGGCAAGGCAAGCATGGCCCCAAAACACCTGCTCCCTTGGGAACAGAAGAAAACCACAGCTGCCACAGCAAAAATGGCTTCATGTGGTCCGCAGGAAGCCCACAACTGCATGTGGTTAAAGGTAAGCTACACAGTAAATAGAGAAATGAATGAATCCCAGATTTATGAGCTCAGTATTCCTACCAGCCCTAGACCTGGAGAAGAAGGCAGCCTGGCAAAGGGAAGACAAGGTATAGTCATGTATACTGTTCTTGTTCAGCATTCTCTTCCTTGGCCCACAATTCCAAACCTGAACTAACCCCTTTACTGGGCATCATGAATCTGCAGGAGAGGCTCCAGAATGTACTAAATGAATGGTTGTTTGGATGACAGGAAGGGTGCCTTCTCGGTGCAAGCACAATGGACTCCAGTACTAGAAGGGCCAAGTCCCTCTCTCTTCCAATGACCTTTTTTTTTTTTCCATTTTTAATAAACACTTTATTTACCGACCAACAAAGCAGTTCTAAAACCGTAGCTTCTGGAAGAACCGCTTGTTTATGCCTGTCTTGTACCTTTCCTCAAATGTGACCTCTGCCTCCCTCCTCACCTTACGTTTTAGTGCAAGGTCACGGGACACATCCCTGTTGACAAGTGTTTTGTCCAATGGCATATCCACAGAGTATCTGGTGGGCATGAGGTGGTTGTAGTTATAAACTTTCACAAAGGACTTGATTTTTGATCTCTTGGCAATCCTCTTTTCGCCCATTGCTGCAGTCACTTTGCGAGGGTAGCGGTCAATACCTGCCACCAAGGCATGGGGCCTGTTGGAGGTCCCATCATCAATGTTCTTGACGATGACGGCTCTGCACCCGGAGTACCGCCCGGCCAGGACCAGCACCAACTTCCCGGGTTTCATGAACTTGCCCATTTTGACATGAAGCGGGTCTCTCCTAGAGCCAAAAGGAAGGCAACACGCTCCCAATGACCTTTAAAGGACCAGATGCAGTGGCTGAGGAGCAGTAGGGCTCAACTGGCATTTCAAAGTGTCAAATGACTAGGCCTGGCACCCTCGTCAAGGGTGTTTGCTAATGAAGCTGCCTCTTCCAATCTTGTCTAAACTCATGAATCCTGGGTAAGAAGGAATAGTGCAGGAAGAGAAAAAGGGTATCCCTTTACGATGAGGTCTGACCATTCTTAAGCAGTGAGATCTTCCACAACAGAGCCTGTATCTTTTATTGACACGTACCCAGCACCGGCCCAAGAGCAAACAATATGGAGGCAGCATGATATAGTGGAAACAGCCCTGGAGCTACAGCCACTCACTCCCTACTTGTGAGACCCTGCCCAGGTCACTTCATCTCACTGGGCCTCAGTTTTCTGAGGGGGTTGGACTTGATGAATTCTAAATTCCCTCCAGTTCTAAAGCTATGACCCCAAGATCCTAATTATTCTTTTACCGTGTTATCTAGAAAGTACCTAGAACAGGGCCTGGAACATACAGGCACTGAATAAATGCTTGTCAATTGACTAATTTGGAAACAAAGCTAGCCATGCTGACCTCTTATATGCTGCTAATATGCAGTCAAAATCTGATAATGTGTATTGCACGATCTTGGTCCTAGAGAACTGATCAACTGCTTGGAAGAGGCAACTTCATTAGCAGCCACACTCTTCCCCAAATGTGGTCTACACCGTAAGATATGGTTGCTGTATTGGCTGACTTTGCCAACAATGAGCGTGGTGTGATCAAGTACTAGACCTGAATAAGTCTTCCTGTGTTCAAATCCTGTCGCACACATTTACTAACTACGTGACCTCAGGCAAATCACTAGCTCTTTCAACCTGAGTTTCCTCATCTGTAAAATGGGGCTAATCATGGCACAGGGTTATTGTGAGGAACAAATGAGATCATCTAAACAAAGTACTTTGCAAACCTTAAAGCATTATATAAATGCTAGCTATTATTATTTTCTTATTATATTCTTTTGCTTGTTACAAAGAATGCTTCAATGAAGTAGGGAGCTCCAAGAAGAAACGATGGTGGTGTTAAAAAGATAAGGCAATCCCGGAGACTTTCAAAGCGGGGAAGGTCAATTTCATTACTTACACAGGAACCGAAGAAATGCCATGCTGTTAAACAGAAATAAAATCATTTTTAAAAGTTAAAATAAAGGTATTTTCCCTTATAGACAATAATGTTGACATTTCTTCCCCGGGTATTAGTGATCCACACTTTCTTGCTCAGTACCTTTGGGTGATTAGTACTTACGAAATGACTGCCATAAGTGACTACCATAACTGGACTACATGGATTGAGATCGAACTCCAGAATATGAGAATGCCCTCATCAACAGTAAACACTCTTTTTTCTTTTTGGTTAGGCAATGGGGTTAAGTGATTTGCCCAAGGTCACATAGCTAGTAAGTGTTATGAATCTGAGGCCGGATTTGAACTCAGGTCCTCCTGAATCCAGGGCCAGTGTTCTATTCACTGCCCCACCTAGCTGCCCCCTGTAAACATTCTTTTAACCAAAGTTTTATCCAACTAGCTGATAATAGTACCCAGCTAACATTTCCTAAGGCAGTTTAAACAAAAGCAACTGCCAAATGAAGATTAAGTCATAAAGGCAAAACATTCTTACCATCAACGGGTGCAATGGGCAAATACGGGTGCCAGGTCTAGAGTCAAGAAGACTCATCTTCCTGAGGACAAATGTGACCTCAGATGCTTACTAGCTGTGTGACCCTGGGCAAGTCACTCGACCTCTGTTTTCCTCGGTTTTTATCAACTATAAAATAGGGATGATAATAATAGCACTGAGGGCAGCTAGGTGGTGCAGTGGATAGAGCATCTGATTTGGAGTCAGAAAGACTCATCTTTCTGAGTTCAAATCCAGTCTCAGAAACTTATTAGCTGTGTGACCCTGGGCAAGTCACTTAACTATGTTTGCCTTAGTTTGCTCATCTCTCAAATGAGCTGGAGAAGGAAATGGTAAACCACTCCAGTATCTTTGCCAAGAACACCCCAAAGAGGGTCACGGACACGGCTGAAATGACTGAACAGTAACAAAACAATAATAGCACTTACCTCTCAGGGTGGTTGTGGGAAGCAAATAAGACAATTAATTTGTTAAGCACTTTGAGAACTTTAAAGCTCTATATAAATGCTAGCTATTCTTAACACACCATATGTCTGGACACAGAGTTGGCACCATAATTATCACACGAAGTTGATGTCAAGATGAAGAAAATGGGATCTGATATTAAATGGACCTATTTCTTTCTAAGTTTCTACATAAGAGATGTAAGAGAAATGATTGAGAAGAAAGCAAATTATTCCCCAAAGGGCATTCTTGAACTTGGTACCAAAAATAGTACTTGAAATTACTCAAGTATAATATGGGGTTAGGGACACCAACAGCAAATTGAATGTCTTTTTCTACCTATCAAATCTCATGGTGTTTGTTGAAATTTGGAGGGGTTATCAAAACACATAAAAAACTTCTCATGATCTGAAATGGGATCATGGTCCATCTGAGCTGTGATTCTGCACCTCACGCCAAGACTGCCTAACTCATCAATGGCTACTTAAAGACAGCTTGCACACAGTGGGGAGAGTAGACAAAAAGCAACACAGGGTAAAATTATTTCCACAGTTCCAAATCTCAATCTGGTTGCTGAACAAAATAATGCCACATAGTGCATTTTTTGAACTAATTTTATGAGCATCTACAGGAGGCCATATAAAGTTTAAAATGTACAAGGCAGTGGTATGAGATGTTGTGCTAGCTACCAAACATTTAATTCCTGCTGTGCTATAAGATGCATCCCCAAACTGGAAGGTGTTTGGGGGAGGGGGGGAACCCAGTTAGGTGTGAAAGACCTAGTCTAGTAGACAAGCAAGATCAAGCAGTGACCAAGGCATTATGTCAAGGTCATCTCATAAACCAACTGCTTAAATGGCTCAAAGAAGCTTAAACATTCAATACCATAAGTCCAAAGAGATTCCAAATAGTCTCATTTGTCCAGAAGAGGTAGTTTTTCTGCTAGGTCACTGAAGAAAAACATCTTCAGTAAGCTTTATTATCTCTTTCCTTTTTGGGTTCCAGGAAGGAATGATGGATAAAAGGGCTTTTGGGGCTGGAAAATATTTTCTTCAAAAGCATCACAGGATCAGAATTTCCAGTAGCTGGAGAGCATTTTGTTTTGTTTCTTTTTCTCCCATTTCACTCCCACATTTGTACCTTTCCATCTTTACCCTGCTTCTAATGAAACTGGAAGAAAGGAACTAAAATCTTTCCCTATCCAATCCTGGTGATCTGGAGAAGGAAAGAGGCAGGGCAGACCCGGAGAGATAGTCCAAAACATGTGCAGAAACAACTCATCCATTTAAGCATGGCTCCCAGACCAAGGACACATGTAAGATCTAAACTCGAAAAACAGGGTTTAAAATAGGTTCTGGTATCCAGCTGGCACCACAGTAAACTAGAAGAGTAAGTCAAAATAAATCAACACAAAGATCCATCATCTGATAGAGACTGTCATGGTTTTGAAGAATGTAAATAGTTCTGGGATGAGTGGGTCAGTTATTTTGGTCCTGTACAGCCACTCAACAAATCACCTCTAAGGAAGTAGAGGGGGGAGGGGAGTGGAGAGAAGGGGACAGTGGGACATTGCAAGTATAACATGATGTATGTGTATCACACCCAAAGAGAGGCAAACAAGTTTCAGAGTGCACCCAGTGAACACAGTCAGAAAAATTCTCGAACCACAAAATATTAACCTCGCCCAGTTTGTGAAACAAAGAGCTTAGAGTTACCATTCTGTCATCTCAGAGAAACGACCTGGAAGGGATAGAATGTGATGGTTTCAATCATTTGATTTTTTTCTTTATTTTGGCAAGGGGGTGAGGGAGTAGGTAATCTTCTAATTAAATAAATCAGTCCTTTAGCGTGAAACCATGTCAAATGCATTAGCGTCCTAGAAAGAACCACCACACCCTATTCTTACCAACATCTTTTGATACCTTGGTAACTCAGGTAGCTAAAAGGCTAATTAATAATTCACTTTGCCAGTATTCTAAAAATCTATCTCTAAAGACTCTCTGGCAGGGGCAGCTAGGTGGCGCAGTGGATAGAGCACCGGCCCTGAAGGCAGGAGGACCTGAGTTCAAATCTGGCCTCAGACCAAACTTACTAGCTGTGTGACCCTGGGCAAGTCACTTAACCCCAATTGCCTAAAAAAATAAAATAAAATAAAAGACTCTCTGGTCTAGTCAAAGTGTGAAATTGGCATGGCATATCCAAACAACTCAACCCAGTTGGGAACACCCTCCCAGTATGAAAAGGGGCAAAGAGTCAAGGAAGGACTAAATCCAGCATAAATCACATTAACTTAAGTGACTCAAAGCCGATTGGCTTTTTGAGAAGAAATTCAAAAGGCTGTGCTTCCTCTTCATTTCCCCCTCCCACGATGGGAACAATGTTTTAACAATTTTTAACAATTTTTAACAATTTAATTTTTAACAATGTTACAATGTAACACATCCAGGATATATTAGGTAGCTTCTAGGCTGGAAAAACTCCCATTTTCCCCAACACCAGACAATGACAGGATGGGAAGGGGGTAGGAACAAGTATTTATTAAATGCCAGATACTGTGCTAAGCACTTAAATATTATCTCATTTGATCTTCATAACTACCTTGGGAGGTAGATGCTATTATCCCCATTTTACAGATGAGGAAATTGAGGCAGATAGAGGCTATGACTTGCCCTGGGTCACACAGTTAGCATCTGAGGCTTCATTTGAACTCCAAGATCCTTTCAGCAGTTGTTCTGTATGCAGCTTGTACTTGTCTGCTCAAGGTAGAAAAGAAACATAGCCTGCCCTACAGAGAGTTGTAAAGTAGGCAAAGGTGGTCTTCAGCGCTTTCAGCATTCTCTTCCCTCCCAGTCTCTCCCTTTTCCCCAAATGCATTAGAAAGATGGAAGTAGGATAGATTGGTGGCTTAGAGATCTACCATTTTGGGGAGGAAGGGAGAACAGAAACAAGAAGGCCAGGAGAACCTGGGTTAGAAGGGAGGAAGGGCACTAAACAAAATCTTAGAGATCAAGGTGAAACCAAAAGAAATATCAACCACTGAGGAGTCCAATTTAAAATGTCTATCACTTTGACATGAATGTCAGTGGCTATGAGGATTAATCTACATGAGGCCCATTGGGGAAACAAATTAATGTTCTTTATAGATAATGTAAAGCGAACAAAAGTTTTTTTTATTAGTTTGATGTCATTGCTCAACCATTCTGATTTTTTTTTGAAGGAGAAATTATGGCAACCAACATACAAACTAATTTGATAAGTTCATCTCAAAGATTTTTAACGGTATTTGTATCACCCACAAATAGGACACCTAAAACTCATACTATGTTAGCTGCCCTGGGCCAGTACAACTTCCATCTGGAAAGTAACAAACACACACTGAATTAAGTTGTAGATACTAATAGAAATTGATTCCATAAACTAGGGTATATCTTCAAAAGTAGGTCTGTGTGATTCAGCACTTCATTCTAGCAGACTGTCCTAGAAGGAGGCAGAAAACAGATAAGGGTGGGGGGAGGGAAGGTGGTTCCAATCTGCTGCCTATCTTTAAGATAATTATGAACTAACATTACTAGAATAGTAGTTTAGTGAAATGGAAAGCTACCACTAAGGCCTAGTCCAGAGGCTCTTAACCTGATGCCCATAAGTTTTTTCTTCATGTTTTGATAACTGTATTTCATTATGATTGGTTTCCATTTTGATATATACATTTTATTTCATGCATTTAAAAACATTATCCAGAGAAGGGGTCTACCAGACTGCCAATTGGGATCCATGACACACACAGACAAAGGTTAAGAACCTCTGGCTGAATTCCACCTGATGGGAAGTTGGCTTCCATTAGAAACTGGAACCATTAACTAAAATGTGGGTGGGAGATATTCCTTTATTTCTCCAATTCCTTTCCTCTATAGTTTTGTCTTCAACACAATACAGCACATACACACACACAAATTCTAGTCAGCCCTTCTGACACACACAAAAAAGTTGGGTCAATGCCCAGAGAAACTTAATAGTCAGGGGTAGGAATGCTGACACATAGCGATTGTGTGATTTTAAGTAAGTTCAGGGGCAGGTAACCTGTGACCTCGAGGCCACATGTGGCCCTCTAGGTCCTCAAGTGTGGCCCTTTGACTGAATCCAAACTTCACTCAACATATCCCCTTAACAAAAGGATTTGTTCCATAAAACTTGGATTCAATCAAAAGGCCACACCCAAAGACCTAGAAGGCCACAAATGGCCTCAAGGCCCCAGGTTCCCCACCTGGGCAAGTTGCTTAACTTCTTTGTGACCTAAACAATTGCTGAATGCATTGGTAGAGGGAACTTCTTGTACCAATGAAATCAGAGGTTTGAGGGAGGTAGGGAAGAAGGGAGAAAGGGAGGGAGGGAGAAAGGGAAGGAGGGAGGGAGAGAGGAAAAGAGAAGAGAGAAGGAAAGGGAAGGGAAGAGGGAATATCATTTATAAACTGAAAATCATAATATACGGTATTCAGATTTTCCTCTTCCTTTACCAGATGACAACCACTTTGTTCCTCAGTTTTATTCATTTTAAAAATTAGAAGGTCATTGTCCCTACCTTCCAAGAAGGTCACCAGGGTAAGGGAAAAGAAAATAAGTTACTTAGGGATTCCTGGAAGAATAACAATAGTCCATAGTAAGATTTCTTCTTTTGGAGTCATATAGACATTATTAATGACAGAAGGTATTTCCAAAGAAAGTGCTAAACTATCAGATTTTTGTTTATTTTTAAAGGGAAAGTCTAGATAAATGGATTAAAAAGAGCCAATCTTCTATTTCAACCAGATCTGGCCACAACTCCCACGGACTTGACTTGTTCCCAGCAAATGCCTTGAAAGAGCTATCAATATTTCAATATCATGCTTGGTTCCCAAAGAGGGCAAAACAAACCCTTTCAGAATCTACTGGTATCTTGCAGGGAGGGATTTCGGTTAGAAAGAATTTACTGAGAGGATTATTTCTCTGTTGTGATAGGCTAAGATATGTACCTACACAGCAGGCCAGCCAACAAGACAGATAGACAGACACACATTCACACACACACACACACACACAGAGTTAATACCGTCAATCCTGATATCCTAAAGAATCGTCTTATATCTGTAAAACTGCAAATCAGAAACAAGGGAAGAAAAATTCTATCACAAAAATTCAGCATGTTCACAAAACATCCCCACTCCCAACCCAGTTTAAAGAGCCATTTGTAATACTCTCAACTCCTCAACCACAGAGATCCCCACCCATCCCTCAAGGTTTCTGATGATTTCCTCCTATAGCTCAAAACCCAAACTGGTAGGACAAGTCAATAGGGGAGGGAGCTTTGAAACACAAGAGGGTTTTGAGTAACTGAAAACCACAACACATCCGTACCTAACCACAACAACAACAATAACAAAAAGGTCTAAGGGCTCTCTCCATTATACCATCAAGGTCACAGGAAAATTCTATGCTTTTTCTTGTGGCAAAGAAGTGGAAATAAAGTGAGTGCCCATCAACTGGGGAATGGCTGAACAAAGTTGTGGTATATGTATATAATGGAATATTATTGTGCTATAAGAAATGATAAGCAGGATGGCTTCAGAAAAACCTGGAAAGATTTACATGAACTGATGCAAAGTGAAGTGAGCAGAACCAGGAGAACATTGTATACAATAACAGCAACACTGTATGATGATCAACCTCGAATGACTTAACTATTCTCAGCAGTACAATGATATAAGACAATTGCAAAGGACTCATAATGAAAAATGGTATCCCTCCAGAGAAAGAATTGATGGAATCTGAATGCACAATGAAGCACATTATTTTTCCACTTTTTTTATTTTTTCATGGTGGGATTTTTTTTGTCTGTGTTTTCTTTCACAACATGACTAATATGGAAATATGTTTTGCATGATTGTACATGCATAACCTATATCAAATTGCCTACCATCTCAGGGAGGGAGAGAATTTGGAACTCAAAATTTAAAAAAAAAGATGTTAAAAATTACTTTTGCATATAATTGGGAAAAACAAAATATTATTAAAATTCTTAAAAACTAAAAGGAAAAAGACAAGAGAAGATGAAAGTTTTAAAAAAAAAACTTTAAGTTAAGCTGGACAATTTTGTTACTATTGTGTTAAGTCTAATACACAATTTAAACAACTTCATGCAACAGAAGTTCACAGTTTCATACACACTCCTCTTTTCTGTTCTTTGTTTATTAAAATATTGAAGTTTAAATTAATAAATAAATTCATCATAAAAAATGTTTTCACTGCAGGTAGAAGTTAGTTAATCAGCTAATCATCCCAATTCTTTCATCTTCTAAGTATCAAAAGACCCCACCCAAAACATATGTTTTTTACTGACCTCCTTCAGTTTAGTCTGAGCACCCTAAACTCATAACTTTCATAAAATTCAGAGCTGGAAAAGTTCTTACACATCATCTAATCCAATCCCATTCCCCTCCAATTTTACAGAGGGCAAAATTCAGTACAGGAGGGGTTGATGGTAAGCAACTAAAGCTGACACCCCAAACTAAATCCTTGACTATTCAGAAATCCTCCAGCCATCAATTATCCAGTAAGGATACCTAGGTTGAGAACCTCCATTTTTGAGAGAAATGTAGAAGAAATTAAGAAAGTCTAAAGGAAAATCTGAGACAATAATGAAAGGGTAGGGATACTGGGAAAGGTTAAAATATTAGATTATTGAGGAAGAGTAGTATCTTGTTGGATCTTCAAATACATAGCAATTAACAAGAAGGATGATCTCCCATCTTCTTTCTCTGACAGATGTGATGAATAAGCAAAAGAGACTTAAATTGTAATTGTGGAGACAAGGTGAGCACCAAGCCTGACAGTACTTATTGACAAAATCAAAAGACATTTCTGTAAGCAATATGCTTTTCTTCATAATGGTTTAGATGAGGGGTCCAATGATTTTGTGGTGAGGAGCTACTTTGAAGTCTTGACATCAAAAAGAACAGGTGTGCTAACAAGTAAATGCCTCCAGAAAAGGGGGGAAAAAAGTTAATGTTACCTTAGATTGTGTTGAGAAGCAGAGCATCCAGAATGTAGGACCTGACTGATAGTCCTGCTGCACCATGCCCACCCAGGTCAGAGCACACCTGGAGTATTGTGTTCAGTTGTGGGCAACATCTTTAAGGAAGAACTGACAAGCTATGTTTAGAGGAGGGCAGCCAGGATGGTGATGGGCAATGAGGTCATGTCATGTGAGGAGGGGCTGAAGGAAATAGATATATATTTCCAAGAAAATGAAGAAGAGAAGATTTACAGGGAATATCATGACTCTCTTCAAGATTTCAAAGGATAGGTAGAAGAAAGTTTAGGTATTTCTGCTGCAGCTCAGATAAGAGAATTATAGGAGTTTATAGGGGAGGGTGGTGATTGAATCAGAGTAGATTTAGGTTCAAATTAAGGGAAAACTTCCTAACAATTAGAGCTGCCCCAAAATGGAACAGATTGCCTCAGAAGGTAGTAAATTCCCCCTTACTTATGCTCTTCTAGTGAAGGCTGGGTGACCACTTGTCAAATAAATTGTACAAGGCATTTTTGTTCAGATGTGGGTTAAATTAGATGGTCTCTTAGGAACCATCTAACTGAATTTCTGGGATTCTATTAACAATTATAATTTTGGCTTCAGTAGTTCCCAGTCATACCCATTGCCCCACCAGAAATGCCCAAAGGCCACAGAGCAGAGAAGCTGGAGAACAGGTCTTAGACATCTGAAATTCCACTAAGTAACAGGTCTAGTTCCTATCACATTTCTTGTGGCCATGATAATTAAAACTGTAAGGGAAAGGGAAGTATGGCCACCAACTGTGGCCCTATGATCTGAAATAGTCCTAGACCAAGGAGAATGCTACAAAGGATAGACTTTTCCAAAGCCATCTGACATTCTGGTCCTTGGATCTCCAAATCTTGTAATATCAAATCCAAAGTCAGGTGAGAGACAGAGAGCTACTTAAATCATTATTTTCATCTTGGGGGGTTTGGAGGAAGAGAGGTGATCAGGGAAGGGACACCTCTACCTCCTCTTTCCTGCGTGGGAGTTGTTCATTTTCTCTCAAACACCTACAGTGGCAGCCGGTTCAGATGGCAGAAACATGTGCTGGAGTAACTATTAGCAACCCACCAGTTCCAGATGGTACATTTTGGGAAAGTAGAGATGAACAGTCTGACCAGAGTTTTCCTGGCTCTGAGATTTATTCCCCTTAAACAGAGGCTCTCAGAAATCTGACTAGCAAAGGTACAGTATAGCTATTGCACAATTAGAATGCTGTGCTTTGAGAGTAAAGAGGGATGTCCAAACACTGTTCTTGGGTGCAGTGGCAAAGGAGGTCTCTGTTAAAGTGTCAGCTGCTAGACCTTAGTCTCAAGCACATAATCCCTTCCTGACCTTTTTGTAACAAATCACTTTAATGCTCAATTATTCTGGGGGCTTCCCTGGGAGGGATGGGACCACTGAGAGCTAATTGGCATGTTTCAGCAAGACGTGAGCATACAGACCTGTATAAAATGGAGGAGACTGTATTATCTACAGTAATAGGAAAGTATTACATCTTCTCAGGGCCAGGGGATGAAGGTACTAAACTCATCCTAAAACTACAAGAGTCTAAATATGAGGCTACTGATCCCACTCAGACATTTCCATAGCCCTTAGAACTCAAAACTAGCAAAAGAAACAGGTTCTCTCTTCTCTTGCATTTGAACCCCATCTCTGATACTTAAGAGCTGGGCAAATCACTTATAACCTTCCCTGTGCCTCAGTTTCCTCATCTGTAAAAAGGGGATTTGAGTAGATAGTCTTTAAGATTCCTGCTATTCTAAATCTATGACTTATGATCCTATTCACTAAAAAAAAGTTGGGAAAAAATGGCAATGTAAATTTACAAATACAGAACTCCACAGCAATGTCAAATGGCAGATTTTACTGGTTTGGTATTTTATAACAAAAGAAGACCTTTCACTTGTATGGACTGATGCTGAGTGAAGTGAGCAGAACCAGGATAACATTGTACACAGTAACAGCCACATAGTTTGATGACTAACTTTGATAGACTTGGCTCTTCTCAGCAATGCAAGGATCTAAGACATCTCCAAAAGTCTCATGATGTCAGACCAAACACTTGATACTTACTAGCTATGTGACCCTGGGCAAGTCACTTAACCCCAATTGCCAAAAAAACCAAACCAAACCAAAACAAAACAAAACAAAACCCAAAAGTCTCAAGATGGAACTTAAAACTCAAAAGCTTATGGAAGTGAATGTTGAAAACTAAAAATAAATTAATTAAAATTTTTTTAAAAAAAGACTTTTCCTTCTTACCTTCCCGCTCCCCCCACCCCAACAACAATTCCTTAATGGCAATCCTGCTTCAATAGTTTAATGAAAAGGAGGCAGGAAATCTCAAGTTTAGCTCAGTGATAAATGACCTATGTCCACTCATTTCTGCCTCTCCTCCTCAACAAGCCATCTTAAGACTCACCTTCTTCCTGAAGCCTTTCCCTGACCAATCTGCTGATAGCTCTCTGGCTTTCTCTGCCTTCCTGTTGCACTTCACATGTTGTCTAGGCTATTATTCATTTCGCTAACAAATGCTCAACACCTACTCCATAGAAGGCTCTTAGGTAGATAGTATCATCATGTACTGCCTTGTTTCCTACTTCCATATAGGTGTCTTCTCTTCCCAACTAGACCAACCGGGGCCAATTATATTTCCAAAACAGAAAAGGATACAGGAGAAACTTGGTGAATGAATGCTTACTGAAGAAATCAATTAGACAAGGAAGAGAAGGGAGAAAAAGAAGAGTCTACACAAGATCATAGATTTCAAGCTGGACAGGACCTTAGAGGTTGTTTAAATCAATCTAGTCATTTTTTACACATGGGAAAACATCACACCCTGAGAGGTTAGCTGATTTACCCAAGGTCATCCTGGTAGTAAGTACCACAGTCAAGATTCCAGGATTGGGCCTTCTGACTCTAAAACCAGAGTTCTTTCTATTCTTATACACTGCTTCAACTTACGTTAAGGTAAGGTAAAGGACTTAAAGGACTGCTATGGGAATAAAGGAAGTGCTAACAGCATTGAAGACAAGGTAGTTCTGTAGGGTGCCTAGCAAACTCATAGGACTGATTTAAGGAAAGGAAGGTGACTCTGTAAACCTCCAAGGGTTAAATAAATGTGTCTTGTACATAAAGAGGAGGCATTTTAATTGCCTCAATTACTTGCCACTGAGGGAGGGGGAGGGGGATTAAGGATAAGGTCAGCTACTGAGAAAGAAGAGGTAAGCTACAAATATTGAAATCTCCCTATATACTTTTTTTCTTACATTACCCTCTATTAAATGTTTTCCTTCATTAAAAAATCTCCAGGAAACCTAACTTCATAATCAATCAAGCAACAAGAATTTTATTAAGCACCTACTGTATACCATGCACTGTACTTGGTGCCAGGGATTACAAAGACTCAACAGAAACCGCCTAGCTCTTCCAGAGGCTTACATTCCTCTCCAGGCTGTACTTTCAGACTCCCTCACCATGCTCCAGCTCTTCAACTGGAAACCTTGTTCCAGCCCTGGAATTCACACCTCGCTCCTGCAGCCTCTCCCTGGATGGTTCCTCCTCAGACCTCCATTTAATAAGGGCACAGAGTCAAGTCAAGTGTCACTCCTCTTCCTCTACCATGCATGCCCCTGCAGAGGGTACTGTGGTCTCCCCTCCTCTCTACCCTCTTTTGAGCTTCCTTTTATGTGTTAGAATATACACTCTTTGGGGATGACAACCTGTCTTTCTTTCCACTTGTACGTGAAGGCCCCTTGTTTAGGAGACCACCTAACACAGTGAGGCCTTGCTTGTTAACTGGCTGACATGTAAGTATATACAACATCAATATAAGGTATTTGAGGAAGGTGCCAGAAGTTGAGAGGAGAGAACAGATGAGGAAACTTTCAGGTACATCATGAGACTGGAGTTGAGCCTTGAAGGAAACTAGGTATTCTAAGAGGCAGAGATGAAGAAAGAGTATATTTCAAAGCAGAAGACAGCCAGTGCAAATGTATGGAAGCAAGCACAGTTTGACTCAACTGCAGAGTGTGTAAAAGGGAGTAACTGGGTGAAAAGTTAGGCTGGAGCCAAGCATAGGAGGAGTTTGCATTTAATCCAGATAACAGGAGGCCACTAGAATGTGTTGAGCAGAAGAGAGGAATGACAAGATCAGACCTGTGCTTTGGGAATATCCCTTTGGCAGCCTAGTGAAGGACAGATTAAAGCAAGGAGATATTTGAGACAGGGAGACCCATTCAGACCAACGTTCTCCCCTCAAGAAGGACATTCGCTAAGTAAATGAAACTACACAACGCAACAGTGGTTACTCATTAAATATGGATACATTATTCTATGGGGTTTGGAAGACATTTTGTGTAGATAGACATAGCATAGCTGGGGAAACATGAAATGAAGCCATGGAAGTCAGCAGACCCAAATAGAGCTCTGAAAGCTATTTCATTAGGGGGATTAGGAATAGGGTTTGGGGGGGAGTACACAAAAGACCATGGAATGGTGATTACAGTCCTAGCCATCATACCAGGGAAAGCTTATCCTGAGAGACTCTAGTTTCACTACTTTTATATGGAACTGTACAATATTAAAATTTTTAAAAACTCAGGGAGTGGGTAAATGATGCTAAAGCCATCACAACAGGGGTGGGAAAGCACCTTCTGCTGACAAATTATTTGAATACCAGCTATCTTCAGCTCCTGTATAGAAGGAAGCCAGGTTTTCCAGATTTAAGCTTCCTAACACCTGAGGTGCTGACAGTATATATGCCAGGGAACGGCAGTTGAAGACAAGCGTGTGGGTTTAATTTAGAGGAGGTAGTTGCCATATTTAGGATTTAACATGCCTTGTGTCACAGGCAGCTAGGTGGTGCCATAGAACAGAGAGCTGGGCCTGGAGTCAGGATGACTCATCTTCCCAAGTTCAAATCCGGGCTCGGATGAATGTGTGTGGGATTCTGGGCAAGTCACTTAACCCTGTTTGCCTCAGTTCTCTCATCTGCAAAATGAGCTGGAAAAGGAAATGGCAAACCACTCCAGTATCTTTGCCAAGAAAACCCCAAAAGGGGTCACGAAGAGTCAGACATGACTGAAAAACAACTAAACAACAAGTATCACAGGATCGTAGATTTAAGGCTAGAAGGTAAACAGAGGCCAGCTAAGCTTTCCGTCTCATTTTTAAAGATTAGATCCCGAGATGTTGAGTGATTTGCCAAGGCTGTAAGTAGCCCGGCCAGAATTCAAGCCCACGTCCTCTGACTAAATCCAGTATTCTTTCTAAGGTAACACACTGTCTCCCAGCTACATGAGAGGAGATGGGTAAGTCTGAGGTGGGAGAGGTGGTTCAAGGTTGAGATGGATGTTACATTTTATCACTTGATGAATGTGAGGTACTGCCAATGTTATTTAGATAAATCTATTCTTTTTCCAAACCTTTCCCAAATTCCTGGGACAGCTAGGTGGCACAGTGGATAGAGCACTGGCCCTGGAGTCAAGGAGAACCCGAGTTCAAATCTGGCCTCAGACACTTACTAGCTGTACGACCTTGGTCACTTAAACCCCAATTGCCTCCAAAAAGAGAAAGAGAAAAGACCAAATTTTTCCCAAAAAAGAAAAGGAAAAACTCACCTGAACTTTTCTTACCCTACTAGCCTTGAGCTCCCAGTAAACAGGAAATGCTAGCCTGAGGAGGTTCAAACCTGCTCATTCTCTTCACTCTCCCAACTCGCTCTGGTTTCTATTTCCTTACTTATACAAGCCATCCCCCTGCCTGGAATTCTCCCCACTCCTGTCAAACTTCAACATCTATTTAAAATCCTCTTTGGAATAGTCTTCCTTACAGTTATTAGGCTGCAGTTATTATTCCATATCCCGTCACTTCAGAAAGACAGCTTGGATGTATTCCCTTCTCCTAGGTCCTTCATGTGAGCTGAACCTCTCTCCCACCTTAGATCAGAAACTCCTCTGGTTGTGGTTCCTTTTTCTAGTTTCAGCAACACAACAGACAGGCTATCAGTAACCCATGCCGACTGCCTAGAAGCAACTTCTCATGATATATAATTTGGAGGGAGTTGAATTCCAGAGAAGCCTGGAGTGATGATAGCTCAGGAAGAGAAAAGCTTTTGAACAACTATAAGCTAGAGGTTAAATGGTTCTCTCTGATCTCACAAAGCCAAGGATGCCCTCTTTCCCCTCCCTCATCAAGTCTGAAAGCTAAACTCCATGGCCTTAATGGAAAATGAAGGTTAGAGAAGGTTAGAGAAGACAATATGGAGAATTCTCTCTAATTCTAATTCTGATTCTCTCCTAGGCTGGCTGTCACCAGCCCCCTCATCCTTGAGCAAGTGTTTCCCAAAATCTACTCTAGTCAGAACAACAGTGTCTTTGTTTCAATAGAGCTGAGGAGAATTCAGCAGTAGGGGGAGAGTGGTTAATTTTTTGTGGAATAGTGACAAACCAACTCATGGGCACATCCCCCCCCGAAATAAACAATACCCAATACCCCCCATCCCTAACACAACCCACAGTAAGGAATGGGAAATAAGCAGAAACTGAAAATTTCCTAACAGAAAGGGAATTTGGGGGCTTGCTGCCTGATGGCCATGGGGCCAGGAGCCACGGGTTTTATAATCTTGGCTCTGCAAATTAACTTGTTGGATGGTCTTGGGTAAATCATATCCTGTCCTTGGACCTCATTTTCTACACTCTGAAATTTATCAACATCTTTTGTTCTTTAATACCACAATCATTTCCTCATACACAATTCTCACCACTGACACCACCACCATCACTGGACCCTTCCTTGTGGCAACAAAAATGACAACAACAGACAGTTAAGCAAAACCAAGAGGCTCAACAATAACATTTGGATGCCCATGAAATATGACCAATTTTCTTCTAGGAGGAAGGTATGCTTCATTATCTTTTCTTTGGGGACTTTAGACGATTATAATTTATAATTAATGACTTTGACATCATTTACATTATTGTAAATCCAATTAATATTATTTTCCTGATTCTGTTTCCTTCATTCTGCATTTGTTAATGCCAATTGTTCTATGTTTTTCTGAAGGGTTCCCTTAAGGTTCATCATGTGCAAGAATGTTCCAATGTTGTCATAAACCACAATTTGTCCAGACATTCCTATAGCAAAGGGTACCCCCTTTGTTTCTAGTTTTTTTTCCCCTACCACAAAGGGCTGCTATAATTTGATAAATAAAAGGACTCTTCTTTTTGGCTTTGACCCCTTTGGGGGTACTTGCCCAGGAGTGGGATCTTTAGGTCAAAGGGCATGTACAGCTTCATGGCTTTTCTTAATAAAAAGTTGTTTTCCAGAATGGTTTGGGCCTTGGTTTTTTCATCTGCAGAACTTCCATCACATAATGAAAAGAACGCTGAATTTGCAGCTAACGGGATATGGATTTGAATCCTGGCCCTGCTATTTTACCAGTTTTAATCTGGACCTCAGTTTTAATCTGGACCTCTCTATGAAATGAGAAGATTGGACTAGATATTAAACCCTGAGAAGGCCTTTTAAAAAATAAATGGCTATTACAACTTGAACATTAATTTTGCCTGCCACCTTGTTCAAACTTAAACAAATGAGACAGGCAGTCAAAGGTTACCAAAAAAGGATAACTAAAAAGTGTCACTATGATTTTGGTATATATGGGGTCTTTCTTTTTGTCATTGACTTTCTTGAAGTAGATGACTAGAAATGGAAAGGGCAAAGGCATTGCAATCACCCTCTCTGCATAATTCCAAATTGCTTTTCAGAATGGTGAGACCAATTGATACCTTCACCAACAGGGATTTTCTGCTTGTCTTTCCATAATCTTTTCAACACTGACTATTTCCATCTTTGCCATCCTGGACTATTTGCTTGCCGTCAGGTGTTGAAACTCCAGAGACGTTTTGGTTTGTATTTTTCTTATTATTAGTTATTTAATACATTCTTTCCTGTGTTTAATAGTTTGAAATTCTAATATTGAGAACTGTTTGTTCATATCTTTTGACCACTTATCTATTGGGGGATTATTTTTAGTCTTATATATTTCCTTTTCTTTGGGGGGAGGGCTGGGATGAGGCAGTTGGGGTTAAGTGACTTGCCCAGAGTCAGACAGCTAGTGAGTGTTATGTGTCTGAGTCTGGATTTGAACTCAGGTCCTCTTGACTCCAGGGCCAGTGCTCTATCCAACGCGCCACCTAGTTGCCACAGTCTTATATAGTTCTGTTAGCTGTCTATTTGAGACAAAGTTGGTCTTCATCCCCTACTCGTGATTGCTTCTCTTGCATTAATTTTATTCATACAAAAGTTTTTTAATTTCATATGATCAAGATTTTCTATTTAATTTTTTGTAATTGCCTCTATTCCTTGTCTGGTGAAGAATTCATGCCCTATCCATAGCTGAGAAAGATATATAACCTGCTTTTCTTCTGATTTTTAAATTTTATGATCTCTAATATTCTGGTCATTTATCCATTATGAATTTATTGTGGGACATGGTCTAAATTGTAACTTCCGCCAGACTGCTTTCTAGTTTTCCCAGAAATTCTTGTTAGATAGGGCATTCTTATATAGGTAACTTATTTTGTGGGGTTTAATAACCACTTAGTTACCGAGTTCAATTATTTCTGATTTTTCATTGTCTAGTTTGTCCCAGTGATTACACTATTCTGTTTTTTAATCCACACCAAATAGTTGTGACTACCAGCCTATATTAATACAAGTTTGAAGCCTCATCATTTCTATCTCTTCACCACCCCCACCACCCCTTGCCCAATTGTAGAACTTGCTATTTGAGATCTTTTGATACTCCTTCCCAACGTGAATTTTATTATTATTTTGTCTAGCTCTGTGAAGTAACCCCCTGGAAATTTTATTAGCAGAATACCAGTTTTGGTACTGGAGGAAGCTAGGTGGCCGAGTGGACAGTGTGCTGGGTCTGGAGTCACGAAGACCTGAGTTCAAATCCGACATCAGACACTTATTAGCTATGTAACCCTGGGCAAGTCACTTAACCACTGGAGAAGGAAATGGCAAACCAGTCCAATATCTTTGCCAAGAAAACCCCACAGACAGTATTGGCATACTATGTATGGTCCACGAGGTCACAGAGAGTCAGCTATAACTGAACGACAATTTTGGTAATATTCTTTTCTTATGTTGTGCACAGATGTGAGCACTCAGTATTCTTTCAGTTACCTAAGTTGTTCTCTATTTCTTTAAGAAACATTTTGCAGTTGTATCTATACAAGTATCCATACGTAAATGATTGCTGACTCCTTTAAGTCAATCATAATAGGGAAAGTTTTTGTCTCTCTCTTTTATTTTTTTGGCCTATCTTTATTTGCGCTTTCAATTCTTTCTCTTACCCCTTTGCTATTGCTAGCATTTCTAGAAAGATGTCAAATAAGAGTGCAAAAAAAGGATATCCTTGCTTTATTCCCATTATTTATTGGGAAAGCTTCTAATGTTTCTTTATCCAATCAATCAATTAAACGAAAACATTAATTAAGCACCTACTTTGTACCAGGCACTGTGTTAAGTGCTGGGGATACATAAAGAGTCAAAAGACAGTCCTAGCCCTCAAGGAGCTTACAATCTAATGGAATTAATTGAATATGTTTTTATTTTAGATACTTTTTGTCATACAAAAAAAAGATCCTTTCATGCTTACAAATTGGTTTGTGGGTTTGTTTGTTTGTTTGTTTTTTTAGCATAATCAGATATTGTATTTTACCATTTCTGCTTTTTAAAATTTATTTATAATTTCCCTATACATCATCTATTTTTGTAAAGGTTCTATACTGAGAAATAGGAATATTATTTAATTTTCCATTCAAAAATGGCATGAATTATTTAGCTCTAGATTGTTCAACAGTTTGTTCAGTTCTATTTTTTCCCCTTTTGTTTGATTTGTCCAGCTCTTATGAGAGGAATATGCATTGCAGTAAATGTTTATTTATTTATTTGTTTTGCCCGATATCATAAGTGCGGCTCCAACTCTTTGGGATTTACCTGATGCATAGTAAACTTTGTACTACCCTCTCACTTTGATTCAGTGTCTATGTTTGCTTCTTAGATGTGTTTTTTTTTAATTCAGAGATTGTGGGATTTTCTTTTCTTTTCCATTCTGCCACTCTCTTTCATTTTACTGGATTGTTTAGGTTATGCACATTTAAAATTATGACGGGCTATGAGAGGTAGGTGCTTTATTTAGATTTGTTTTATCCCCTTCCTCATTTAAGTAAATACTTTGTGATTAGTTTTGCTTCAATTACTTTGATGTAAACCCACTGCCATAGATGTTTTCTGTCACACAAACTCAAATACCTCCCCTACCATCATTAATGTTTGTCAGGGGTTTTTACTGAAATTATTGCTTTTTTTCTTTATCTATTTTCATGCCCTTCTTCCCTTCAACTTTTCATGCTTGTTAAGTCTTCTTTCTTCTAAGCTTTCTTCCTAAGAACTTTTTCTTCACCTTTCTCTTCCTTTCCAATAGACTATGAAATTTTATTCTTTGACTCATGGTCTAGACCCTTATTTATTCTTTTTTATCTCTCTGTGTTCATTTTCATTCTACTCTCCATTTTACTTTCATTTTCCTCTCTAGTCTGTTCCACCTCCATCCAGGTGTTTTCACCACTTAAGGATGATGTCCTGAGGTCTGACTGCTGACTGGTCTCAGTCCAGGACAGGCCTGCCCAACATACGGCCCACTGAAGGACTTCAGGCGGCCTGTGAAAAATGGAGAGGATATAAAACAGGCCTGCACAACATAATCGCCAATGGGCTGTATGTTGTACAGGCCTGGTCTAGGATTTCTATAGCTTAAGGAGCTGCAGCCATGCTCTTTATCTTGCTTTGAGTTCACTTTCTAGTCTGCTCCACTAGTCTACTTTCTTCTCCCTTGCGTCCATTTTCCAGCTTCTTTTTATGTTTTGTCTTTTCCTATTAAAATGTAAGCTCCTTGGGTAGGGACTATCCTTTTATCTTGGTTTCTACATTTATATAGCATAGAACTTTAAGGTTTGCAAAGTGTTTTACAAGTCATCTCTTCTGATATTCAAAGCAACTCTCTAAGATAAGGTTCTATCATTATATCTCCAATGTACAGATGAAAACTGAGGCTGACAGAGTTAAATGATTTGCCCAGGGTAACACAGCAAGTAACTGAATCGAGATTCAAATTCAGGTCTTCCTGATTCCAACTCTAGCATTCTATACCTTATGCCACCTGTCTGTTTATAAGTGGTCTGTCCTAAATTTTAATATTTCCAGGGCATTCAATTGTTAAGGCTATATAGAAACAGGTGTAGAAAGAATTAATATGAAGGTGACTAGTAGCTAAACTTCTGCAGTCAGTTATTTATGATTCCTCTGAAAACATTCCTAATCTTAGACCCTGATTTTTTTTTATTATAGCTAAGAACAGCATCTAATTCTGTATACTCTCTGTATTGCACATGGCATCAATGAGTATTTTGGTCAATTTTAAGAAATTTAAGACTTTAAAAGAAATTTAAATTTAAGAAGAAGACCCTGATTTTGTTTTGTTTTGTTTTAGGCAGTTGGGGTTAAGTGACTTGCCCAGGGTCACACAGCTAGTAAGTGTCAAGCATTTTTTGGTCTGAGGCCGGATTTGAACTCAGGTACTCCTGACTTCAGGGCAGGTGCTCTATCCACTGCACCACCTAGCTGCCCCCCTGATTTTTTTAAATATGCTTCTCAGAGGGAGCAGGAGAATAATCTCTTCCCATTGGATTGTAAGCTCCTTGAGGGCAGGAACTGTCTTTTGATTCTTTTTCTTTGGCACAGAGTAGCTGCTGAATAAATTTATTTATTGATTGACTGCTTAACTATAACTGTTTCCCTCTGCTCCGCAGGTGCTTACTGTGAAGTAAGAGCACTGTTTATGGCAAGACAGCTTCCCCATGCAATGGTTTCATTGGAAGCATATCCTTTCTCCCCAAGAAGCACTGTAAAGAACAGGGGACAACAGCAGTAGCAGCAAAAACTTAAGACATCATCTCAGCTCCTTATTTTTGCTAGCTCTTGACTCCTGAAAGAAAGAGAAAAAAAAAAGAAGTAAAGCAAGCTATTCTCCTTCATTGCTTCCAGAATCAAATGCTATAAACAGAGCTGGCTGGTGACAGCAAAAGTGGTAATTACTGCCTTTTGGACCTCAATTGTGTCAAGATGCAGCCAGCTAAAGAGGTGGGGGGGGGGTGACAAGAAAGGGAAGGACTCTGCATTTCAGACTTCCTGGATTACATAGTTGCTGCAGTTGGGTCTACCCAACCTTCTAGAAGAAAAAGAAGGGAGGGGAAAGGCAAGGGCAAGGGCAGGGAAGGGCAAGGGAAGGGAAGGGAAGGGAAGGAAAAAGGCAAGTGATTCTAAAGTTATAGCAGAAAGAGACTTTTACCCTTTGACCTTTAAAACCTATAGATGCTAAAGGTAACCCCAGGAAGAATTAGAAAGGTCCTGTTAAGAAGTTTATCCATTTAACAGCATATTATGGGCTGATTTTCATTTCCTGAAATATAAAAGGAATATGGAAAAGATGTTAGAGAATCAGTAATTTATGTATACTAAATTTAATCCAGGTAAGATTGCACCAAGATGCTACCACTATACACATCCTAGAACCCCAGCATTGCATTTTCTCAAAGCCTCCTCAGTTACCAGAATTAAATGTGAACCCAAATTCAAGAGAACCAAGAATGATATTTACAAAGTCACAAAATGTTTAAATAACTAGAAAGCAAAGGACTTAAAATCATATTTGTAATTCTACCCTAATCATACCAGTACTGAACAATTCAACTTCACCAACAAAGAAATCAAGGCCCAGGTCATCCATTCCTCCCAGGGAGCCAGAAACAAAAAGCAAGTCGTCACAAGCAGCAATAACCCTAACTACTTATGGGTCAAGACATCCTTGTAGAACTCAAGCCATTTAATATCTTTATTAACAACCTTGTCCCAAAATGAGCCTTTACTCTTTAGAAACATGGGAACATGTTGAGCTCCCTTTCCTGATACTACCAACACTGTTTCTTAGAATCTAGCAAATCCAATTAAGAGCTCCATGAATCTCTCCAGAGAAGGAATCAATCCATCACCATAGAGTGTCTATTCCAGACCCATAGAGCCGATAAGACAGAGGTGGTTATCGTTCCCTTCACATACAGAGATAGTTTGTCACTTTGGTCATGGAAACTTTCCATGCAGTCATCCTGGCAGGCCAGGAATCCTCAAAGGTATCTAGGGTGTTCATGTTCCATTTCCAGTTCAATCCATGAAGAGGCCAGAATGATCAGGATGCCCACCAAGAGAAAAAAAAATTTCTCACCTATTTATTAGTCAGTATATTATAAGTAATTAATATATACAAGCCAAATGTGGAAGCACAAAAGACACAAATAAATGTTGTTCCTGCTCTTAAGGAGTTGATTGGTATATAAGAGATTGAAGAAAATGGTACAGAGGAAGGTTTTTTTATTTCTAGTACTTTGCTATTAATATTCAGCATATGTTTCTTCTGTGTAATGCAGAAGACCTCCATCTGCAGTTCATCAGTAAGGAATGAGAAAAGAGTGTGGTGTGGAGCAGTCAGTCAGTAAGCATTTATTAAGCACCTACTATTTGCCAGGCACTGACTGAATCCTACAGGGCAAGTTACCAAAAGGTAGGAATTGGAATGTTTGCCTGTTTCTTCTGTCTAGGTAACAAGGTATGGAAAGCAGCCAAGGACAATCAAGCCAAAAGCTAAGGGAGGCTTTTCAGGACACACCTTAGTCAAATGATTCAGTGGCCAGAATCTAGCCTAGGATTCAAACACAACATGAGGGAAGTTAACTCCCACCTGTTTCTGAACCTCCTTGTTTTTCATAATACCAGAGCATAGCAAAGGGCAGAGTTTCTGCCACTGTTCTCAGTCAGGTATCTGGGGACCAAGTAAAGGTGGAAGAAAGGTAGTTATACGACATATTCGGCAAGTCCATGCATGTTTCCTGATTAAGGAAAAGTGGTCTGCTGACACTAAGCTATTATAAGTAGCATCCTTTAAAGAAAAATAAAACAGAGGGCCCTCCAGAGACTAACGTACTCAGCAATGTAGGAAAACAGGTGCCAGCTCTAAACAAAACCATGTAATAAAGATAGATGAAAAGGAAGTAAGCCAAGAAAGAGGCTACAGCAACAATCCCAGCAAGGCATATGGTCTATTTATTAGTAGCACATGGGAAAAAAAGGAAGGGATTGTACTTTGGTATAGATATCACTCAATTCACTGTAGGTGAATTGATGGGGACCATTAAGATCATACTTTAAGTGGAGATCAATCACTCAGTATCTGTTAAGCACATAATAAGTACCAAGCCCTGTGCTACATTCTGGGGATAGATACAAAGGCAAAAATGAAAAAGCTCCTGCCTTCAGAGAGCTTACATTCCAAGCCAGAAAGCAAAATAAAAAGATATACAACTAAGAATGACATCCTAAAACATTGAAGGTAATTGTAATGGGGAAAATAGACTGGTATCTATTAACTTATCCTATGAATTTCTAAGTACTTCCTATCAAGAAAAACCCCAAAACCAGATGATTGGAATATTTTAAACAGAGAGACAAGAGTAACCTAAGATAGGAAATACATCTGAGCAATTGGAAGGGATTAAATGATGGTTATGGGCTTACATCCTAATAGAGAGAGAAAACACCATTGTCCCTTCAGAATCCCACTATATTCCAAACTCAAAGACGGAGCAAGTAAAGATGACTGAAGAGCCTGGGTGAAGCTTTGTTTGCTTTAAAAGAAGAAAATAAAACAGAGAGATAAAGAAATACACATGGAAAGAAATAAGGAAGAAGGAATAACTTACAATCACACAAAGTGAAGTACTTCAAAATAAGAGGAAGGGGTGAAGGTTGAAGAAACAGGCTTGCTCATTATACTACTGACTATGTGTAAGATTCTCTCCTTTCTCACCTTCTTTATTCTTCCTTATTCTTGAACACTCTAGCTCCATTTAAGACTCATCTTAAATTCTACCTCTTACTTGATACCTTTCCTGATCCCTCTCAACTGCATCTCCAGTTGTCCTGATCTATATCTTGCCACTGGACCCAGAGGAGAAAGTGAGGCACAGTCCTCCCTCACTTAAATCCAATTCATTTGCAAGTCATGGGATCATCTTCCTGATGTCATGGTCCTCTTTGAGAATGAAAGACAAACAATAACAATTTAATTTGAATTAGACAGTAAACTGGAAATAAGGTAGATGCCCATTGACTGCAGAGTAGCTAAACAAGGTTGAACACTCACACAGACATACACAGTATTTGATGTGTAAATATATCAAAAATAAACCAGGAAATGGGTGAGGACAGGGAGGGAGAAAGGAGGATTTTTAAGGGGTAGGCAAGAGAGGAGGGAATAGTCACAAAAAAGGCCCAAACCACAGAGGGCTATAAAGGGAGTAGAAGAGAACAGGAAAGGACATTCCAATTAAGACACTGCCAGGGTTGATCCCCTTCTCTTTTTTTCTTACCACCTTTTCCTTTGTAAAGAAGATGAAGGGTCAAAGAAAGGAAAACAGTATAATAGGATACAATGGAAGAAAAATACATCTCTCACAGCTGTAAAGGTAATGAACACAAATCTTTCAATGGAAAAGAGTTAACCAAATCTAACAGAAAGCAGAATCCAACAATATGTTGTTTACAAGAACACATTTAAGACATATATTTGAAGAGAAGTAGGTAAAATGAGAGATAGGAATAGAATCTAGATGAATAGGTGAATTCAAAGAAGCAGGGGTGGCAACTGTGATCTCAGACAGCAGTAAAAATAAACATTTTCTTCTTCTTTTTTTTTCTTTTGGCTGAGGCAATCAGGGTTAAGTGACTTGTCCAGGATCACACAGTTAGTAAGTGCCAAGTGTCTGAAGCCAGATTTGAACTCAGTACCTCCTGACTCCAGGGTTGGTGCTCTACTCAGTGCACCACATAGCTGCCCCTAAAAATAAACATGTTGAAAGAGATAATCCAGGAAGTATTATACTACATTATACTTAAAGGCATAATAGATAATGAAATAATAACAACAATAAATATACATGCACTCATTTGTATTGTATTTAAGCACTTAAATGTAAATGCCATTTACTAGTTTTTTTGTTGTTGTTCAGTCGTGTCCAACTCTTCATGACCTCATTTAGGGTTTTCTTGGCAAAGATACTGAAATGGCTTGCCATTTCCTTCTCCACCTCATTTTAGAGATGAGGAAACTGAGGCAAACAGGGTTAAGTGACTTGCCCAGGGTCACACAGCTATTAAGTGTCCGAGGCCAGATTTGAACTCAGGAAGATGAGTCTTCTTGTCTCCAGGACCACTACCCACAGCACCACCCAGCCACCACCTTAGCTGGCTGGAATACAAAAATAGGTAGTGGGCTGCATTTGGCCCAGTCTCTGTAGTTTGTCATCCCTTGACTTCAAAACTCAAAAACAAATGCAAAAATGTAGAAATACTAAATATGCTTTATTGAACACTATGCAATAAAAATTATAATCAATAAGAAAAATTTGCAAAAAGGATTAAGATTTAAATGGAGACTAAATAATATAATCCCCAAAAATAAGGGGATTAAAGAAGAAATTATAGAAACAATAAATACTTTTATCAAAGAAAATTACAACAATGAAACAACTTTTCAAAAATTTTGGGATGCAATCAACGTAGTTCTTGGGGAAAATGTATAACTCCACACACATTTAACAAAAGAGAAAAAGAACAGATCAATGAATTGGACATGCAACTAAAAAAAAAAACCAAAACATTAAGTGATAAATTAAAAACTCCCAAATAAATGTCAACCTGGGAAAACTGGAAAGCAGTCTGGCAGAAACTAGGTTTAGAACAACATGGTATATACTGTATACTATACCCAAGCCACAAATAGATACATGGTCTGAAAGTAAAAGTCATATTAAAAAAAGAGAGAGAGAGAAAATGGAAGGAGATACTTTTCATAACTATGGCTAGAGGGAGAATTCTTAACCAAATGAGTATAAGAGGTTATCAGAAAAAATAAAATGGACAATTTGAGTTAGATAAAATTGAAAAGCTTTTGCACAAACAAAACCAATGTAATTTGAATTTAAAAAACAACAACAGCTAATTGGGGAAAATACCACTACTCATTGACATGTACTCCAAGAGAGGTCAGAAACAGAGGGAAGGGACCATATGCCCATATAGCAGCAACACTTTTTTTTTGCTGCTGCAAAGACTTAAAAACAAAGGTAGTGCCAACTAATTGGGGAACAGCTCAATAAATTGAGATATGTGAAGAGAATATATGATGAGAAATGATGACTTCAGAGAAAGCTGAGAAGACTTGTATGAATTAATGTAGAGTGAAATGAGCAAAACCAGGAGAACAATTTTACACCATGACCAAGTAACATAAGGGAAACAACTTTGAAAGACTACTCAACTCTGATCAATGGAGTGTCTGATCATGACTTCAGAAGACCAATGATGAGGTATATCATCTACTTCTTGTCAGAGAGTTGATGGACTAGAGGTGCAGAACAAAACTCATTTTCAGACATGGCCAATGTGCTGAATTATTTTGCTTATTTGTGAAAAGGGAGGCCTTCTATTTGGGAACGAGGGTGGGCATTATCAGTGGGTTGCAATTATAGCATAAAAAATACACAAAAGAACATGAATAAAACATTTAAAAATCCACAGAAGAAAGCAAAAAGACACGCAGAAGGGGACACAAACAGAACATGTTAAATTTAATATATACTTTAAAAGTGCATGTAAAAGAAATTCATGGTTTTGCATATAAACTTTTTTGTTCTTTGCCTACTAAAGTGTTTATGTTGACAATTGTTAAACTCATAACAAAAAGAAACTGTTTAAAGCTAGAAACCCCCAATTCAAGAGGGGCAGTGTTTTTATGGTGGAAATAGCACTAGACTGTGATTCAGGAGACCTGGGTTCTATTCCTGGCTCTTCCAGCTAATGAGGTATGTGACTACTAGTATCTCTGAGCTACAGTTTCACATTTGTAAAATGAGGGGACTGGACCAGATAACTTTTTAAAGGACTTTTTAAGGACTAGATGATTTCCCTGCTCTATGATTCTGTAAGTTGGCACCTCAGAATTTTCTGTCTCTCATTCTTACACTTTTTTTGTGAGGGTGTCTATTTTCCTCATGCTTTGGAATGGCATGTGTCTGATTTGTAGCAGCAACTTCTATAGGTTGGGAGTGTTAAGTATAGCATTCAATTCAACAAGCATTTATTAAGCTCTTCCTATTTGCCAAGAGGTGGGACCAAAAGACATAAACAAAAATGCAACAGTCCCTCCCATCAAAGAACTTACATTCTTCTGGGAGGGAGTAATGAATATTACATAAATACAAAGTAAATTACAACAGCTGGCAGCAGATGGGTTCCTCTGGGCTAAAATGAAGTGGAGAAAATTGCAGAATTATTCATTCGACAAACATTTTTGGGCATCTTCCATGTTCAAATTCATAGAACTCATAGCACCACTCATAGGGACTGACTGGGACCAATCCAAGTGAGTTATGGAAACCAAGAGGGACCCTTATGTCCCAGATTCACGGTTATTCTGATAACAATGATAGCATAAACGTTCATTACCAGATCATCAGGGCATAAGCTTAACATACCCAATGGAACAACTGTCGCATTTTGAGGAAGGAAAAATCTGACAGAAAGGGAGTGCAGTCCTGAAGTCTTTTAACCCCACAGAAAAAGTAAATGGCAGGATTAGGCTTGATTGTATGTAAATGTCTGAAATTAAGGCCCCTAAATATTACCTTTACATTTTTCTAGTTTAATATGAGATATTACTCAGACTTAATTGGGAAAAAAATTAGCTTCTTTCTCTAGGAAGGGCAGTTAAAGCCAAAGGTAGAAATGAAAACCAGATTTTAAAATCTGATCTCCTGCCTAAGCATTTTTCCCCCCTAAGGCTGTATAGCAGGACAATATTTCTGAAACACCCAGTTCTTCCTTGCCCCTACCTTGAGGGCTAATAGCATTTTAAGATACATCTAATTAAGCAAGAGGGCTGAGAATAAATGCTTACTCACATTTCAGAAGCTTCCTGCTTTCTCCCTTGCTTCCCCCTTCAATGGATGGGGGTGGGGGGGGAGAGAGGAACAAGGGAGAGTAATGTCTAACCAGATGAGAAAGTGTTGGGGCCAAGAACTTTAAAAGTTACTCTGAGCTGCCTCTGAGGACCCATAACTCTTTCCCATCAGTGCCTTTACCAGAAGTGGTGAATTCTTCAGTAGTTGTTTCCTACTCAGTCCCACCTCAAAATCGGTTTCCTTGGTTATTCTGCTTTTGCACTTGTAACTTTCCTGACTCCAATAACAGTTCCATACCCCTCCTGAAATCTTTATCTGCCCTTCAAGAGGCTGCATGAAACAAACAAACAAACCTAAGCAATGTTTATATTTTAACCTCGGAGTAATGGGGAGTCAGTGGAATTAAGTAGGGGAGTCAAGTGTTTAAGGAAAATTACTTTGGCAGGACTTTGTAAAATGGAATGGAGTGGGGAGGGATGAGGCATGGAGACCAAGTAGGAGCCTGTTGCAATTATTTAGGTGAAAGGTGATGAGGACCTAAACTAAGGTGGAACCTGTGAAAGGGCAGAAAAGTAGGTCAGATGCAAGACTATGTCATTAGGTAGAAACAACAAAGTTTGGCAGCTAACTAAATATAAAGGGGTGAAGGAGGGTAAGGAGCTGAACATAATGCTGGGAGACTTAAAGGAGAGTGGTCCCTACAAAGGTAGAGGGAATTTTGGAAGAGGGGAAAGTATGGGGGAAAAATGAGTTCGGTTTTGGACACGGTGAATCTAACGTGGCTCCAGGACATCCAGTTTGAACTGTCCAACAGGCAATTAGTGACGTGGATCTGGAAGTCATCAACATAGAGATGGTAATTAAACCTGTGGAGAACTGATGAGTTTACTAACAGAGGGAATAAAGAGAGGAAAGGGCCTAAAACAGAGCCTTGTGGAGCATCCGAAGTTCGAAGATGCGATATAAATGATGAGTCAGGAAAGGAGACAGAAGAATAGAGAGACAAGATGAGAACCAGAAAAGATTAGTGTCACAGAAACTCAGAAAGGAGCAAGTACTCAAGAAAAAAGAGGGTCAACAGTGTCCAATGAAGCACATAGATCAAGAAGGATGAGGTTTAAAAAGATAATCAAACTTGGCAATTAAAAGGTCACTGATAACTTTGGAGAAAGCAGTGAAACTCAGTTGAGTGATGAGGTTTGAAAGTCAGATTGCAAAGGGCTGAGGAGAGAAGAGGATGTGGAGGAACATATACAATATTTTTTTCCTAGGAGTTTGGCTGAAAAAGGGAAAAGAGATAAGGATAGCTTGAGGGGATGGTAGAGTTTAGTGAAAGTTTTCACAAGATGGAAGAGACAGAAAGAGCAAGAGAGAGAACAAAGGCAGAGACAGAGAGAAGGAAATATGATTGAAGTTGTAATCCACTGGAGAAGATAGTGAAGGAGCAGAATGGAGCTTATGTGTCTCTTCCCCACTCCAATCCATCCTATGCTCAGCTGTCAAAATGATTTTCCCAAAAGTCTGATCACGTCACTCCCCTGCTCAATGAATTCCAATGGCTCCCTCTTTCCTCCAAGATCAAGTAAAAAGTCCTCTATTTGTCATTTAAAGCTCTTCATAAACTAATCTTTCCTTTCTAGTCTTCTCTCACATTATTCCCCTCCGTGTACCAGTTATATTGGCCTACTGCTCCTCAGCTATGACATCTCATCTGCATCTCTATGCCTTTGTTCCAGCTGTCCCCAATCCTGGAATGCTCTTCCCCTCCCCCCTCACCTCTCCCTCTCTTGGTTTCCCTTCCACCTCTCTTGGTTTCCTTGACTTCCTTCAAAACTCATCTGAAAACCTACCTTGTACAGGAGGCCTTTCTCAGTCTCTCCAGATGGCTAATGCCTACCTTTTTGGATTATCTTAATAATTTATTCTCTATATATTTTAATATGTTCCTAGTTATTTAAATATTATCTCCCCCCACCCCCATTTAAATGAAAACTCCTCGAAGTCAAGGGTTATGTTTTCGCATTTTTCCCCAGCACTTAGCACAATATCTGGCACAAATAAGTACTTGATAAATGCTTGTTGACTGATTGGCTCGATTTTCTCTCAAATATGAGGCTCCTCATCTGAGAGGGGAGAAAGAAAGGTGGAAGAAGATTGAAAAAGGAAGAAAACTTCTGGAATAGGTTTTGTAGGGAATGAGATAAGAAATCAATTAGGGAAGAATAACAGGACTGATTTGCTTCAGTGCAGGCTCAGTTGAAATTGGATAACAAGAGTTTATAATGTACCCAGTCAGCTTGGTTGTGTGATTTCTTCCAGCTCTGTTCAGTAGCCTGTGAGTAGGATCAGAGGACACAGGTGGTGGCAGTAATCCCTGGCTGAGGTTTAGCAAGAAATGAGCACTGATGGGACAAGAGAGCAGGGGATTCAAGAGCAGAGGGCAATGTAGACTTAAAATGGTTAAGTATAGGGTCAAGACTGGAAAGAGAGGAAAGTGAAGTCAGGCCATTTAACCTTGCTAAAGCACTTAGACACTGGAGGGTTCAATGAGGACAAAAAAAATTGGTTTGGGAGGATTGAGGCATACAGAGAGATGGAATAATAGGAATTATAGTCAGATAGATCAATTTCTAATCAAGGAAGTAGAATGCTCATGAGTAATGTTAAGGTCTAATGAATGACCATCCCTAAGTGTGGCTTTGAGGTAACACAAAAGTGTAGATCATGAGATTTAAAGAGACTGAGGAAGTGGGAGGTTAAGGGATTTTATGGGATCATCAAAGTCCCCTAATATAAAGGCAGGAGTTGGGGAGGAAAAAAAGGGAAAGGAATGAACATTTATTAAGGGCTTACTATATGCCAGACACTATGCTAGGTACTTTATAAATACGATCTTGTTTGAGGAGAGAAAGATGAGACAAGTGCTGAACTCCTTGACAAAAGAGGGAGAATGAATGATCCAAGGGTTTAGTGTACTCTAAATACACTTATCATCACTAGGAGCTCCACAAAGTCTGGATTTCCTAGGAAGATATGAACAAACAAATCAAGAAAGAAATGCTTATCTGTCAGAGGTCCATGTGGAGCTCTATTTTCTATGAATTCGGCCCCAGAAATATTTATGAGAAGCATAAAAATAATTTGGGAGAGAAGGAACTTCATCTGAGGCCCAGGCAGACCCAAATAAGGCTATTCCTTTAATAGCCCCAGCATTATTTTGGACCTTGCCCTGTCAAAACATCAAAGCAGCTCTAGGAATCAGCTTTCAAATAAAATGGGGGAAATGGCCAAAAAGGCAGCCACTTCACTTTCTTGTTTAAATGAGTCAATTGTGCCCATACTACTGCTAAACTTCTAAGGATGGGTGGATCTAAAGTCTTTTCCTTGAACTTTCACCACCATGGAGTAATAGGAGAAGGTTGAGCCACATTCAAAAAGGAAATTCTAAAGCCATGTCTGAGAATGGGAATCATTCTGCATTCCAGGAAGTATCAGACCCACATAGCCAAAGAGAGGAAGTGGTACAATCCTGCTTAAGTCACTTCTCCTTCATTGGCATGAATGGAAGCTCTGATCATATAATTCAAGTCCCATGCTGCTTGTGGGTTCTAATGGTACTTAATACTCTTGGTATATTTCTAATGAGATCAACAACCTTTCTAACTCTGAATGTCACAAGTGAAGCTAAGGAAAAACAAAAAAAATGCTTATAGGTTCCACTGATGGAAATAGTAAGTGAGGGAGAAAGATAAAAGGGGAGAATAAAGGAAAAATGGGGAAAAGAGTGTGAAACAACAGAATGCAAGGTGTCAATGTCAGATGCCTCTTCTAGTTCTGGAACATTGTAGAGACTACAGAAAGTTAATCTTAGGTATTAATAATATTGGGGAAGAACTATAAAGTTGGGACTAGAGTTAGGAAGACATCTTTGAACCGCATCTCTGATATTAATTAACTGTGTGACCATATGTCAATCCCTTAACCAAAGACAAAGGTTCTTATGAAATGGGAATAATGCCCGTAAGACCTAATTCATAGGATTGTTGTTAGGTTCAAATGAGATAATCTATTAAAAAGGCTCTGTGAACCTTTATGTATTTACACAAAATAAGCACAGAAAGGAGACAGTTTCTAAGAAAGCCTTGTTCTCCTTTAAAATACCAATGGCTGTCGTGTATATTTCAATTCAATCCTGACAACAGCTCACTGAGGACCATCAGAAAGTTTAAGGTCACACAGCTAGTAAATATCAGAGGTAGGATTGGAAACAACTTCCTTCTACTATATAATACTCTCTCTCTCTGTGTCTCTGTTTCTCTGTCTGTCTGTCTCTCTGTGTCTCTGTTTCTCCCAAAAAGGTTAAGGGAGTAGAATCAATGTCTTCATTCTGTGGTTCAATCTTCAAGGCCAGTAAGAATTAAGTAAATGGAATAAATGTCTGATTAAGTATCAGACCTAGTGCTTGCCTGTTAAGATTTTCAGGGAGCCCTATAAGGGAGTCTTTATAGTAAGGACTCCCTTACAGAAAGAAAGGAACTATTACTTTCTCCAAGCTTGCAGAAACTAAACTTTAGGATGTCACAGATGATTGCATAGGTAAATATCAATATTATATCTATAACAACTTTCTTTACCTTCAAAGACTAGGAAAAATGGTGGGGGAACCAGATGTGAGGTAAATTTCCTCTCCTATCCTTCGGGACAGTAAGGGTTTTAGCAACTGAAGTTGTCAGAGCACAGCACAGAAGAAATTTTCCCATAATTATCACTGGAGCTGCTCACCAAGCCTTTGGGAGGAAAAGTTAGCCAGCTAAGGTCCTAATTTGTCACACCTAATAAATAAAATGTAAGATATCTGGAAAGGAGTGAGTTTCGTTGTAAATACTGAATGAGAGCAGTTAGGAAGAGTTGATGGGAAATTTAACCTCCAGGGGGAAAAAAAATCATGATACTGAGGAAAGGGAAAAAAAGGGAACTTGACAGATGTACCTCAACACAGCCTTGTAAAAATAACCAGGCAGGACCACCACTGACATGCATACATCTGAAACCTACATACAGAAACCTAATGCTGAGGAGATTTCCCAAGGCAAACTCTCCAGGAGGAGAAAGGTCCCACCATAAAGACCAGCAGCTGGAGGCATCTTTCCTGCTCATCATACTACCAGCCGACCAGAAGATCATGACAGGGCACAATTTCATCCTATAAACTCCCATACAGGGTGACCAAAGAACTTTATTTTTCTTAGCAAGTCATTACATGAATGGTAGAAACAGATTTGCAATGACCCAGGTCAGGGGCTTTACTATTTCACAGAACCCAGGACAGATTTATTCAAGAAATATGGATAAATTATCAGAGAACAAGAACAAATATTTATTAAGCTCTAGTTGAGTTCAAGGCATTGGGGGGAGAGGGAGAACCAAGGGTAGGGGGAATGGGGAGAGGTATAGGTGATACAAAGAAGGTTAAATCAGACACATTGCCTGCCCTCAAGGAGTTTACAATCTAATAAAGAGTAATGTTCCAGTAATGAGTAGTGTATCCAAATAAATATGATAAAAATTATAATTTTAAGTTTATAAGAGATCAGAAAGTCATGAGAGATTTACATAAAAATGAACTATTTCTAACTGAGAGGAAAGTTTCAGGGAAACCTTATGGAGTAGATGACACCTGAAATGGGCTTTTAGGGCAGGGAACAATTTTAGCAGACCAGTACGTGGAAGGACAGGAGACAAGATGTATCAATGCTTAGATTCAGGAGAGGAAAGGACCAGATCAGGGAAGACTATTAGTTCAATCTGGATGGAGTATCAATATTTGAAGGGGAGTAATATGAGAAAAGGTGAGTTGAAGTCTCATTATAAACCAATGTGAATGCCAACTCGAGTTTGTATCTTACCCTGTAAGTGGCAGAAGGCAGGGCACAGAGAACCCCCTACATCTTTGGGAGAAAAAAAAGTTAATCATACATTACCATATATTAAAGCATCCAAAACATATCTTATTCAGCTCCAAGAATTAAAATTGATAAGGACAAGAAAACTCTAAATAAAGGCTGGAACCTCAGCACCCCCCAATACTAAAAATGTACTTCTCCTAACTCTTTTTCCAAAAATGGAAGAGAGGAAAAGGAGAGCACACACATGTGAGCTGACAGTACCCTTAGCAGTGATAATACACCTACCATGCATTTACATAATCGAGTTCTTACTGTAAGATTGCAGATTTACAGAGTAATATAACAGCTTCTTGGAAGCCACTATGGGAGCATCAAGCAAATACTGCAACTATGTTGAGACCATATGATGGAATGCCCTGAAATATCACCTGGGTCAATACCACAGCAAAATAAAAAATGTCTCCTAACTACCACTACCACCCTCATCCCAGAACTGTCCTAAAAAAAAATAACAAAAAAACACCCACATGACCAGGTTATTCAAAACCAGAAACATAAGTCAAATTAGACGCAAGAAAACAGTGGGTACACCAGCGAAGAAAATGCAGAGAATCTCAGAAATGCAAGTATCATGGTCTTTGATATTACCTTAGTTACCTGAAACTGACTCTGCCTCCAAGTCAGAAGTAAACCGACTCCCTTGCTCAGCCAGAGACCAAACTAACAAGTTAGTTCTGGAAAACCTATCCTGAACCATATTGACCTCACCAACAACAGACAGTACTGAGGCAGAAAAAAACAGCATAATGTGGTAGACAGGACACTAAATTTAGAGTAAGAGGACCTGGGTTCAAATCATGACTATCACTTATTACATATTTGACTAGCTTCCTAGTCAGTAAAGTGAAGTAAAGTGAAGTGAACTAGGTGCTGTCCAGATATTTACCTGTGCAATCATCTGTGACATCCTCAAAGCTACCACTCCTTGGTCTAAAAGGTATGATGACAATGTATTTAATACCTGCTCCAATCTTGGTATCACTGTGGACCCCCATCTTTCATTTAGGCATTGCCGTTCTTTGCCTGTCTAGAAGATCACATGGTTCACATGATGTCTACTTAGAGCCCAATAAATTAGCAGTAATGTCAAGAATATTCCCATTTCATAGACAAGGAAGCAGAAACACACACACACACACACACACACACACACACACACACACAATATCTCACTTCCCTATGAATCAGTGGACTCAGTGGGCTGAGAGTTCTGGTTTTCATAAGACAACACCCGGCAGACCAAGTCAATTACTAGAGGTTAACTTGGGAAATGGAAGTGCTTCCAGGCTGAGTGCCTGAAGCTTTAGTCTGAAACCCATTCATTCTATCATTGCTATTCATAATGAGTGAGTTCAATAACTAAGAATTGTGACCTTCATCAGCATCTAAACATCTCAAAGCATATTCAGATAAGTCAATAAGCAATAACAGGAAACACAAGGAGACTCCTTAAAAGCCTCCCTGAAGCAGTTAGATGATGCAGTGGATAGAGCACCAGCCTTGGAGTTGGGAGATCCTGAGTTCAAATCCAGCCCCAGACATTTGATACTTACTAGCTGTGTGACCCTGGGCAAGTCACTTAACCCCAACTGCCTCACCAAAAAAAAAAGCCTCCCTGAAATCAGAATTCTCAAAGACCTGCCTTGATAGCATTGTGAAATTTTCTCCTTTTACTAGTCATTTAAAGTCATCTCTGCATGAGCCCCTCTCTCTCAGTTCTGTTACGAAAATTATTCTGAGGACAATATTCTGCAAACCACCACTGAAACCTGGACAGAACTTACAACTCATATGACCAGCAAGACGGCAGAAGAGTCACTTTCTCCAAACTACTTCAACACTCCAATGGGTTGGAAAACAGTATTCTAGAAAGAATACTATACAGAAGAAAGCTCTACCTCACGTAAAGGAGGGTGGTATACGGGAACACTTCATTTTATTACACTTACTATTGTATATTATTATTGTACATTGCAGATATTGAATTTTTTGTTTTTTGCTTTTTGTTTTGTTTGTTGTTGTTGTTGGTTTTTTTTTTTTTTTTTACAAATTGAAGGTTTGTAGCAACCCTCCATTAAGAAAGTCTATTGGTGCCATTTTTCCAACAGCATGTGCTCACATAGTGTCTGTCTCACATTTTAGTAATTCTCGCAGTATTTCAAATTTTTTCATTATTATTATATCTATTATGATATTCTGTGATTTGGGGGGCACCATGAACTGCACCCATATAAGACAGTGGAATTAATAGATAAATGTCATGTGTGTTCTGACCACTCCACTGACTAGTTGTTCCCTGTCTTTTTTCCTCTCCTTGAGCCTCCCTATTCCCCAAGATGCAACAATATTGAAATTAGGCCAATTAATAACGCTACAATGGCCTACAGTGTTCAAGTGAAAGGAAGAGTCAATCAATGCAACCAACTTCATTGTTGTCTTACTTTAAGAAATTGTCACATTCACCCCTTTATCAACCACACCCGTATCTACCAGCAGCCATCAACATCAAGGCAAGTCCCTCCACCAGCAAAAAGATTATAACTTGGTGAAGGTTCAGATGATGGTTAGCATTTTTTTTAGCAATATTTTTTAAATTATGGTAAGTACTTTTTTTTAAATACATACTACTATTGCATACTTATTAGACTACAGTCTAGTGTAAACACAACTTTTGTATGCACTGGGAAATCAAAAAATTTGTGATTCGAATTATTGTAATATTCACTTAATTGCAGTAGTCTGGAACCAAGCCTGCTATATCTCCAAGGTATGCCTATGGTGTAGAAAGAACACGAGAAGGGAAATTGAAACCTAGGCTCTAACTCCAATGTGACCACTGGCTAAAACTGCGTGAGCTAAACAGGGGTAACAATTCCTAAAGCCCATAGTACTATAGTAATGATGGAATAATGTAAAGCATTCTATAACGTCAACAATTATTATTAACCTCTCTGGGCCTTAGTTTGTTTCCTCATGCATACAAAAGTAGAAGCTGGACAAGATGACTGTTAAAATCCCTTACAGTTCTAACATTTTATATTTATGCTGCTACTAGAATTACTAATGACAACGTATCAAAGGCCTGAATGGAGAAAAGGTCGGGATGTAGATTCAACATGCCCACGTGTGTGAATTTAACAGTAAATCTTGAGATAAAAGTATTCCTCCCTGGGTAAAAATTAACAGTCATGACCCAGAGCTGATATTCAAACACCTGTATAAACATAAACTGGTAAGTCTAGTTAATTAAGCCGACCTGCCTTATTTCTTTCAAAAGGATCAAGTCATTACAGGTCAGCTGCCTTTATAACTGACTCCAAGAAACTGCAGTTGGTTTGCTCTATGATTTTATTGTGGCAACTATAACTGAAAGGAGTGTAAGCTCCCAAAAGGCAGGGACCTGGTTTCCATAGCACTTAATACAAGAATCAGCAACTCTTTTAACCCTGAATGTCCTCACTAGTGAAAGGTCAAACTTACTACAAAGATAATATTGTAGTCATAGGATTTTCTTATTAAATGGTTTTACCCAAAATCCTAAATTTCCTTAATTTAATGAACACAAATTTGTCACTAGACTACCAAATGGCCTGGGGGGACACATGCTACTTAAGACTTGGGGGGGATCAATCTGATTTCTCTGCCAACTGTTAAATTGTCATTTGGCAAAAGACCAATCTTCCCACCTCCATCACATTCAACCACAGCCACTGAGACAGCTTCCTGGAGTTTTCCCTTCTTGCTTTTGCATTAGTTAAGTTAGTGATGACAGCAAAGCATCCTATGAGCAAGATGAAAGGGTCACCCCAAGAGCAACAGCACAGTCTATGCCTGGATTTTAGAAGAGCCACAAAAATGCCGGCATATTTAAAGCTTAAATTCCGGCATGGGATTCTTTCTTTATTTCTGTTTAAACGTGGACCAAACCTGAGACGTAAAACCAATAAAAGTATGTCCCAGAACTTCACTTTCCACCCCCACCCCCACCTTCGGGACATTCCAAAAGTTCCCGAATCGTTCTTTACAGTTGCATATCTTACCGAGTTCTTTTGAGCCTTGACTTTCACTGGCCAACTCCCCCATTTTTACCAGGGCATCAAAATAACCTTTGGCAGCAAATGTCACACCTAAGAGAAAGCAAAATGAGAGCTGGTCATTTCCTTGGGGAAAAAAAAAGCAACACAAAACTCAGGTCATGACTTTTGGCAACCGCCCAGGCACCGTTAAAGCCATTCTGTAACATGTCCCATTTGCATTTCCTTTGTATACAGAAGTATTCAACACTTCATTTCTGGTTTCGGTTCAACATTGGTCTCTCGACATTCCAACAACACATAGTAATGTCATTCCAAACATTAGGCTTCCTTTCTTTATAAGGACGTGGTCCAGGCCCAGAACTATTCAAATGAAATCATGAATGCTGTTCCCTATTGTGTGTTATGGGTAGGGGAAGGCAGAGAAAGTTTCTTTCAAGTGTTCTTCAGAAGATCAGGAACACAGCAATTAAGCAAGGAAGTCCATGGGAATTCAGGCACCTTCTTAGAGATGTGTTACTTCTTATACCTTACTGAATCATTTCTCACTTTTTCTTTTTTCTGACCTTAAAAAAAGTTATGTATGTCTCCCCCAGGTGCATTAAATGTATAACTGGCAGTTAACAATGCCTGATCATAGTAACATAGCCACTTGCCAATGTGTTTAACCCCTAATGCTTTAAATAACAGATTCTGGTCTAACCAACTGTGCATTAATATTTTGCTAAAAATCATTCCAATCAACTGAACTATTGATATAGGTTGATGAAACTTGAGGAATCATTTTGCATTTCTGACTCTCATCTTCCATGATGGTAAAATGAAAGGGACTGGTGTCTAAGATCCCTTCTTACCCTAAATCTATGATCCATGACTAAAATCCAAGTATAAGTCCTAGCTTTCTCAATTGAGAAATTAATCTTTCAAAAATTTTCCAGTTCATTTTCAGACCTACCTAAACCTAAAAAGAAAGCTCCATTTCCCCAGACTCCTGACTAATAAGGAATAGTGAAAACAAAGAGAAGGGAATTCAATGGCTGAAGGATCAGGAGTATGGCGAGATTGCAAAGCCTGTATAATTATGTTTTTAATGCTGTTTTACATAGAACCCAGTAAGGGTCCTTATAACTGGGTACTCTATCAAATTTTATTTTTATAGTTTTCAATTAAGTGCAAACAATTTGTTCTGTAGCAAAAGACTCTGCTGCCTTGTCACCATGGGGGATGTTGCTGCCTGGATAGAGTGAGCTCCTTAAGACAAATGGAAGAAAAACACAACTAACTTATCAGCTATATTTTGGTTTTCCTGAGGCAGTACAGTTGAAGTAGATATGAGGGTCAGCACTGATAGCTATACTACAAAATAACATATTAAGAAGAGCATTAAAGAGGTACAAAGTTTTCTATCAAGTTGAGGGAGGGGAGGGAGCAGGAGAGAAAAGAAATGTCAGTTATATAAAGGATCAAGAAATGCTTCATAGGACTGAAGGCTGGAAAAGACCTTAAGAGATCTTCTGATCCAACCCTCTTGTTTTACAGATGAAAAAATTCAGGCCTAGGGGAGGTAACATTTGACATGGTTTTAAAAGATTAATAAGAAGAAGACCAAGCCTTGTTCCATCTGCTTACATTAATTCAGAAAGTATGGTTTTAATCCATACTGAAAACCTGGCCAGACTGCTCTTTTTGTTGTTCAGTAGTTTCAGTTATCTCTGGCTCTTTGTGACCCCATTTGGGGTTTTCTTGGCAAATATATTGGAGTGGTTTGCCATTTCCTTCTTTAGCTCATTTTACATTTGAGAAAACTGAGGCAAACAGAGTTACGTGATTTCCTCAGGGTCACACAGCTAGTGCATATCTGAGGCCAGATTTGAACTCAGTAAGATGAATCTTCCTGACTCAAGCTTGGTATTCTATTCACTGCTAGCTAGCTGCCCAAGGCTGCTACATCAGTCGCAAAAGAACTTGTTTGCTATGTGAGTGGAGCTCCCCCTCTGGGTTACCATCCTCCCAATTCATTCACAGGCTGATTCCAGGCTATCCTCAGAGGTTCAAGATTCTCCATGGATTATCTCTCCCAAAACTACATCATAATTCCCTACCAGTATACTTACAAGCAAAGGTATTTACTGAGCAGGCATTGTAAGAACAATTGTAATAAAACTATTCCTTCCATAAACCTGAATTGCACTCTCTCACCACACATATGGTCAGTGGGAAAAGTGGGTATACATATAGAATACACTGAGGTAGGGAATATATTTGGCCCAGACACCTCAGACTTCCAGCACTGCAGGACTTTAATGGCCTTTCCCTTCTTATGGTGTCCTTTGATGATTATCCCCCTAGGCACAGCATCTCTCATGGGGCAGATCACTCAGTTGGATTCCCCAAGCCTGTTACTCTCCACAGTTCAACTTCCAACTAGAACTGGCTCTTTTCTCTACTGCCAGGCCACACTCTACAGAACCTCCTTCCTGCCTTGGCCGTCAATTCATTCCTTAGCTTATTCCCTGTTGGATATGATGGCTGCTACGGGGGTAACTCCACTGCAAATCACAGCCAATGAGGGAAGGAAAAAAAATAACTTCTCTTCTTATTTGTTTCCTACGTCTCTCAAGATCTGGGTTCTCCTTCCATAGTTTGCTCCCTTCTATGCTGCCAGAGGGTCACGCCCCTCAGAGCTATCTCCTGACTGAACCTAATTCCTTAGAGAGTCTCTTGATTTTTTAAAGAGCCACCAGCGTGGTAAATCCTTGGCCATCAAACAGCTATATGCCCTGTCATTCCAAACAATTTTGTTCATAGAAATTCTTCACACAAGACATAACAATGTATAAGCACTTTTTTACACTTTTATATTCACTGTCTCTCTTAAGTGCCTCTTATATTCTATGATTTCATCATCTGAACTAGGGAAAATCAGTTTATCAGGGATGTACTGAGCAACTCCACCCCCTTCAACTGCATAAGGCCCCATACAGTCTTCTAACAATGACCTTTGCAGGGAGGGAATAAATATCATTGAAGTCAGAGTTGTGGAACATGAGGGAAGTGAAGGAAAAATGAGAGGAGGTGCATTATGAAAAGGGAACTGAGAAGACTAAATAACTATCAACTCAGCAGACACACCAATCCTTTGTAGATCATCACTTTCAGAACTATTCTAGCCTCTGTCAGCAAATAGAAAGCTTTCTAGTAAAAATTACAAATTGACTCAACAAATGTTATACTCTTTCAGTTATGAAACAGTCAGAAGAGATTTGAATTCAAAAACAAACATATGTCATTTACTGAATGACATATGACAACAGGCAATTCAGTTAACATCTCTGAGCCTCAACTACTTCATGTGTAAAAGGATGAGTTTGGACTAGATGACCTTTAAGGTCCCTTCCATAGATTTACAATCTATGATCTTGTGATATAGATATGAGAATCATCTATGAATAGATAATAATTGAACCCATAGAAACATGAAATCAGTGAGAGAGACTATAAAAAGAAAAGGAGTCCTAGGGGACACCTACACCAAAGGAGAAGACCATTATGACAATCAAGCAAGGGAGACTGAGAAGGAAGAGTCAGATAGATGGGAGGAAAACCCAAGAAGGACGAGTGTCACAGAAGCCAAAGGAAGGGATAATATCTCGGAGGGGGTTGTCACCAGTGTCAAAAGGTATAGAGATAAAGGAAAATGAGGACTAAGAAAAGGCCACTGGATTTAGCAGTTAAGAGGTCACAGGTAACCTTGCAACAAGCAGTTTCCAACCCAAGTTGTGGATTGAAAGTCAGACTGCAGGGTTGAGAAGTAAATGGAGTTCATGGCTAGGAGAGGGGGAAAAGGCAACTGTGCTATATATGAATGCAATGGAATATTATTGTAGTAAGAAATGTTAAGTATGAGGAATTCAGAGAAACATGGGAAGATCTGTGTGAACTGATACAAAGCAAAAAGAAACAGAACTCAAGAGAAAACCATATATATTGACTATAACAATGTAATAAGGATCTCCAAGTAGAGAATGCTAGAGAGAAGATGGCTTTCCACATGGAAGATGCTTGGGAGAAGATGGCTTTCCACACAGAGGATGCTTGGGAGCTGCTTCCAAGGCAGTAGCAATAGCATGCAAGTAAAGCACTTCTGAGGCAGAGACTACAGAACATGCAGAGTTCTATGTTTGGTTCTGGTGAAAAAGCCACCTGATAAAGAGATTCCTCAATTGGTTGTTAAGTCATTCAAAAAGACCTGTCAGTTTTAGCCACCACCTCTTTGACTCAATGTTCTTGGGAGAGCTCAGCTACCAATAGAGAGTGTTCAAAAGGTCTAGAACAGAGGGGTCAAACACACAGCCACAGGCCATGTGCAGCCCACCACACACCCACGTGCAGACAGAATCAGATTAAAATGTAACTGGAAAATATTTAACAAAAATAAATAAAAATACAACAAAACAAATAATGTTAATATGTGGTTTTCAAGGTTAATCACTTGACTCTCGGGTATTCTTATGTATCTCATGTATAGTTGAGTGGCCTCAGGTGTTGTGAGTTTGTCACTACTAGTCTAGAGGGCTCTTCAGAATGTTGTCCTTTCAGAGTCCTGGTAAGGCAGCAAAGAATGAATTTAGGGAGTAAACTTCAGAAACCCAGACCAGTAGTGGCCACAGGCTCACCTTGCAGTCACGCCACATCTGAAGATGAAATTGGTAGAACCAATGCTATATAGCAACTGAGCTAAGTTTTGAGACTACCCCCACTCCCAGATCACAGTGGTACAGAGGGGTTTATGATGCCAAGGTTAGGGTAAATGAACACGTTTGTTCTTGCTCTATTTTTGAAATAAATATTTCTTTGTAAAAACTACCTGATATTAAGTGGTTAAGTGGAATCAGGATGCTAGTTACTAGGCTACTAAAATGAAGGGAACACAAATGATGGAGGGCTTGAGCCAACAGTAGTAGAGAAAAAGCTAGACCTTGCCCTGCAGGATACCCTAAAGAACTCTGAGGGGGCAAGTGCAGCCTGCCTGGCCCAGAAAGAGTGGGGCCGCAGCACAGTTGCTACACAATGACAGGGAGAAAAGATACTAAGATAGCAACCTAAGGGGATGGAAGGGTCAAGTGAAAAGTTTTTAGGAATAGGCTAGACCAGCAGATAGAGTGCCTGGTCTGGAATCAGGAAGACTTTTCTTCTTGAGTTCAAATCTGGCCTCACATACTTACTAGCTATGTGACCCTGGGCAAGTTACTTAACCCTGTTTGCCTCAGTTTCCTCAACTGTAAAATAAAGTAAGAAGGAAATGGTAAATATCTCCAATATCTTTGCCAAGAAAATCCCAAATGCGGTCAGGAAGAGATAAACAACTGAAACGACTGAACAACAACAAAGACTTGAACATGTCTGTAGCTAACAGGGAAGACACCAATAGATAGGGAAAGAAGAAGAGGAAAGAGAATGCTCAAGGGAATAAGCTCTTCAAAGGGGAAGAGAGGAATAGATCAAAGATTGCACCCTCAAAAGCCGTGTGTCTGCTGAAAATCCTTAGTTCTTGGGAGCAGAAGTATTCTTAAAAAGGAAGTGAGCTGTAGAACTGTTGAGCTGTAGGAATGTGGTAGAACTAAACATATTTTTGCACCATTCCAGCTGGTGTCCTCTTGTCAGGACATCTTATTTGGAATGTGGCCAGCTCGGTCAGTGACTATAGCTGTGACCAAATAAGCGACTTTGGTGAAAGAAAATAAGTTTTTCACCCAGGATAAGACCATTATAGGTGGTATGTTAACTTTGCAAGGCACAAATTTTTATGAGCAAGAGCTGACAAAATACAGTCATTTCCATACAGCATTGGTACATTAAGCAAAAAGTGAGGGTCCCTCCAGCTCTACCATTCTACATATGAACGTTCATGATAACTCCTTAATGGAAGGGAATAAGCCATAATACAAAATAGTTCAAAACTCATTTATTTGAAGTTTCAAATTTGAGTTTTTGGCAGTTTTATCTTCCTTATTATACTCCGAATCAGAGAGATAATCTAACTAGTTTGCACTTTCTGAAGACACAAACGAAGGAATAGAGACAATAAATTTATAAAAAGCCCCGTGTTGGGACCTCAGAGTTCATATGGTTCACATGGTTTCTAAAATTGTATTTAGGTCTATGATAAGACTAGTATTTATAAGTATTTCCTTGATGCAGTGTCTTTTCCCTCATTCACCACATGAGGTGGGCCCCAGTCCTTCCTGCTTCACTATTTTGACAGGAATTAGCTTTCCCTAAAAGGGACAAAGCTTTGTCACTGGACCTAACTGATTCCAGTTTCCTGGTCATCTAAGGGCATAAAAAATCTAAGTGTCACAGACATACATTAGTGTGTACCCATGACCACATAAATTGCCATACCTTGATGGTCTGCTGACCAGATTAATTTCCACAGCAAGGCAACAGAGGCTACATCTTTGGTAGATGAAGGTGTGCCACTGTATCCTTGTTGCAAATATAAATGTAACATAAACACTGCTTCCTTATCTATAGTGTCACTAAAAACAATGTAGTTTCTTTACTTATCTGGACTTAGAGTTAGGAAGATCTGGTTTCAAACCTTGCCTAAAACATTCATTAACTGTGTGATCCTGGGCAAGTTACTAAAACTTAAGAGCCTCAGTTTCCTGATCTGTAATATGAGTGGGATGAGTTCAATGGTCTCTTAGGACCCTTCCAGCTCCAAATCTACAACCTAAAGTTTTTTTGTTTGTTTGTTTGTTTTGGTTTTTTGGTTTTTTTGATGAGGCAATGGGGTTAAGTGACTTGCCAGGTTCACACAGCTAGTTAGTGTTATGTGTCTGAGGCCAGATTTGAACTCAGGTCCTCCTGACTCCAAAGCCAGAGCTCTATCCACTGCACCATTTAGCTGCCCCAACCCAATGATCTTTTAACCATGTTTTTACTGTTACCTTGTCCAAGATCATGATTGCCATCCCTGCTCCTTTGGATTAACCTAAGGATTAATACATTATACCTATAGTATATACATTATTCCTCACCTTTAACTATGAATGAGTGTTTCAGATCAGTTTCTTATAATCAGTTTTAGATTCTGCTTTCTAATCCATTCTGCCACCCTTCTCTATTTTATGGGATAGTTCATCATATTCAGTTAAAATTTTTGGTTGTATTTTTCATTTCACTATATACTCTCTAATAATGTGTCTTCTCTTTGCTCCCACCCCTCTCTTTACAAAGAAAAAAGTGAACAAATAAAGGGAAATGGATAAACATCAGTGATCTATAATTGGAATGGTCTAATTCTATTCCTTTGCTTTTCCTCTTCCCCCACCAACACCTGACTGAGATCATGAGGGTCTCCTTTTAGCTCTTCCTTTTTTGACTTCTATAGTTAAAGTTTGTATTTCTTGTGACTATTTACTCCTTAACTCTACTACCACCTCTTTTGAATTCCTCATTTCTCTCTCTGCTCCCTTTTATTTTCCTGTTGACTTTAATGTAATTCTATACCAAATGCTTTGGGGTGAGAGATATGTATATTCAACTTTTGCCTAGTTCATATAAGAGTGAGGTTCATGAGATGTCAGTACCCCTCAGTCCTATCTTCCCTGTTTGCATATTCTTCTGAAGTCTCCCAATTAAGTGCAATAGTAAATTTCTCCCTCTTCTCCCTATGTTCTTCCACAGTATATTCCTTTTTCTTTCCTGTTTCTTTACTCTCTTAAAGCAAGCAGAGCAAAGCCACACCCAATCCCTTCAGTTGTCTTTCTTTGCTCCATCTTTGACACTTGAAGTAGGTGGAATTTTGACGGGAGAATGGTCTCTTCACTGCCTATTAAGATGCAAGCATTTAACGATGGTCAAATTTAACTACTTGTAATTACTCAAATGTATTTACATTTCTAGTCTTTACTTGTCTCCTATGTTTGTATTTCAAAAATTCTACCCATCTCTGGTTTTTTCAACAGGAATGCTTGAAAGTCATCTATTCTATTAAAGATACAATTTTTTTCTCCTCAGTTTTGCAAATTATTATTCTTGGCTGTGTGCCTTTTTCTTTTGCCTTTTGGTATATCTTATTCCAAGCTTTCTTTTTCTTCATTCTCATTGCTGCAGAATCTTGTATGTTCTTAACTGTGGTTTGTTGGTACTTGATAATTTTCTTCCTGGCTGGCTATCACATTTTCTCTTTGGCCTAGAAGCTCTGAATTTTGGCTAACATTTCTGGTTGCTCAATTTGGGATTTTGATTCATGTATTCTTTCTAGTTTTACTTTGCCTTCTAAGAGCTCTGAACATTTTTTGTTTATGATTTGAGATATAATGCTCAGGTTTTTTGTTTCATCATGGTTTTCAAGGACTCCAAAGACTCTTAAATTATCTCTTCTTTTCCTGTTTCCTAAGTTATTTGTTTTTGTATCCCCTTTCCCCTATCCCCCATTTTAGTGTACATCTCATACTTTCTTCAGGTTTTTCCCCCCAGTTTTTTTATTTATTCTAATATTTCTTTTTATCTCAATGAATCATTGAGCTCTGTTTGTTCCTTTCTGTTTTTCAGGGTGTCTACTACTTCTGTAAGGTTTTCTATCTTTTGTTTACTCTCTTTCTAAATGCTTTAATTTAATTCTTGTTTAGCTTATCCTTCATTTATTTGACCCATCTTAGAAACCCTTGTACACAATCCATTCTTTTTTTTTTTTCCTGGAGTTCTACCTGCAATTATTGTGGAGTTATCTCCTTCCTTTGGGGTGTTCTCTTGGAATTTTTTAAAACATATTGTTGCTTCAATGCATTGGGAGTTTTCTTCTGTTTATTCATGTCTTCAGCTTCATTTCCTAGACTGGAACTTTGTGCTATGGTCAGGCTCTGCTACCCACTCCCCTACCCTGTACTCTTGGGTGGGGTGGCTAGGTCCAGTCCTATATCCTGACAATGACTATTCAGTATTCAAAAACTAAAACAACACACTCTTATTGTCACAATGTTAGAATATACATGCTGGGGGCAGCTAGGTGGCGCAGTGGATAAAGCACCCACCTTGGAGTCAGGAGGACCTGAGTTCAAATCCAGCCTCAGACATTTGACACTTACTAGCCATGTGACCCTGGGCAAGTCACTTAACCCTGATTGCCTCACACACACACACACAGAAAGAATATACATGGTGCATAAACTGTCCCTTCTTTTCCAAATTCCCAAAAGCCCAGTCTAGAAGAATGCCAATAGACAGTCCAGTCAATTTATCTTTTTCAAACCTTACAGAGGCTCACGGATCAGTCCAGCATTTGCTATTAGTGCAGAATTATTCTACAACTTGAGTTCCCATAGAATTTACAATGAATTTGTGGAAACCAAGAATGAGGGAGCAAATTATCTAGCATCTATAAATCCGAAACCTAAAGACTTACAGCCACCAACTGGCTTGATCAAGTGGCTTCTTCTCTGCAGGCCCCTGTTCCCTCTTTAAAATGAGAAGTGAGGGAAGCTTAATTGTCAAGATCCTTTCTACATCTAAATTCCATGATTCCAGGATTCTTGAATGAGATTTTTCTCCTCTATCTTTATAAATGTTTCTGGTAAGCAGAAAACCTCATATTATCTTTAAAAAAAAATTTAACACAGCTTTAAATTTTTTCTTTCAGAAAGGAATGCTGTGTTGTTTCATTTTATTAGATTTGCAGGGGATAACAGCATTACGAGCAATACCGTCTTCAGGTGACAGATTTTGTGGCAGGTTTTGATGATCACATGCCATGAAAATATGACACCTGTACCTTCATTCAAATGTCCTTTTTGTAGCATTTTGTTTGAAGAATAAAGAATATTCTTTGATGGTCAATAATGAAGCTGGGATACACTGAAGTCTACCTGCTGACAACCAAGAGCTATGCTGAAACATCAAAAGATACACTCCCAGAACCTTCATAAAGAGGGACAGGGAAGTTAGACATACCTGCCAGGGCTTTTTCATAGTTCTTCCCCATGGAAATGAAGTTCCTGAGGCTAGGGTTGAACTGTTCCATAATTGTCTGGAAAGAAAGAAAAACATTAATGTCTCAGGTGGAGATGACTACCTGAAGCTTCAAGATTCTGGCCAGGAGGGAGGGGGTAGAAGGGAGAAGAGACAGTAAAGGATATGGGCACCTTGGCACCAAACTTGACACCACACTGACACAGCATGAATAAACTTGGAAAAGATCTTCCAACCCTTCCTCCAGCCCTGAGCCTTTAGGCAGTTTTTTCAGCATATAAATATGCTAGGCAGACACTTCTCAAACATGGGGTAATGCTCAAGCTTGAACTCTGTTTTCTAAATGGGAGCTAAACTAAATGATCTCTAAAGTTCTCTTTTACTATAGTTCTATAAAAATGTGTAAATTTCAGGTCTTATGAACCAATGATATTTAATCAGACAACAGTATTGATGAGATAGGTATTTCCATGCTGTGAATATCCCAACTAGTTTTATATTCCATGAAGGACCAAAGTTTAAGTGCCAACAATCAGAAGATCCTATACTAAGAAATTAGAAGAAATTGTACCGTTAAGGCCAAATAGCCACTTTCATCATAAGACTCAAAAACAGCCCCAGCATTAGCGGACATCAAACCAGAGAGCTGTTAGAAGGAAGCAGTGAACCCAAACAAGCAAAAAATTCAGTCTCCAATCAAACTCAAGTATAGAGATGGTTTATTATCTGTACCTTATCTTAACTGTGGTAAGAAAAGAGAAGTTAAAGGAGGAGGAGAAATTGATTATCCTAGACTTGATGGCTGTAGCAGTTTCTATACAGGCAGTTCTCACTTTACCCAAGTTCAACTTTATGTAAAGAATTCTGAAAGAAATCCACATTACAAAAAAACACCTATGCTAACTTTACTGTGTTCTCTCTCTGCTCCTGCCTCTCAGCTCAGCACTCTGTAGCCTCCCACCTCACCCCTCACCCCTCACCAAAAAACAAAAACAACAACAACAACAACAACAACAACAAAACTCCAAGTAAAAGCAGAAGAACTGATGCGGAGAGACCACTACTTAGGATAGGGACTTGGCTTGAGATCTCCTATGTGGGGAGAGGAGACCTTTGCCCCTACTCTACCCACCAGCCCTTGTGTCTAGATCCTACTATCCTTGAACCATATGCTTGCTGGGGCCTTTCCCTCCACAAGCATGGGGCACTCCTCTTGCCTCCCTCCCTCCCTCAATTCCCCATGGCCTCAGCAAATTTGCATTACTTAATCTTTAAGCAGAGGTCTGCACTTATGTAAAGCAAGAACTGTCTGTGTATGGAAAACCAAGACATTCCACTGTGGTTAATCCCTCACTCAGGCAGGCAGGCAGGCAGCAAGCATTCATTAAATGCTTACTATGAGCCAGGCACTGTAACAAGCTCTGTAGATATGTCCTAGTCCTCAAAGGGCTCTTCTATTGGAAGAAACAATATGCAAATAACTAGGTTCTTATAAGATACATACAATGTAAATGGAAGGTAATTTTACAGAGAAAGCTGCCAGCGGTATGGGAAAGTGAGCCGAGTCTCAAAGAAATACAAGGAAGCCTGGAAATGGAGGTGACAAGAAATAGTGTCTACAGAATGAGGGAGAGCAAGGAAAAAGGCATAAATCTGGGAAATGGACTATTATAAGCAAGAAACAACAAGTAGTCCAGTGTATCTAGAGGTACATAAAGTATAAGATGACTGTAAGGGAAGAAAGAAGCCAGGTTATGAAGAGCTTTAAATGTCAAACAGAAGACTTTATATTTGATCCAAGAGGAAAGAGGGAGGCACTGGATTTTACTAAGGTGGTGAGATGAAGGGGGAAGTGATATGATCAGAGCTGGATTTTAGGAAATCACCCTGGCATTTGAGTGGAGGATGACCTGAAGTGGAGAAAAACTTCAGGCAGCAAGGTCAACCAGTAGGCTGTTGCAATAATCCAGGAATGAGGTGATGAGGATTCTACATCAAGGGGACATACCGTTTAGGGTTGAGTGATCCTAGTGGGTTGGAACTATGGTAGCAATTAAGTAGCAGGGCCAAGCATATATCCAACCTTCCCACTCATTTCTATTCCCATTCTATTCATTGCTACCCACTAATCCGCTGTATTAGCTCAGCAGAATAAAGAAGGGTATTTAAAGATGCTGAAGAGAAGGTGTTTAGAAGGACAAGAGCTCCAGAGAGCCATTTCTGTGGTCCTTGCTCCATTAACCCACCCTTCTTTGGACCACAGTAAAAATTACAGTAACAGAAATAGTCCTGCAAAGGAAATAGCTGCAATCCAAGACTCACTCTTAGGGTAGCCTTAAAGCTGGATTATGAAATAGTCAAACCACCTGACGCCTCTAAGAGTTGGAATCAAAGGACCTAGGTTTCAAGCCCGATTCAGCTACTTACTGCTTGCGTGCCTTTGGTCAAGTCACTTGTCCCCAGGTTCCTCATCAATAAAAAAAAAAATTAAAAAAAAAAAGGTGGGGGTAATGGATTATGGCATATGAATGCAATGGAATATTAGTGATGCCATAAGAAGTAACAAAAGGTATGGATTCAGAGACACCTAGGATCATAAAAGCAATCCTTTCAGTCACTGAATAGCAGCTGATGAAAGTTTTTTTTTTTTACAAAAATCGACTCTAGCAATGTATAACACAAAATAATGGTTGTGTTGAAGTTTAAATAGAAATATATCAATACTTAATATTTTTGATAAATAACCTTTCAATTTTTTGTCTGAAGTTATTAAAGCTAAAACTGTACCAGGGACACATTTTATACAAAGCAACATGCTAGACACTAGAGATACAAAGATAAAAATGAAACACGCCCTGCCTTCAAGGATTTTATATGCTAGTGAGGGATGGGGAGGGATAGACACAACATGTAAATTCAAAGTCATACCAAGTCATTTCAAGAGGGATCATACAAACTGATACTGATTCGTAGTCAAAAGACAGATAGGAATATGCTGCTTACCTGAAAATTTCCTTCATTCAAGTCAATTCAAAAAATATTTTGCCGCTACTATGTATGTGTGCAAGGCTTTGAATTAGGTACCTAGGTGAAGATTTTAAAAAAAAAAAAAAGGCTCAAAGATCTTGTTCTCTTAAGGATCCCCAGTGATCCCTCCTGTGTCCAGCCATTTACATATAGGAGTAAAAGACAGATTAAGCCATGTCATAGTTAAGCAGTAGGACAACCGTGGCCTATTTCTGGGGCTTTTGACAGTGGAAAGAATCCCATGAAGGAAAGAGAAAGAAGACCAACCAAGGTGCTCTCTTTTCAAACTTTAAGAAGCTATGAATGTTGGATGGGAAACACCCAAAGCCTTCTGTGGTAAATTACAGTGGATTACCCTGACACCACAGCTGGCAATGCCCAAAGTGTAGTGACTCTATGGAAACAGCAGTGAGGTTTCACTTCCTTAGATTCATTGGCAGAGATCATCCCGGAGGAATGCAGGTGTGAGTGGGTGGGGACAGAAGGGAGGGTTCAAATGCATGCCAATATCACTGTCACCTGGGTAAATGCCACTAGGCTACCTCTCTACTAGGAAATATACTGCTGGGTGGAGAGACCAGTCAGCCAGGAAACTGTCATTACTTCAACGTAAGTAATACTGTGTCTCAAAAGCTTTGGGTCTCCAACTGTACAAGTGTGGGGCGTGGGAGAAGAGCTGAAACATGGAAGAGGGGAGATGTATAAATACTACATAGTACAATTTTCTGGATGCTGGAGATTCCTTCTTCATTAGTAGAGAAAATAGTATTTCTTCCCAGAAGGGAAAAAAGTCTGTCCATCCCCACTCCCAGGCCCAAATAATAGACCTTTTGTTCAATACTTAGACTCCCAGCTATGAATGGGTCATCCAACTCTTCCCTCCGTCACTCAATCTCTCTGTAACTCTGGCATCTTAAAAGCAAGACAAGTTCAAGAGCTGACCTTCGCAGGGAGCTGAACACAATGCCATGTGAAAATGGTCCCAGGTCTTGAAATGAGGCAAAAGATGGAGGGGTTGCTGGCAGCTTTCCATGGTTAAGGTCAATAGAGCCTCAGTCCAAGTGCAATCATTCTGGATCCCATTAGACCATATCTCCCAGGTTTCCCTTCTGACACTGGAGAAGTTTCTGTTATCTCCAACATCACACAGCTCAAACTAAAAGGCTAAAGGACTAAGTATTTATAAAGTCCAAATGTATGTGTTACTGTCTGAATCTAGAACAAAGTTAAGGGCAATGCTTAGTAAGAGAAGGGTTACACACTGATCAACAGGCATGCTCCCTTCCCTACCCTACCTCACCCCATAACCCCCCCCCCAAAAAAACCCCAGTAGCACAGGGAGCCCTGATGCTGCTTATCTGGGGGTTTGGTTTTTTTTTTTTAATTTTTAAAAACCCTACATTCACATTTATTAATTGACAGCTTTTCTTTTTATATTACTTTCATTTCCAAAAATCCCTCCCTGCTCTTCCCCCAAAGAACCATTTTTATAAGAATGAATTTTTTTTAAAAAAAGGAAGTGAGCAGTTCAAGAAAACCAAGCAGTTTGTCCACTAAGTGTGACAGTACATGCAATGTTCCACAGTCCATAGTCCATAGTCCAGCACCTCTTCAATGATGAGTCTATAGGCGTACATTTTCCCATCTCTTCTTCAGGGCCAAGCTTAGTCATTAAATTGGACAGTATTCAATTTCTTTTGTTGTTGTTATTTCCATTTCCATTGTTGTAGTCATCAAGTATATTGTTTTCCGGGTTCTTTTCACTTTCCTTTGTACCAGTTCCATAAAATCTACCCCTTCTTACAACACAATGATACTATATTCATAGACTACATTTATTTATCCATTCCACAATTTTCAGGTAGCTACTTTGTTTCCAGATCTTTGCTACTTCAAAATGTGTTACTGTAACTATTTGTATACACACACACACACACACACAAACACACACACAAAGAGTAAAATCTGTGGAACAAAGCATATAGGCATTTCGGTCATTTTCTTAGCAGAATGATTCAATCAGTTCACAATTCCACCATCAGCTTCTTTCATATTTTAGAGATACATTTTCAACTTGAGTCTTTTAGGAATAAGATCACTGTCTCAGGTCAGTTATCTCAGCTGGTGATGAAATTAAATTAAACTAAGATCACAGGCTTTAAATGTCTGGGATATTGCTGAAGGGGTGCCTACACTGAGGTTCCTTCCAACTCTGAGATTCTATAAATTCCTGAAGGGGGTAGTTGGCTTTATTCTCCTAATATAGACTATACCTCCTATGGCCCAGCATAGGGATATCCCAGCAAAAAATCATCACCACAATCAGTAGCCTCACTTATCTTCAAATGAGGATGACACATTACTGATCTCTCACTAACAATCCATTATCACATCCCTTTCTTTTTAATTATCAAACACCTCAAAGGATAGAGATTTAAATAGATTTGCCTCAGTGGTGTAACATGACATTTCCAAAAATGACTCAATTTCCACTTATCATGTGGATATATAGCAGAAATCCCCTTCTCTACAATTGATGGAAATGATCTACTATTATTTCAAGTTTTTTTAAATAATAATGTTTTCTTAATTATAAAAACGATATAGTTGGATTCCAGAAAAGGCCTTGAAAGGTAGGGGGGTGGAAGAGTAGGTAGGACTGAAAATCTGAGCTGGAAAAAGTATGATCATTCATTGTAAGTATTTAAGCCAACCAGCAGTAATGCCTGCTATCTATAATGTACTGTGCTAGCCACTGGAGATATAAAGATGAAAAAGATAGTCTCTACTCTAAAGGAACTTTATGGGCTGGTGGGTCAAGTAGTAATAATGCAAGTTAGGTGCATAGGAGAGGGTCAAACATAGTGGGCTGAGAGATCCAAACAGAAAGAGATCACTTCTATTTGGGGAGATCTAAGAAGACATTAGCTGAGCTATACCTTGGAAAAAGGCAGGAATTTCAACAATTGGAAATATGAAAAGTTTCCACTCCAAGAGTAGTTGAGATTGGGAATAATCAAGCAATCCAGTTACAACGGAACACAAACCACAGGAAGGAGCATAAGTATGAACTACAAAAAGCAAAAGGAATAATATGATTTCAGACAAGGTAATAGTAAAAACCCAGTAGGATAACATGGGATAAGCAGGAAAACTACATTATGCATAAAGACATCATAAATAATGGACCAATATCAATATTTAATATATATACACCAAATGGCAAAGCATCTCAAAATGTAAGGGAAAAGTTAATTGAATTGCAGGAAGAAATTGACAGTAAACGTATAATAGACATCAATATACCCCTTTTGGGCCTAGACAAACCTAACAAAAAGGCAAACAAGAAATAAAGTAAAGGACCCAAATAGAACTTTAAAAGAGTTATATATGATAGATGTCTTGCGATTACTAAACAAGAACAGGGGAAAGCATACATTTATCTCAGCTGGGCATAGCACCTTTTCAAAAACTGACCAAGTTTTGAGGCGTAAAAACCTTACAAACAAATAAAAAAAAACAGAAATATCAAATACATACTTTACTGACCACAATGCAATGAAAATGATATTCAATAAAGGGACTCTGAAAAAGGGTATTTAATCTTAAAGATTAAATGTATATGTAACATTTCCAAAAGTAACAACATCCCTATTCTGTCATGCAGATATATGACAGAAATGCCCTTTCCTAGTACTAATGAAAAAAATCTGTTACTGCTTTAAGTTTTCTTAATAATAGCATTTTCTTAACTATAAAAATGTAGGGATTGGATTCTAGAAAAGGCCTTGAAAAGGTCAGCCAAAGAACAAATCATATGAAAAATAGATAATTTAATCAAAGAAAACTGTAACAATGAAACGCCATACTAAAACATTCAGGATACAGCTAAAGTCGTCCTTAAGGGAAAATTTATATCTCTAAATATATTCATCAATAGAAAAATAAAAGAATATATCAATGGAATGCAACTAAAAAAACTAGAAAAGCAACAAATCAAAAAATCCTAACTAAACACCAAAATAGAAATACTGAAAATCAAAGAAGAGACTGACAAAATAGAAAGCAAACCCCACCTCAATTTGATAAATTGATAAATGAAACTAGGAGATGGATTTTTAAAAAAGTTAATAGTTAAATAGTCTAAATTTTAAAAGAGAAGAAAACCAAATTATTTTATGAAAAATTAAAAAGGGAAACTTACAATTATTGAAGATGAAATAAAAGAAACTATCAGAAACTATTTTGCCCAATTGTATCATTAACAAAACTGATAACTTAGATGAAATGGCTGAATACTTCCAAAAATAAAGATACTTAGATTAACAGAATGAGAAATAGATTGTTTAAATAACCTAATGTCAGAAAAAAAAATTAAACAAGAAATATACAAATTCCCAAAGGAAAAAAAAAGGACCAAATGAATTTACAAGTGAATTATAGGATATATTCAAAGAACAATTAATTCCAATATTACATAAACCAATTGCAAAATAGTACTAAGAAATTTTTCCAAATTCTGTTTTATGATACAAATATGGTCTTGATACTTAAATGAGGGAGAATCAAAGTAAAGAAAAAAAACTACTACAGATCAATATATCTAATTAACAAAGGTATAAAAATGTTAGCAAATATTTTGGTCCAAAACAAAGATATTTTAAAAATTGTAAACTATGACCAGAGTGATTTATACAGGAAATGCAGGCTTGGTCAGATATAAAGAAAACTATAAATGTAATAGCACATATTAATAACAAAAATCATAAAAAGCACATAATCACATCAACAAATCCTGAAAAATCTTTTGCCAATACTCATTTCTGTTATTGAACAGCAAAACAAAACAATACTAGAAAGCATAAGAATAAATCTTTCCTTACTATCAAGAGCCAACATCCTGGCTCCTAAAATATAATATAGAAAGGCTAATGGGCTTCCCATTAATCAAAGGTAAAGCAAGGATGTCCATTATCACTATTATTGTTTGATAAAGTTCTAGAAATGCTGGCCAAAGCAATACAAGAAATCAAGAGAATAAGCACAGGAAAAGAGGAACTATCACTTTTTCAGATGATATGTTTTATATGGAGAATCAAGAATCAGCTAAAAAACTAACTGAAACAAAATTAATCCACATGAATCATCAGCATTTTTTTATATTACCAACACAACCCAGCAGGAAAAGACAGAGAAATAACATTTAAAATAACTACATAACGTATAAAATATTTAGGATCTTATCTACCAAGACACACAGTAACTATATGGATACAACTATAAAACATTCTGTATACAAACAAAAATAGATCTAATAATTTGAGAAATATTAGCTACTCGTGGATAGGCCATGCCAATATAATAAAAATTAGAATGTTACTAAATTACTTTAACTATAAGTTATCAAACTTCCAAAAGATTACTTCACAGTATTAGAAAAAATAGTAATAAAAATTCATCTAGAGGGAAAAATAGGTCAAGAATCTTGAGAAAAATAATTTTTTAAAAAGCAGGAAGGAAGGGGAACCTATCAGTACCAGATCTCAAAGTATACTGCAAAGCAGTAATTATCAATAGAACAAATTAATCTGTTCAATAGAACAGATTAGGTATACAATGTACAGAAGCAAATGAACATAGTGGCCTATAGTGTTTGATAAACTCAAAAGATCTCAACTCCTGGGATAAAGACTATGGGGGATGGGGTGGAGCTAGGTGAATAGAGTTCTGGCCTTGGAGTCAGGAGGACCTGAGCTCACATGCAGCCTCAGACACTTAGTGCTTACTAATTGTGTGACCCTGGGCAAGTCACTTAACCCCATCACCTCACCAAAACAAACAAACAAACAAACAAAAAAAAGACTATGGGGGAAACTGGAAAGTAATCTGGTTAGAAGTCAAGTATACAGCAGTATCTCTCAAAATAAGCTCCAAATGGATATTTATATATAAAAAGTCATATCATAAATGCATTAGAGGAAAAAGGAAAAAAAATCCTTTTTGCAACTATAGATAGGGGAAGAGTTCATGACCAAAGAAGGGATAGAGAGGCTCAGAGAAGATAAAAGGGCCAATTTTACTATGTAAAATGTATAAGGATTTTGCACAAACAACCAGTACAGTTAAAATTAAAAGGGAAGCAGCTTACTGAGGAAAAAATCCTTGAAGAAAGTTTTCAGGATAAAGGTTTCATATCCAAAATATATAAGTAAGCAATTCAAATTTATAAGAACAAGAACTATTCCTCAATAGATAAATGGTCAAATGATATGAAGAGGCAATTTTCAAAGGAAAAAATTCAATATGTCAATAACCACATTAAAAAAATACTATAAATCACTAATAATTAGAGAGACACAGATTCAAACAACTCAGAGGTTCCACTTCAAATCCAACAGATAAGCAAGGATGACAAAAAGTGAAAATGACAATTGTTGAAGAGGTCTTGGCAAAACAGGCACATTAATGTACTTTTGATAGAAGCAATTTACAACTATGCCTTTGACCTAGCAGTACCACTATACCCCAAAGAGATCAAAGAAATAGAAAAAGGACCCATGTTTACAAAAACATTTACATAAGTTCTTCTCTTTGTTAAAGGAAAGAACTGGAAACTAAGGAAATGTCTAGCAACTAGGGAACGGCTGAACAAATTATGGTATATGAATGTAATGAAATATTACTTTGCCATAAGAAATGACAAAAGGGATGGTTTTCAGAGAAACATGAGAAGACTTATTATGAACTGATGCAAAATGAAGTAAATAGAACAAGAACAATTTTTATATGACAACAACATTGCAAAAACAAAACTTTAAAAGACTTAAGAACTCTGATTAATGCAATATTCCAGATGGCCTACATTGAAGCATGTTCTCCTGACAGAGAGGTAATGAACTCAAGTTGCAGAATAAGAAATAGATTTTCAGACGTAAACACTATGGGAATGTGTTTTTCTTGACTATGCATATATGTTACAAAGGTTTCATGTTTCTTTCTCCTAAGTTTGAGAATAGTGGTGGGGAGGAAGAGAAGAGCTTAGGACTGGATTGTCAGGAAGGAAGGAAGGAAGGAAAGAAGGAAGGAAGGAAGAAAGAAAGAAAGAAAGAAAGAAAGAAAGAAAGAAAGAAAGAAAG